>NC_081180.1:80436392-80784550 GCF_029867415.1 Vicia villosa | reverse complement strand
TTCATATTTTTTTGGGATTGTTATTTTTACCCTCCATTAGTGGTGATGAGACACCCTTAGCAAACTCAAAAATATCCTTGAAATACTACGAAAGTTAATCTCTAAATGTTCTCCCATACACATTAAAATACTTCATAAGTGAACCATTTCTATTTTATCAAAAAATAGTATGCAAGTTAATTTTGTATTATAGAAGGGTGACTTTATAGGTTAAGTTTTGGACTAATTCTTAGACATATTTTGAATTTATGATAATGTGTTTATTTCACAACTCAATAGATATTATAGAAGTTAAGTTCTATATTAACCATCGAGACAGTAAATTTCACTCATGGACAGTAATTTTGTTAAAAATTTTGATATATTTTTAATAAAACATATATTTTAAGTCATTTATACAAAGTATACATAATTGTTATTCAATTAAACCACACACTTACATAATTAAATTAAAATACCATATATTATGTCAAAATGTAAACTATACATTATTTATAAAATATAAACCAAAATACAAATTAACAAAATACAAAGAAAAAGTTAACTACTGAGTATATATGACCTCTCAATTCCTCCTTTACCTCTTGTACTGCTAGGCATTATGTGCTTCGACTATCATGGCTTATATAGTAGTCCTCCCAAGAGTGTCTTTAAAAAACTCTCTTATCTCTATTACCACTCTCCCAATCGTCACAATACGCTGACAAGTGACAACACATCAAAGGCATTGTCCGCCCTAGCCTCCCCCCTCTAATATCTCCTTATGAGTTGGCCTATGTGACTCTCCCTCTGTATCCGATGTCATGGCAGTAAGTACCATTCTAAAAAACCATTAGTTGTAGCCTTAAGTAGTACTCCATAAATAAGGAGTTGCTACATTACCTACATCCTCTTGGACTAGATGATCAGGGTACTACGCAAATATCTCATCAACATCTTTGTGGCAGAGTGTGGGAGGAGCAACAATAATGGAGGCTCTATGAATACACAGGTACCCGAAAGGACGAATGAATCGCTTAAGTAGATGTGGATACATCAGTCATGACCCACAAGTCATTCATCAGAAGTAAAAGAATAACTCATCGAAGAGGCGCATCTCATGGTGATCATCATACGGTGTGAAGTT
Source organism: Vicia villosa (assembly GCF_029867415.1). NCBI lineage: Eukaryota > Viridiplantae > Streptophyta > Magnoliopsida > Fabales > Fabaceae > Vicia > Vicia villosa. The sequence goes on along the minus strand of NC_081180.1, from coordinate 80,783,424 downwards.
TATATCACCTTCTGAGATGCAATCAATATAAACTCGGAATGGCTCAATCGCCTGATTTCCTTTAAGCAGGATGAAGGAGCAAGTATGTGTCAAAGCGTCGATGTAGTCATCCATATGCCCATCTATAGAGACGTGGAAAGTGTTGAAGGATTCATGCTTGAAAGTAGTTCATATGAAATATCCGTAATGGCATAGCAAAAGTGCTATGAAATATTAGTAACAGTAGAATTGCAAATATATTAACATAAATAGAGTGTTACTTGTTTCCATTTATCTTGTCTTCGATAAACAAGCTTCACCTAACATGGAATAGACGTAAACCAAACAAAAGGCACATCAGTTGTACTAATGAATCCTCTCTAAGTCAGTGAAGTATCTCAAGTAGACGACATCGACATAGTATGCACTTTTGTTCATGAATATGGACGTGCCAACCAGATACAAAAGGTATGACTTCAATGCACATACTCTATGAAGTTCTACATGTGCACCATCACCATCAGCCTCAACGGTCGTATCCAGGTGGTATTTGTACAACCTCTCCATAAATCCAAATTTGGCATGACATGCTCTGGTGTCATCTATCTCTTGTTAAGCATCACCTAGGTCGACTCCAAAATATTGCTCCATAATCTCTAGTGCACCGGGTCTAGTGGGTATAAAGTAGTTTAATAATCTTCCCCTGATTGGAAAATGTATGAGGAATGACACATCATCAAGTATAATGGACATCTCACTGATCAGAAGATGGAATGAAGAAGTCTCTGAGTGTCATCTATTGAAAAAAGATGACAACAACCCATGATTAATAAAAGTATACCTAATCCTACTTAAATATTGTTTCCCAGATATTTGCATGACATCTTGAAACCATGCTTCATCTGGTTGCAACAGCTTCACAAACATCCTACAGTGGTTAATACATTTTAATGACTTATGGTGTTGTAAAAAAATACATCAACATGAAAAAGTTCAAATCTTATAACCCATGTTTTTAAAAGAATAAATATAAATTTATTTTACCTCTCCATCCCACACGTGCCTAACAGCACGGGTGCATACATACGAAGTAGTGAGGTGTATAAGGGGTTTCCTAGATAAACATAAAAACGAGAATAACATGTTTGACTTCTTGGGCTTCAAGGGCAGCAGCAGGGGACTCATGTCTCCGAGAGGAAAATTTCGAAGACACGTGAACTTTGGAAGGTGATGATCCTATATCAAATGAAGTGGCACCAATGGAAGGACGATAAGGTCTAGCTTTTCCCCTCTGAACGGAAGCTTGAAAATGATTGAAATGGAGTTTGCTCACGATCTGTGTTTTGGGTTTTGAGTAAACTTTCTTAAATGAAGAAAGAAATGGAAGGTCTAGCACATTATATAAATAAAATAGGTATGAAACTTAACCTCCGTATAAAATACGGACACTAACGTCTCCAAAAATATGGAGATTAACCTCTGGATATTTTCAGCTTTGTTCAAGCCTGAGTCTGAGACTTGAGTATGGTTGCATTTTTTGTGCGCCCAGAGGTTAAATTCTAAATTTTACGGGGCATTGTTGATTTTTCCCTATGGTGTGTGAGCATCACTAAGTGTGCGAAGAGTAATGCCCCATGTTTTCGTTTTTTTATGTAAGGAAACCTTAGATTGAGAAACAAAACATGACGTAGAAGGCGAAGGCTATGCCATTCCAGTCCCCTTTTTTTATGCTTGACAAGCTTGCAGTTGGAACTGAGTCAAATTTAAGCAGAAGTAAAGCATGATCAATGTGTTCCTTAATTTTCTTGTGCTCCCCTTGAAACATTTCTTAAAAGCACTAAAAACATAAAACACATAAATAAAATCTAAACTCACATTACAACTTCTCCTTCTTTAACAAGATTAAAGAGTGACAGATGTTAATGAGTCTAAACACACAGATAACCATCAACATAAAAAATGATCCCAAAAAACTAAAAATGATATAAATAAAACTAAGATGGATGTGAAGATAAAAGGGAATCGATACTGATAAACAAAGATAAAATATATCAAGATGCAACAAAGGTGCATGAAATAACATGAAAACTAGTCAGCAATACAACTATGTGATCATCATGAACATACATGGAAGATAAATAATGCATGAATAAATCAAAATAATGCTCAAAATGCACATAATTAATCATGATGCACTTAAAAATATTTTCAATGCACAACAAATAGACATATAGCAACTGAGAAATAAACGAATGAAAAGCACTAATAAGAAGTAAGCAAATAAACATAAAAAAATAAGCAAAAAATGATACAAATAAAGTTGTTAATATGATATTTTCCACAAGTAAACATTAGTATATAACAAAATACAAATATTAAATAGGAAATGAAATAGGAGTCTAAATATATTGAAAGCACAAAGAATCAAAGATTCCTAGTTACCAATGTATCTTGTGAAAAGTTCTGAGGATAACAGTTTTATAAAAAATGTCAACTAATTAATTTTCCGTACCCACATATTCAAAAATAACATCATCTTGTTCAACATGATCCCTAAGCTAATGGTTTTGGATCTCTATATGTTATGTATGTGAAGGCAACCCAAGATTTTTTGTAAGACTTATTGCACTAGTACATGAATGCAACACAAGGTTCTTAGTAAGACTTATTGCACTAGTGTTATCACATTTGATTAGAATGCAATTAAGATTTAAATCAAAGTCCAATAATTATTGCTTTAGACATAAGACTTGTGCACAATAATTATCGGCGACTATGAATTCAGCCTCGACAGTAGAAAGTGCAATAACATGTTGCTTTTATTAGTGCTTTTTCTGTTTGAATTACAACCAACAAAACTAGAGTCAGAAAATCCTACTAAGCTATACTCACTACCTTTGGAAAACCAAAGACTGTGATGCGAGGTTCCGTTAAGATACCTCAAAATTATTTTTACAATCTTAAAGTGAGATTCCCTAGGCGACACATGAAATCTAGCATACATACACACACAAAAAATAATGTCTAATATACTCGCTAATAAATAGAGTAAGGACACCATGATACCTCATTAATTGGTAATGTTGATCGCTACACCTTGCTCATCTTTTTCAATTAGCACGTTTGAAGCCATAAGGGTTAAGATGCTTTTAGAATTAATCATGTCGAACTTCTTTAGGAGTTATACACAATACTTTGTTTGACTAATGAACGTCCCTTCTCTGGTTTGCTTTACCTGTAATCCTAGAAAGTAGGTAAGTGTCATACCCCAGTAAGTTATCCCATTAGAGACATCTCGAACTCTCCATGCATCAAAGTATCTATTTCCTTACAAAGAGATTCATTAGTGGAAGCGAATATAATATCCTCAATGTAAATTTGAACTAACAAAATATGCTTTGCTCTACGTCTAATAAACAAAGTGTTGGGTGAGAATATGGAATAAGAAAACAGTGTAGAGCGTGGGTATATAAACTTTTAAAACAAATTCAACCAATTTTTCGAAAGCGGAATATCAGAGGTTTTCAGAGTATGTGCGCGAAAATGTTTAGAGCGAAAAAGAGTGAATTATATCTGAAATGAAATTAAATCACGTAAACACTTAATCAATCTAAAAATATCATAAATTGAACTAATGATGATATTCAAGGTATTCAATTGATACCTATCGTACAATTCATAAGAAGTGATTATACAATGATTCTATTTGCAAATTCTAAACTCAACAAGTTTTTCAGATTTTAATTACCACTAAAGCTTGATTAGGTACATATTATAACAAAACCTAATCTTATGCAATAAATCGTTATCAATGAGATAAACAATAAACTACTCTAAGAATTGAAAACCTAAGCATGCAATATACTATGAAATTTAAATACGATAGTAAACGAGAGAGAGAGAGAGAGAGAGAGAGAGAGAGAGAGAGAGAGAGAGAGAGAGAGAGAGAGAAGACCCATAGATTTATAGTGCTTCAACGTTCGTCCTCGCTTTACCTACGTACACTCTTCAATGGTTTCCCATTGGAACATGCATAGCCCGTTTTATTTTGACAAATATTGCAAGAGTTTATACCATCACTAGTCCACAATAATGTTGAAGAAAATAAATCTTCAATCTGGATCTTGACTTGTATACAGCTTCACACCAAACTCTTCTACGCAATCTTTACTCGATCAAAGCTTCTAAATATTCCAATACCACCAATTCTTCTCCAACCATTCGTCTGTAGCAATCAGCCATTTGATCCTACCGATTCCTTGAGCGGTAAATTTTCTGAAGATTTAAGAAGAACTCCGACTTGTACATAGCCTTCCACACAATCACTACTAAGGAAATATGGAGAGAAGAACCTCCTTCTTTTCACACCAGAGTTTATTAGCACCAATGACAACTTCTCAATCTTGAAAGAACCTTAAAATCTTTACCCAATCTTCAAGAACGGTTAGTTTTAAGACAATGTATCCCCCGATTAATCACAGATCTCTCATTATGAAGATATGAAAACAAAACCGAGGTTGAAGATGAAAGAAAATCGAATGCAAGAATTTTGAAAATTTTCAATGTGAAAGAGAGTTGATTTTACAGAAAATCACAAATGCTTATGAAATTTGTTACATAAAAAGTGTTGATAAAAGGATTTATATGTGCTTGAGATTAAGCACAAAAATGAATGGTAAAATTTGGTTAGACTCGGATCAACAACAATGCATGGTTTAAGTCAAATGAGGAATTGAATGAAATAAAAGCAAATCAAATTTTTGACCCATTTCACACTTGATTCGAATCAAGTGCAGAGTATGATTTGAATAAAAGACCCTGTGATTTGAATCATGTTCAAAATCTTATTCGAATCAACTGTAACAGGCCCTCATGGAAAATGCGAAAAATTGTGTGATTCGAATAATGTGCAAAGTTTGATTCGAATCAAATTGAGCAGAGGTGACCAGAAAATTGCTTGATTCGAGTCATGTGCAAAAATGAATAACGTATCGATTTATTCCACTTACACCTAACCATTCTTTTATGCATGCTAAAATGAATAACGTTTCAATTTCAACCTTAATTCAAAAGATGAGCAATCAAGAGGGAGACTCAATAAATGATAATAAACAGAAGAGATAAGACAAGATACAAAATAAATGTATTGGGGGTGCTCCCCTTGCACGCGATAGGTACATGCAACAATCTCTCCCTAGGGATGTACAGCTTCACAAAGTAGTATCTACTTTAGCACGAGTAAATCCATGTTTTATCAAAAATCAAGTAAGGCGCTCGTACCAAGCTCTAAGAGTTTGTTTAAGACCATATAAGGTTTTTTAAGCTTAAAAGCATAATCAAGACTTTTGTGGTCCTCAAAACCAAGAGGTTGAGAGACATAGACTTCTTGATTTATAAAGTCATCAAGAACAACATATATAACATTCATATGATATAACTTAAAATCCAGACAACATGAAAATGCCACAAGGAGTCTAATCACTTCAAGACGAGCTACAAAAGCATGAGTCTCCTCGTAGTCAATCCTTTCAACTAACTATAACCTTTTTCCAGTAGCCTAGATTTATTTCTAGTACCCATCTAGTGCCAATGACTGTTTTAACAGATGAACGAGGAACAATGTCCCAAACTTAATTTTGTTTAAATTGAATGAGCTCTTCTTGCATTGAAATAATCCATCCCTCGTCAAATAAAGCATCAGATATAGTTTTAAGTTCAATTTGATATGAAAGAAGAATATTTACAGAAATAGTTAATTTGAGATCCCATACTAACACATTTCTCGATATCTTCGAGTATTTAATCCAACGAACGATCCTTTGCAACAATCCAATCTGGAGGAAGTTGAGGTAAGGCATCTTGTTTATCTTTTCTTGTTTACTTTCCTCTTTGTCTTTAATAATGCCCTCTTCTTGTTTATCTTTAATAATTTCTTTGTTGATCAATTTTTCCATTATCATAATTGAAACATCAGAAAAACTAACTTTCCCCATCTTTTAGGGCGAAGATTCATCAAAAACCACATGAGCTGACTCTTCAACAGAAGAAGTTCTATCATTGTGAACTCTATATGCTATACTTGAAGACGAGTACCCTAAAAATATACATTTATCAGACTTAGCATCAAAGTTACTAAGATTTTCCTTTCCGTTGGTTAGAATAAAACATTTCGTCTCATACAAAACCACAGGTCTTACCGCAGTCCGATAAAACTTTCCCTTCAGCTTAAGCGGTACCTTTGTGTCACATAAAAAACTTGATGCCTTTCTCCATTTCAACCACCCAGCTTGAATTCAATGGTTTACATCCCCTTTTATTTCTCCGTCATTTTGTATTATGGACCCAAGATATTTAAACCACGTGACTTAAGGGATGATAGGGTCTCCAACTTTCACCTTTAGATTATAAACACTTATTCTTTTATTGAACGTACATTCCATATACTCCATTTTACTTATGATAAGGAAAATTCCTAAAATATCAGTATCTCTTAACATCATAAGTCTCTTGATTATGGAAATCAATTTGAATACTTGTTGTGTTGTGGCCCTGAAATCTCACCCTGAAATAAGTTCTTAAGTAGTTTATCTTAGCAGTCGACATCATCTTAAGCATGCTCTACGTAGGGAAGTCGATGAGTATAAGTGAATGATCCTAGTTTTAAATGAAATAATTAAAAATAGGGAATGCACCATTTAAGTTAGGTAACCTTCACCCGGTCACTTAACCCAAGGGTTGTAGAACCTGCAAAAATAAAATAAAAATAACCCATTATTAGTTAGTTCATAGTTTTTCTGATGCTGGAATTGGTAGGGCAGATTACAGTTCGATCCCCCACAACTAAAATTGGGTAAACAAAGGGATACACAACTTAAGTATCAGAACCCTGTGCAAAGGATTAGAGTCACTAACCGGTCGTCTTACTATGAGTATGTACGTATAATGGGCTTACTGTGATTGCACATGAATGAAAAAGGATAGAAATATGGGATAAATAAGTTATGCCTAAGCACAATAACATGATGTAGATTGGTTTATATAGAAGGGAGACTTATGACTGCAAAAGCAGAATGTGTTATTACGATATTCGTAGTTTTCGAGTTAGTACCTATCAGCACAACCAAGAGCAATGTAAAAGTGTATAGCCTGGAATAGTTATCTTAACACCACTATTTTCCGTATTGTTTTGCTTTAGGACAACCAAAGGTTCTAGTGTGGGAGAATTTGATAACGCTGAAACGCATCACATATTTGACTTGATTTGCACATGTTTTTATCGTTGTTTTGTTATTATTATTAGTGTTATGCGAATGTTTTGTTTGCTATTTAGGTATTTGACCATGTGAGAGGCTTATGCGAAGAAACGAAGTAAATTGGACAAAAAAAACGAAGGAAAATGATGAATTTGAACTCAAGGCATTCAAGATGGTGTTCGATTTGGAGAAAGCCAAGAGGCGAGCGACCTGTTCCACCCACTAACGATTAGGAAGACTTAGTCTTCCCAATTTTAAGGGAAAGGCGTTCGCCATGAGGGGTGTGGCGGTCGCCACACCTTGTTTTCCCAGAACGTGGAAAAGTGGACTTGGGCCTGGTCTCCAATCCTCCCACTCTCCCATATATTTTCTCACACGTTTTCAGCAACCACTTAGCTTAAATCTAGGGTTTCTATGCATGATAAATAGGATTTCCTTTTCACTTTTTCAGGGATCCAAACTTAGTATAACATTAGGCATATACTCAGATCCAAAGAGCTTTAATCCTTCACACCGGAGGATTATTGCATTGTTGTTATTGTCGGGTTTGGAGCACCTTTATTTGAAGTCATTTATTTTCTAGCATTTACTTTACGCAGAAGTTTATTTCCTGTACTAGATTCAACCCTCTTCGGAGCAGGTTTCTATTTAATTCAGTTTTATTTACTTATTACTTGCCCTGTCTACTTATTTTGCACTTCTACTTTCCTCGCCTTAATTCCGCACTCGCACTTTTATTATGTTTAATTCCGCACTTAAATCAATAACATTTACTTTTACCACAATCATGTCCGGTTAATTTCTCAAGTGTAGGAATATGAGGACCGTCGATTTGACAGTTCTCATTATGTTGTTTCTTTAGGATTGCATTTTCGGGTTGTTTTGGTTACTAACACAATCTTTCTGAACTTAATTTGATCGGTTGTTACGAAAGTAAAATCGTGAACATGTCGGGTAAGATCGAAAGCCGTCTGATACTACATAATAAAATTAGTTTGTTTTTTATTAATAAACACCATGAAAGCACTTTATTAATTAATAAGAAAAATTTAATATTTCTAGAAAGTGATTTTGAAACTATTAACGGACACGTTCATAGGTTTAGGATCTGGTTATCCGTGCATATGCCGGAAGCCCTTTTTAGTTAAACTTTTCAATCAAAACTACTTTTCAACTGAGTGGAAGATTTAATTCCTTAAAAAGTGGATCTACTACTTTAACGCAAACGTATCTTGGAAATGTGACAATCCCAGTAAAGATTAAAGAGTAAAATCCGGTTCTGAATACGCGAGAGCGACAATTCCAGTTCATTAATTCTTTTTCAAAGTAGAAAATATTGCTCCGTAAGTAATCCTATTTAAAAATCGTAAGAGTATTGTTTGGTCAACGAGAGTCACATTCTAGCATTATCATTCCATATTTATTAAAAAGTTATTTACTTTATTTTTCTATCCACTACAGACCTTTTAACGATCTTCTTAGATAAACACCGTAATAATAGTAACGATGAATTGACTGTTTAGTCTCAGTGGATTCAACAATTTTTTATATTACTTCGATATGATTCATATAATTACGGAAAGAACCGATCAGTGATTCAAATCACACTCCTAAAATCTCTTCTTTTTATTTTTGCAAATTTAAAGAGGTTTTGAGATTCTACCAATGTCATGACTTGAACCAATCTCTAATAAAGTTTTTGATCCAAAAATTCGACAAAATAACTTCAGTCATATTACTTAAAATATAATCAAACAGTTTAATTTATGTATGCAAAACTATGGATAAAAAATTTAATCCTAAGATGCACAATCGGTGAGAAGACTCAATAGAATATAAACTAGACCAAGAGCTTAAAAGATAAACAATCAAAATATAACCTAGGAGGCAGATGAAATTCTATTTCAGTTCCCACCATTCTAGATAATCCACTGAATTATGCTTTTATGGAAATGTGGAACAAGGAGACTTCGTCCTTCCATCTTTCATTTTGATAGATGACAATAACATTGGATAATTGGACAATGCTTGCTCCATATCACTTGGACAAAGACTTTTTCTCCCTCGCTTGATTAATACTGACTTAGTTGCCATGAGTACATAAATATATCTAAGGGTTACATGGGCAGATTACTTAGAGAGGATGAGCTCGAACAAGGGTGCAAATTTCCTTTTCTCTTGGATGTGAGAGAAGTAAAATGTGTTGGTGACACAACAAGTTACATTCGATTGACTCTATCCTTTTGACATACAGGTCACAATATTACATTAATGCGAAATATATCGCTTTGTTTGCCAAACTTAATTATCCTAAATTGGCATATATGGGACGAAGCCACTCTTATGGTTATGTGGGTATATGCCCCCACTAAGCTTCAATCACATACTAATATATGACATTCACGCGTTACAATCATATTCTAGCACATAATATTAACACATACTACCTTCGTCCCTAATTATAAGACCTTCTTGAGTTTTTTTCTTGTTCCTTTTTATAAGATCTTCTTCAACTTTCAAAGTGCATTAATTATTTTTTTCGAACATACCCCTAATTATATCACATCTTTTTCTGCAATCAGTAATAAATAGTACACCTGTATAGATATAATAATTTCTCTCTCCTAAGGATAAATTTTCTTAATATGTGCCCAATCTAGTACTACATAACACCTAATTAAACATATTTTTAACGCAATGTAATCAAATTTTTTGTTTATTTAGTGCAATTGAATTGATTTCGTTGAAACCACTAATATGTTATATTTATATTTTAATAGATTATAAATATTACTATATATTTAATATATGTCAAAATATTTAGTTTTTCAATAAAAAATTATAGTAGTAAATTATTTTGATATTTTTAAAATAATTTATATTTAATATATGTTATAGTATTTATTTTTTCAATAAAAAAATATAGTAGTAGTATTATTTTAATTTTTCAAAAAATACATATTTAATATTTAAATTAACATATCATATATTTTAAATAATATTTAATTGGTTTGTATATTGTTAATATATGAAAAAATAACACATTTGTTAAATTTATATTTGTTTGTGAATTTTTTTAGAAGTAATATAATCAAGTACCAATTGTAACACCCCACACATATTTGTCTAGAATAATATGCATAAAGTATTATATATGGTTCATAAAGACAACGATTACATAATGTCGCAGCGAAAAGATAGTAAAATCATCACAAGTACGAGGTACAAAAAGCCGAATGTATCATGGCCCAAATGATAATACATCCAAAATAGTACAATATCCAACATGGTACTACAAAAGCATAAGATACGAACAAAAGATAATATCTAGCAACAACGCCAAAGGACTAATCTGCCTTGCCTTTGCCACGATCTTGCCTTGAACCACCTGAAAAAGATAGAATTGGAATGGGATGAGATTACTAAATCTCAGTGAGTCCGCCTATCCTATTAGTCCACTCGGATCTAAAGGGTACATGCAAAACAAACGAATCCACCATGGATTCGGGTAATCCTCACATCCGGTACAAGTACGGAGCAACCAAAGGATTTATCCACCATTGGACCCATCACATACAAACACACAAGTATATCACAAACAAGTATGCAAAACCCGTATCCATATACGGGGAATCAAGAAGTGTAATAAACCTCGGCTAGATTATGGAACGAACGCACCCTCGATGAGTCCACCCATGCCTAGTGTCAAGGGACTTGTACAAGCTCACTGCAAGATGGTTAAAAGGGTTCGCACAAGCCTAAGTGGCCGCGAGATGACATTAGCCTAAATGGCGTCATTGTCCCATTAACCTTCTTTACACAAGTGGGTTACGCCGAGTACAAACCGCCACCTTGACGCATGGTCCCACCGGGCGAAAGCCTAGTATTAGTCTACATGACTTTACTAGAGGTGAGTTACAATCATTATGTAATAGCCTACATGGCCACATAACCCCACCATACCGTGCACGCAAATGTGTCATCGTCAATGAGTATAGGCCCCTCACGGCACTCACGAGTACACTACAACGGTAGCTCAGGTGCGCGACCTCTGATCATAACATCGGACTATTCCACGGACCACATGATCCAGGATAATACCTTACATCATAGTAAAAGGTATATCCCAACCTAACCCCCGGCCACTTCGATTCAAGCATACGTACACGCATCAAGTGTAATATCATAACACAAGCCAATCCGAATGTTCAACCAAAACATTGGACATCAATATAGATTCATACTTATCTCATCAAAGTATTCAAAATCAATCACAATTGAATAGACAAGGATTTATGGAATATACTTATCCAACATTATGTATAATATTCCACATAAACAAAATGAATGGAATTATCGGTAATGTGTGTCATAAAACACCACTCTTCAGACATTCATATGCATAATAATGATTAAGGAGGGGTCCGATTACGATTAGAATCCGAAACTGCCCTAAGGGGAAGGAAAAATATAGTTCTGCCCAGCACTGGCCGCTTAGCGGCCTGTAAGCGGGCTTTCCAGGGGCGAACCTCAACTGTTTCCCCGCTTAACGGCCTCACGTCCGCTTAGCGGGCTCACAATTTTTATTTTCTTCACAAACAGCATCCTCCGCTCAGCGGGAAAACTGGGTCCGCTCAGCGGAACCGCGAATTTCTGGAAAAATGTTCAGCACCGCTTAGCGGCCTTAGCCCGCTTAGCGGCGCATAGCAGATACAGAAAAACGCAGAACTCATCAGTTCTGTCCTGGGGTACTTTAACCCCTTGATTTCACCTGCATGCACGAATTAACGATATATCCAGCCAACATACAGTATGAACAAGCAATAAACAGCATCGAAACATGTTATTAACAAGGATTTAAGCATAATCTCTCAAAACCCTTAAACCCCAAAAATCCCAAAAGAGTCAAAACCCCATTTTTCTATCTATGGACTCACCTTAGATGAACGAAGTAGAGCTGGAGCAAGGGAGATTTGGACGAAAATCGGAGCTTTGGGATAGATTCTTGAACATGCAAGGGTTTAAGTTCTTGGAGTGGCTTTCCTTCTCTTCTCTTCTTCTTCTATTTCACGTTTCCAATCTTTCCTCCCACAAAATCTGTTTTTGTTTTCACAATGAAGAGGAATTGCCTTAGCCAAACAACTCCTTACTCTAATCAAGTGTGTAGCAACCTGCCTAAAAATTTAATGTTTAGAGAGTCGCCACCTATTCTGAAGGGCGAATAGGAAACCCTACGTAGATACGAGATTCGGGGTAAGATACTATATTCAGGTCGAGGGAAGGTGTTAGGCACCCTCAACCCTTTCCTAAAGGCTAACACTTAAAGATAAAGGTTTACGGCAAAACATAAAGAAAGATGACAGACAGTAAAATAGGGTTAGAGGCTAATTATTTGAACATGATTAGGGTTTGAAGGAAGGGGACTCGCCTTGTTGCCAAGTGCCTACGTATCTCCTTAGGGAGAATCAGAGTCAACGTAGTTCGGGGCACAAGATTGTACGCCTTAGAATTGAATTGAATGTGATTTGAAGTTGTTTTGAAATTGTTTTGAAGTGCGAATGTTCGAAGGTATTTTGAATTGCCTTATCGTAGTTGTGAACATTGCAATGTTGGAAGGGATGAAAATCCGTAGTATTGTGGTTTAGTGTTTAGATGTGTTTTGGGTGTACAACCCTGATTTTAATTTGTACTATTAACCGCGATAATCGATTGATTCAATTACCATAGTTAACAGATTAATAGTTGTATCATCACCAATTTTAATCGATTGATTCGATTATCACTAATAATGAATTATAGTATTTTTTAGAAGTTTTAATGATTTAATTTGCATCATTACCCCTCGTAATCGATTGATTCGATTAAAAAGAATAACGAATTGATAAAAATTGCTAATCATCGTAACCAATAGATTTGGTTAAAACCATTTAGCAAAATAAACGTTATTTTAATTTGAATTTAATTAATTAGACAATTGATCATTACCCACCGCGATCAATTAATTTAATCGAAGCGAATAACACTCTAAATTGTTTGGCTAAATACCTAAGTCGGTTGGAAAACCCTAATCCTAATACTTTGGCCAATAGCCAATGGGACGGGGCAAACCCTAATACATGACAACCTTTCCAAGGTTTTTGTGATTTATAATTAAATATTAAAATAAAAAATAAATTACGTCGAATAAATCGGAAAAATAATTCAAAACCCTAATTATACCCCTAATCCTAATTTTATATTTAATTAACTAAGCTAATTCATTTATAATACAATTGTTTAAGCCTAAATATATAGATAATTAAATAAATAATAAGAATAATATAGTGAACCTGGCTTCAATCTTGTGTGTATGGCCAGCGAGAGTCCATGGTATGCCTCCCCCTTTTGATGTGTTAGATCCGATATGGAGGAGATCTTGTGGTCTTCGCGTGAGAGTGCACGATGATCCCTCCTGGATAGCGCGCACTGGATCTGCAAGTGAGAAAGAATATCAAAATTTAAACTGTGGCAACAGGGGTTCGAACCCACATCCCTGGGATTACCAGCAAAATGCCTTACCATCCCTGTTGCACGCTTTATGTGTTAATTTAACAAAATCATGCTTATATATAATAAAACAGGTACAAATTTCAGATTAAAAAAAAAACAGAAGCGCGCTGGCTGCTTCTTCTTTGCTGCGGCTGTTTCGCGAACAAAACCATGGCTACCTGCGAATTCATGCCCAAGCAAGCATAACAAATAAATAAATTACAAGGACATAAACCAACTTAAATTCTCCGTCCGAATCCACTGGTATCATCGGTTTGTATTAATTTTGCTTGTATCAAAAGACCCCAAATATGGAGCTTCAAGACCTAACAATGGTGATTCTTGAAACCTGCAACAAAAATTCAATTGAATTATATAGCTAGCATCAAAACATCATTACCAACACGAATATATAGTCAAATTGCATCAACAATACGCGTATGCACGAAATCGGGATTCGAGTTTTTTTTGGTGTTTTAGCGTGAGCTGCTTCACGTTTTTTTTTACAGCTTTTTCTTCCTTTCTTTTTTTCGGCCCCCCCTCATTGCTGAATTGATCCCTCTTTTTATATTGCTCCTAAATTAGGTTTTGTTTATACCTAATGGGCCTACTAAAACTAAACCTAATAATCCTAAAATTAATTCTAATAATAAATATTAGTAATAATAATTCTAATAACAACTAATACTAATTATTAATAATAATACTAAAAGTTAGTAATAATATATACAAATTCTATATCTCTAGATAATATTAATAATAATATCACCTAATATTAATATTAATATTAATATTAATAATAAAATTAATAATATTAAATACTAATAGTTAGAAGTAATAAAAATTACTAATAATAATCCAAAAAAAATGCAAGTGTTAGTAAAAGGAAAATAATATTAACAAATGATGAAACCCTTGAAACACCTGTTAATCGCACCCCATTTATTTCTCGGGATATTTTATAAGAGGGCAGATTTGACAATAGGAATGTCAAACCCCATGTCTCTTAATTTTGACCCTTGATGAAATAAAAGATATAGATCTGATCGGACAAATTTTGGGGTATGACAAAGTGCACTAAGACTATAATGCCCTCCAACTAGGTCCAATTGTCCAATTTGCCATTTTGTTCTATCTCAACTAATGTTATTACCATTTATTCTAAAAAGGGAATAAATAGGACATTACATTCTCCCCCCCTTAATTAGGATTCGTCCTCGAATTCGAAAACTTACCAGAACAAATGAGGGTAGGATTCACGCATCTCCGACTCAAGCTCCCACGTAGCTTCTTCCGGACGCGTTTCGTCCCACAACACTTTCACGAGAGGTATCACTTTGTTCCTTAGGGACTTGCTAGCATGCTCCAAAATACCGCAGGGCTGTGGACTATAGGAGAGATCTGGTTCTACCTCAACGGAATCCGGGAGGATGGGGTGAAAAGTGTCAGGCACGAACCTTCGGAGTTGAGACACATGGAACACATCATGCAGACCGGATAGCGAAGGTGGCAATGCTAATTGATACGCCACTTCGCCTACCCGACTCAAAATCTGGTAGGGTCCCACATATCTCGGACTAATCTTACGCGTTCTGAACGGCCCTCCCAATCTCAATCTCGGGGTGACCTTCAAATACACGTGGTCTCCAACTTCAAATTCCAAAAGTCTTCTTCGTTTGTCCGCATAATTCTTCTGTCGGTCTTGGGCCTTCTTAAGGTTATCTTGAATCACTTTGACCTTCTCAGTGGTCTCTCGTATAATTTCCGGTCTAAGGATACTCTTTTCTCCCACTTCAGCCCAACACACCGGAGATCGACACTTTCTCCCATATAGAGCCTCATAGGGAGCCATACCCAAGCTGGCATGGTAACTGTTATTATATGCGAACTCTACCAAGGGTAAATAATCCTTCCAACTCCCACCTTCTTCCAGAATACAAGCTCTTAACATATCTTCTATCGTCTGAATGGTTCTTTCTGTTTGTCCGTCAGTTTGAGGATGGTTGGAAGTACTCATATCCAGTCTAGTCCCCATTTCCTTATGGAACGCCTTCCAGAATCTCGAAGTGAACTTTGGATCTCGATCAGACACTATACTGGATGGCACACCATGCAACCTCACAATCTCCGCTATGAAAAGTCTCGCGAGATGCATCACCTTGTGGGTCGTCTTTACAGGTAAGAAGTGAGCAGACTTAGTCAACCTGTCCACTATTACCCATATAGAATCGTATCCGCCTTGAGCACGAGGCAATCCCACAATGAAGTCCATAGAGATGGAATCCCACTTCCACACCGGTATCTCTAATGGTTGTAACATTCCGCCTGGTCGCTGATGTTCAATCTTAACTTGCTGGCAGATAGGACACCGTGCCACATATTCTGCAATCTCCTTCTTCATTCCTGGCCACCAAAAGTCTTTCTTTAAATCTTGATACATCTTGGTCGACCCAGGATGAATAGAAAATCAACTCTTGTGCGCCTCATCGAGAATTAAGCGTTTCAGTTCAACATCATCCGGTATACACATTCTTCCCTTAAATAAAAGAAGTCCATCAGGTGCTCTATTATAGTCGGGCATACACTCACTTGCTTGCAATTGTTCGTCATATCCTTGAGTCACTCGAACTCTCTCCCGCAGTTCGTTCTGAATACTCAAGTTACTAATTAGTACACCATTGGGTGCCCAATCGAACTGGAGGTTGAGGTTCCGAAACTTCTCTAATAATCCATGTTCTAACATCATCAACTCTGCAACCCGAAATTCCTTCCTGCTTAAGGCATCCGCTACTTTATTAGCCTTCCCTGGATGGTACTTCAGTTCAAATTCGAAATATTTAAGATACTCCATCCATCTCCTTTGTCGCATGTTCAACTCTTTCTGATCGAAAAGGTACTTCAAGCTTTTATGATCACTGAACATCTCAAAGTGAACTCCATACAAGTAGTGACGCCATACCTTGAGTGCAAAGACTATTGCCGCAAGCTCAAGATCATGAGTAGGGTAATTCTCTTCAAGAGATTTCAATTGTCGAGACGCATAAGCCACGACTTTACCGTCTTGCATCAATACTCCGCCTAAACCTCTCTTAGAAGCATCACAGAACACTTCGCAAGATCGGTCTGGGTCTGGAATCACGACAGGTGCAGTAGTCAACTTCTTCTTAAGTTTCTGAAAACTCTCCTCACATTCGGAGTCCCACTTAAATGCAACTTCCTTCCGAGTAAGTCTTGTCAATGGAAATGCTAATTTAGCGAATCCCATGATAAATCTCCGGTAATAACCTGCCAAACCCAAGAAACTTCTGACTTCTGTCACACTCTTCGGTCGATCCCAATTCACCACCGCTTCTACCTTAGAAGGATCCACTGCCACGCCTCCTCCTGAGATGACGTGACCAAGGAAGCTTACTTCGGATAGCCAAAATTCACACTTACTGAACTTGGCGTACAATTGCTTCTCTCGAAGAGTAGATAACACAATCCGCAAATGCTCTACGTGTTCTTCCGGAGAACGTGAATACACCAAGATGTCATCAATAAAGATCACTACAAACTGATCCAGGTACGGTTGAAAAATTCGATTCATATAATCCATGAAAACCGCCGGAGCATTAGTCACACCAAAAGGCATAACTAAAAACTCGTAATGACCATACCGAGTCCTGAATGCAGTCTTAGGTACATCTGAACTCTTAACCCGAATCTGATGATACCCTGACCTGAGATCAATCTTCGAGAACACACTGGCTCCTTTCAACTGATCTAGGAGGTCATCAATCCGCGGTAAGGGGTATTTGTTCTTTATAGTGACCTTATTCAGCTGACGATAGTCGATGCACAAACGCATACTCCCATCCTTCTTTTTCACCAATAGAACAGGAGCTCCCCATGGAGAAACACTGGGCCGAATAAAATGCTTAGCTAGAAGCTCTTCTAGCTGGCTCTTCAGTTCTCTGAGTTCAATAGGAGACATCCTATATGGAGTGATAGAAACTGGGGCAGTACCAGGAATAAGATCAATTGAGAATTCCGCTTCCCTTTCCGGAGGAAGAGAAGTGATATCCTCAGGAAAGACATCAGGATATTCGCACACTACAGGTATTTCCGATAATACCACTCTCACGGAGGGTTCCTCGGAAAGAACCAAAAGAAAGGATCTTTCTTGTGAAAAGAGATAATTGACCGCGCTGATCGTACCTTCAATCAACTTGGTAATTGCATCATCGGAGGATGTTTCTTTAGCAGGAATGAATATGGCTTTTTCCTTGCAACCAATATATACCGAATTAAGAGACAACCAATCCATTCCAAGAATGACATCAAGTATCTTAAGAGGTAAACAAATTAGATCGATCGGAAAGTCACAGCCATATAAAGATACTGAACAATCTTTACCAATCAGTCGAGCCTCCACGGTATCATCTGTTGCCGAAGAAATGACCATAGGATCGGGTAATGGAGTAACTTCCAAACCAAGTTGACAAACACACTCGGTTGAAATGAAGGAATGAGTAGCTCCACAATCAACTAAAACACATAATGGTTGGTTATTCACATAACAAGTACCTGCGATGAGATTGTTGTTTCCTTTGGCCTTTCTTGCATCTAAGGTATAAACACGACCTGTAGTCTTCTCCTGATCTTTCTTCTTTGGATAAAACGGGGATTTGTGACCCGACTCTCCGCATCTGAAACAAGTAATTGGAATAGGTTCGCACTCCCCAGCATGTTTCTTCTTGCACTTGTGACAATAAGGAGGTTGAGCCGATTGGTCTCCATATCCTTGCTTCTTCTTTGGTGGAAAACCACGGGGCTTCAAGTGTTGAGCAGATTTCCCTTGTTCCCTGTAGTTAGTCCTGTTCTGGTTCCTCTCTTCTTGCACCCTCTTTAGGCTGTTCTCCGCCACATAACATTGCCTCAAACATTCAGCATAAGTAGTAAACTCCCTCTGGGACACACTATGAGCAATGTCGGCCCTCAAACCCATCAAGAATTGATCAATCTTCCATAACTCATCAGGAGCATAAACAGCCTGTCGTGAGTAATCAGCCATATCTTCAAACTTTTCAGCATACTCGAAAACAGACAAGTTGCCTTGCTTGAAATTCTGGAATTCTCTTTCTCTTTGGGTTCGAATACTGTTAGGGAAATACTTCTCCATAAATGCCGCCTTGAAATGATGCCAGTCTTTAGGGATCTCCTGGGTAGTGAAATAGGTAGATGCAGTATTCCACCACCTAAGAGCTGGTCCTTTCATCTTCTGAGTAGCGAAGATCACCTTCTCCTCTTCATTACACTGAATTGCCTGAAATATCCTCTCCATACTAGCCAACCAATCATGGGCTACTACTGGGTCTAAGCCACCTGCAAACTCTGGAGGATCCATTCTGAAGAAAGCACGAAAATCTGGCCCTGTTGGAGCTTGTGGAACAGGAACTGGAGCAGGAGGTTGTTGTCCTTGCATACCCTGCATCATCTGCATCATCATCTGATTCTGCTGTTGCATCTGTTGCATTATCTGTTGCCAAGGTACGCCTGCATTCCCAGCTGCTTGCTCGGGTTCCACATTCCTAGTTCTCGGCCTTCTGGGACCTCTGCGTTGCTCAGCCATCTCCCTGTCTGTCCTACACACGGAATTAAGTTGATCAGGCTCAATGCCATAGGTAAGACACACGGAATCATGCCGGCTATACACATATGAGGCAGAATTGTACTGCATTATGATGTGTCTTTAGCAAAGCCGAGAATCGACCTGCTCTGATACCAACTGTAACACCCCACACATATTTGTCTAGAATAATATGCATAAAGTATTATATATGGTTCATAAAGACAACGATTACATAATGTCGCAGCAGAAAGATAGTAAAATCATCACAAGTACGAGGTACAAAAAGCCGAATGTATCATGGCCCAAATGATAATACATCCAAAATAGTACAATATCCAACATGGTACTACAAAAGCATAAGATACGAACAAAAGATAATATCTAGCAACAACGCCAAAGGACTAATCCGCCTTGCCTTTGCCACGATCTTGCCTTGAACCACCTGAAAAAGATAGAATTGGAATGGGATGAGATTACTAAATCTCAGTGAGTCCGCCTATCCTATTAGTCCACTCGGATCTAAAGGGTACATGCAAAACAAACGAATCCACCATGGATTCGGGTAATCCTCACATCCGGTACAAGTACGGAGCAACCAAAGGATTTATCCACCATTGGACCCATCACATACAAACACACAAGTATATCACAAACAAGTATGCAAAACCCGTATCCATATACGGGGAATCAAGAAGTGTAATAAACCTCGGCTAGATTATGGAACGAACGCACCCTCGATGAGTCCACCCATGCCTAGTGTCAAGGGACTTGTACAAGCTCACTGCAAGATGGTTAAACGGGTTCGCACAAGCCTAAGTGGCCGCGAGATGACATTAGCCTAAATGGCGTCATTGTCCCATTAACCTTCTTTACGCAAGTGGGTTACGCCGAGTACAAACCGCCACCTTGACGCATGGTCCCACCGGGCGAAAGCCTAGTATTAGTCTACATGACTTTACTAGAGGTGAGTTACAATCATTATGTAATAGCCTACATGGCCACATAACCCCACCATACCGTGCACGCAAATGTGTCATCGTCAATGAGTATAGGCCCCTCACGGCACTCACGAGTACACTACAACGGAAGCTCAGGTGCGCGACCTCTGATCATAACATCGGACTATTCCACGGACCACATGATCCAGGATAATACCTTACATCATAGTAAAAGGTATATCCCAACCTAACCCCCGGCCACTTCGATTCAAGCATACGTACACGCATCAAGTGTAATATCATAACACAAGCCAATCCGAATGTTCAACCAAAACATTGGACATCAATATAGATTCATACTTATCTCATCAAAGTATTCAAAATCAATCACAATTGAATAGACAAGGATTTATGGAATATACTTATCCAACATTATGTATAATATTCCATATAAACAAAATGAATGGAATTATCGGTAATGTGTGTCATAAAACACCACTCTTCAGACATTCATATGCATAATAATGATTAAGGAGGGGTCCGATTACGATTAGAATCCGAAACTGCCCTCAGGGGAAGGAAAAATATAGTTCTGCCCAGCATTGGCCGCTTAGCGGCCTGTAAGCGGGCTTTCCAGGGGCGAACCTCAACTGTTTCCCCGCTTAGCGGCCTCACGTCCGCTTAGCGGGCTCGCGATTTTTATTTTCTTCACAAACAGCATCCTCCGCTCAGCGGGAAAACTGGGTCCGCTCAGCGGAACCGCGAATTTCTGGAAAAATGCTCAGCACCGCTTAGAGGCCTTAGCCCGCTTAGCGGCGCATAGCAGATACAGAAAAGCGCAGAACTCATCAGTTCTGTCCTGGGGTACTTTAACCCCTTGATTTCACCTGCATGCACGAATTAACGATATATCCAGCCAACATACAGTATGAACAAGCAATAAACAGCATCGAAACATGTTATTAGCAAGGATTTAAGCATAATCTCTCAAAACCCTTAAACCCCAAAAATCCCAAAAGAGTCAAAACCCCATTTTTCTATCTATGGACTCACCTTAGATGAACGAAGTAGAGCTGGAGCAAGGGAGATTTGGACGAAAATCGGAGCTTTGGGACAGATTCTTGAACATGCAAGGGTTTAAGTTCTTGGAGTGACTTTCCATCTCTTCTCTTCCTCTTCTATTTCACGTTTCCAATCTTTCCTCCCACAAAATCTGTTTTTGTTTTCACAATGAAGAGGAATTGCCTTAGCCAAACAACTCCTTACTCTAATCAAGTGCACTAAGACTATAATGCCCTCCAACTAGGTCCAATTGTCCAATTTGCCATTTTGTTCTATCTCAACTAATGTTATTACCATTTATTCTAAAAAGGGAATAAATAGGACATTACACCAATGATAAAAAATACTTTAATATATGTATAATTTTTGTATTGACAAGTTATTTAATTTAAATATATATTAAATTTACTTATATATAAATATATATATATATATATATATATATATATATATATATATATATATATATATATATATATATATATATATATGAAAGTAACGGTAAAAATTTGATTTTGAGTTGATTTTTTTAAAAGTTGATTTTTTTTTTACGTTAGATCGCATAAAGGTCAGAAATGCAGAAACACAAGGGTCAGAACGCGAGGATATAATTTCTATGACTTTAATATTAGTTAAAATCGACAGAGGGTTCTCAGAAACAAAATCAATTTCAATAAAAAAATGTGTAGTAAACAGGATAGTGTGTGTTTTCGTAGATATATCTTTAAACTAACTTTTAACAAAAATGAAATAAATTATGTCCAAAGATTCATCTCAAAAAAATTTAGAAACAATTTTTAATTTTAAAAAATGTGAACTATATAATATCAGTTGTTAAAATAGGCCCTATATGTTAGTTTTACTTTTTCCTTCTTTTTAGCCTAAGTTTGTTATACCTTGACTGTATATATATAGAGTTACACTCTATTCCAAAACAGAATGAATAATAAGATTTTACACTATTCTTTTCTTTTCAATGAGTTGCCTTAATAGTGGTTATCACATTAACATGGTATCAGAGCCTGGTTTAAGATCCGGTGGGCCCCCTTCAATGGTTTCCATTATCGGGCCACCCACCGTTTATTTCCACGCTCCAGTTGTTTAGTCCTGGGCGTGAGGGGGTGTGTTAAGAGTCCCACATCGGACAATATATGGCCTGAACATGTCCTTATAAGTGGGGGCAATCCTCACCCTATAAGCCGGTTTTATAGGGTTGAGTTAGGCCCAACCACACTTCTTAACATGGTATCAGAGCCTGGTATCAAGAGCAGATCTAGGGCGTTGATTTCATCTCCCAAGATTTGTTTTCTTTTTTTTTTCTTCTTCTTTTTCTCCCTCTCTCTTTCTTTTCTTTTTTTTTTCTCGATCCCTCTTTCTCTTATCTTTTCTTCTTCTTCGTCTCCGCCTTTGTTTTTTTTCCTTGTTTTGATTCACCGTCATCTCAGCCTCATCTTTCTCCCTCTCCAATTTCACCATGGCGGAATCTGATTCGAGCGACGGCGAAACTTCTCCACCCAAACACAATCCGCCCTCTCAACCACCAAGAAGCTATCAAACATATATGCTTGATCCTTTCTTCATGCACCCGTCTGATAATCCCGGCCATGCTATTGTCACTCCGGTGTTGATGAATCAGAATTACCATACTTGGTCCCGTTCGCTGAAAGTTGCTCTTCGATCTAAAAACAAATTAGGGTTCATTGATGGAACCCTAATTCGACCTGCAACTATCGAACAAAATTCAACGGCATGGGATCGCTGCAACATAATGGTGATGGCATGGATCACCAATCCATCAGCCCTGACATTGCTGAAAGCATCCTTTGGATGGAAACTGCTCAAGAAATTTGGGACGAACTTAAAGAAAGGTATCACCAAGGTGATATTTTCAGAATTTCTGAACTTCAAGAGGAGATATATGCTCTTCGTCAAGGTGATCAAAATATCACTCAGTACTTCACTATGCTCAAGAAGATGTGGCAGGAACTTGACAACTTTCGTCCTCTACCTAGCTGTACATGTGCCATCCCCTGCTCTTGTTCTATGCTTCCCAAAATCAAAGGCTACCGAGACAATGACCAAGTCATTCGGTTTCTAAAAGGGCTCAATGAACAATACGCCCCTGTTCGATCTCAGATTATGTTGATGCAACCTCTTCCCCCTATCAACAAAGTCTTCTCCATGTTGATTCAGCAAGAACGCCAATACATACCTCCAATTGAACCTGATAAACTCTTGGCTCAATTCAACAAATCTGCCTCTAAACATCATCCTCAAGAGGGAACTGCAAAGAACTTGAATCAAGGTCGTGGAAAGGGTCTCAAAGTTTGTTCTTATTGCAACAAACAGGGACATACAATTGAAGTCTGCTTTAAGAAGCACAGTCTCCCTCCTTATCTGAAGAAGTTGCATATCACTCAAGCCTCTGATGAATCTCTCGAACTTCCTGCTGATGAAGCCTCTACTTCAACCACTTCAGATGCTATTCCCAATCCCTTCACTGCAGAGCAACAAAAAGCTCTCCTAGATATGCTGCAACAACATACAGCTACCATTCCAAATGCAATCCATCAACTGCACATCAAAACCCCTTCGAGCTCAGGTACTTCTAATACATCCCTTAAATCTATTAATATTGCCTGGATTCTGGACACTGGGGCCACATATCATGTGTGCCACCTAAGTTCCTATTTCACACACCTTATAGATATTAATCCTATCACCATCAAGCTCCCTAATGGAGCAACCATTACCACTCAAAAATCTGGAACTGTGTATTTCAATAATTCTTTTTACCTTGACAATGTTTTTTACATCCCTGAAATACACACTAATCTCATATCTATACCTATATTAGCCACTGCACTCAACTGTACCATTCATTTCAATTCCTCTGCTTGTTTAATACAGGAAATCCTTACCCAGAAGATGATTAGTACAACTGAGCTTAGCCATGGTTTATACATTCTCACTTACCCCACCATTCCCAAAAATCAAACCCTTAATCTCACTATCAATGATAATACGATTCAGTTCAATACTTGTAATAACATTGTAAACAATTGTGACCTATGGCATAATCGTCTTGGTCACCCCTCTTATGACATTCTTTCTCATATTAATAAATTTTTTCCCCTGTATCTTAATTCTAAATCTGCTATTGTTTGTGATACTTGTTTTTTAGCCAAACAAAAACGGCTTCCTTTTTTCAATAGCACTAACAACACTGAATCTTTCTTTGACCTTGTCCAAATGGATATTTAGGGTCCTATTTCGACCCCCTCCCTTTTTGGATACAAATATTTTCTTACCATTGTGGATGATCACAGCAGATTTTGTTGGATTTTTTTAATGAAAGCCAAATCTGAAGCTTCCCTATTAATCAAAAGTTTTCTGCAATTTGTTAAAACACAATTTCATAAAACTATCAAGACTATCAGGTCTAATAATGGCCCAGAATTTATTATGAAATATTTTTATCAAACACATGGGATCATTCATCAAACCTCATGTCCTGATACACCTCAACAAAACGGGATTGCAGAACGCAAGCACCAACATCTTTTAAATGTAACGCGTGTTTTACTTCTTCAATCCCATCTACCAAAATTTTTTTGGGCTCATGCCCTTTGCCATGCTACTTATTTGATAAACAGGTTACCTTCAAAGCTTTTACAATTCTCCACTCCCTTTCAAAAGCTTCACAATGCTGCACCTGACTATTCCATGCTTAAAGTGTTTGGCTGTCTCGCCTTCACTTCCACCCCTAGACATAATCGATCAAAACTTGATCCTAGGTCTAGAAAGTGTCTCCATCTAGGATTCAAACCAGGCGTTAAAGGGCATATACTTTTCAATCTCCAATCCAAAGAGTTGTTTGTCTCTAGGGATAACATATTTTTTGAAACACAATTTCCTTACCCTTCTACTCAATCAAAAAAATCTCCTATACATACTTACCCACCTAACCTTGACTTTCCTTATGATTGTCTTTCCCCGCCTCCCTCCTCCCCTACTTTCCCATCCCCCACACTTCCGCAACCAACCAATAACCAACCTTGCCCAACCACTCCTCCACATATTGCCACTGAGACTGTTAGGAAAACCAGCCGCATCTCTAAACCCCTCACATATCTTAAGGACTTCCATTGTGGTCTTCTCCAAGGATCATCCCACGAAGCCTTAATTGATACAGGTTGTACTCCCTATCCTTTATCTCAATATTTATCCTATAATAACTTAGCCTTAAATCATAAATTGTTTACCTTAAATATATCCAGCACTGTTGAACCTACGTCTTATAATACTGCCATCATGGATCCTCATTGGAAAGCTGCCATTGATTCTGAATTAAAGGCACTTATGGATAACAATACTTGGCATCTCACACATCTCCCCCAAAATAAAAAGGCTATTGGTTGTAAGTGGATTTTTAAGCTAAAATTCCACTCAAATGGTACTATCGAACGATACAAGGCCCGCCTTGTTGCTAAGGGTTTCACCCAAACAGAGGGCCTTGATTATCATGAAACTTTTAGTCCTGTTGTTAAAATGACAACCATACGGACACTGCTATCTATTGCTGCCACCAAAAACTGGCACTTACACCAATTAAACATCAACACCGCGTTTCTTCATGGGGATTTAGATGAGGATATTTATATGAAACCCCCTCCTGGACTTGTCATCCCATCAAAAAACCTAGTGTGTAAATTAAATAAGTCCCTATATGGCCTTAAGCAGGCTTGTAGACAATGGAATACTAAACTAACTTCAGCTATTATAAATTTAGGCTTTTCCCAATCAAAAGTTGACTATTCATTGTTTACTAAACTGCATCTCTCATCTTTCACTGTTATACTTGTATATGTTGATGATCTAATTGTTGCAGGCAATAACTTAACCGAAATAAACCATATAAAAACTGTTTTGGATCATCTTTTCAGCATTAAAGACTTGGGACATCTAAAATATTTCCTTGGTTTGGAAATTGCTAGATCCTCCCAAGGTATCTCTTTATGTCAGCGAAAATATTGCCTGGATTTATTGCAGGATACGGGACTCCTTGGTGCTAAACCTGCTTCCACACCTATGGATCCCACCTTGGACCTTCATGCTGAACCACAAGCTTTGCTACCAGATGTTGCCCAATTCAAAAGACTCATAGGTAAACTAATCTATTTAACTCATTCTCGGCCTGACATTTGCTTTTCTGTGTGCAGATTAAGTCAATTCCTTGCAGCACCAACATCAACACACTTTCATGCAGCCTTACGGATTGTTCGGTACCTCAAAAGTTCTCCTGCTTCAGGTCTTTTCTTCAGAAAATCTGCAGCTCTCAATCTGACTGGTTTCACGGATGCTGATTGGGGTTCCTGCAAGCTGACACGAAGATCCACGACTGGTTTCTGCTTCTACTTAGGCTCATCCTTAATCAGCTGGAAATCCAAGAAACAGCGGGTCGTTTCTCGCTCATCTTCGGAAGCTGAATATCATGCCCTTGCCAACACCTCCTGCGAAGCCCAATGGCTGCTTCATCTTCTAAAAGACTTCTCAGTCTTACATCCTCAACCTGTTACCATTTTCTACGACAATAACAGCGCAATACACATTGCAAATAACCCGGTCTTCCATGAATGCACCAAACATATTGAGATGGACTGTCATCTCGTGCGTGACAAAGTTCAAGACAACATCATTCACCTACAACCTATTCCTTCCAAAGACCAAGTTGCTGACATCTTCACCAAATCCCTACATCTAGGACCCTTCTCCAAACTTGTTTCCAAACTTGACCTCCTTTCCATACTCTCAAGTTTGAAGGGGGTGTTAAAATAGGCCCTATATGTTAGTTTTACTTTTTCCTTCTTTTTAGCCTAAGTTTATATATATATATATATATATATATATATATATATATATATATATATATATATATATATATATATATATATATATATATATATATATATATATATATATATATATATATATATATAGTTACACTCTATTCTAAAACAGAATGAATAATAAGATTTTATACTATTCTTTTCTTTTCAATGAGTTGCCTTAATAGTGGTTATCACATTAACAACAGTAATAACTTACTCCAATATTTATATTTGAACAAATATTTTGAGGGACATCAATTCCTCTATTCTATGTGATTCCAATATTATTACTATTACATTTTATGGGAATCTTAAATCTATCCGCTCTTATCTCTCAGCTGGTCACCAGCTCTTTACGTTTATAAATCTTGCCTAGCAAGGCTATCTAATATTTGGCATAGCAAAAATCTTTCTTAATTAAATTTATTTTGACCATACATTTGCAGACACGCGATGAAGCATATGTATATTTGTTATTATCGATCATAGTTAGTGTATAGTCAATGTATCTTGGTGAAAACAAGTGTAGTATAGTTTATTTAACGGCATCTCAACGGATAGTGCTGAGAAAACTGTTAAAAAAGAAAAGAAAAGAAAGAGAAAGACAACCTGATGCAAAGAGAATAAAGGAAAAATTGATGGGAAAATACATAAAAGCAATCACTTCACTTTAAACAATTTTGAGCAAATCTAGGTTTGGGTTTGGAATTTTACAATTTCTTCACATGCTTCTTTGTAAATATAACTGTCACTTAGTAATATATCTAATTTTAATTTTTTTTTATAAGCATCTCTAAATGTTAATGAGTGGGCATGTTGTAAATTTACCATTTATTTAGAATGACGGTTACTAATATGTATCAAGCATATTTAAAAAAGCTATCTCAATAGCTTAAGTAATATAATTTCTTTAAAATGAAATATACGTCATTTATTCCAACTTAATTAAAATTAGAGATCACTAGATTACCGACCCGTGCTTCGCACGTGTATATTAGAAATGAAATTATTTTTTTCATAACAATTGATATTTAATTTTTTATCTGCATATAAATTTATTTTGTAAGCCATTTAGATTATGTTTACAATTATATTATTAATTTTTTAATGTGAAAGACAATAAATTAGAAAAAAAATTATTTTTTAGTCAATAATATGTGAGATTAAATTACACATGTGTATATTATATTTACTTACATAGACATATTACCTAGACCTTTATTTATATAAAAATTTAATTTATAGTATTTTGAGGCTATGTATATAACTTGTGTGTTGCCCAGGTTTTATTATAATATACTTATTTGAACTTTTTCGTTCGATGAGAAAATATAAATAAAAATTGATGACATTGATGTATGATTGAATATAAATGTTTTTTCTCATTTATTTGATTTCTTTTTTATCCTTTTTATTATTTTGATTTTACTTTTTCCAAATATTGTATTCCCATCATGACTTTAATTATATTTTAAAGAAAATAATAATTATATACAAAAGAGTATAAATTAAGCGATAATTTACATGGTCGAATTAAATTCTTTACAAATTATTTTAATTATTTTATAACATGTAATATAATTTTTTAATCATGAACTTTATTATTAATTGTGCACCTTAACCGAAAGTATGTGATCATATTATCAATTTGATCAAATGTTTCTACATAGAAATGTGGGACATAAAAATATGTAATCTCAATTAAAATCGCAATAAAATAATCAATATTTTTTTTTTAAAACTCAAGCTTAGATATTTTAATAGAGAGGTGGATAAATTTAAGAGATGACATGGGTAAGATCATACAAAATCATAAGATAAATTTTTTTATTAACATATTTATTTTATTTTTTAAAATAATAATTTATAAACATTTTAAAATCAATTAGATACATATTTTAATAATTAAAAAAATTCCTTTTTATCAATCTCATTATATCAAGTGAATCACAAATACCTTTTTCTCAATAAAATATTGACAAAAGATACGTTTTTTATATTATTAGATTCTTCATTTTTATTTATTGAAGATCTCCAATAATTAAATAAATAAAATTAAATCAAATACACATTTCTCTCAAAGATTACTGTTAAAAATATACTTACATGAGCTACAAATTTTCTCATGATTTTCAAGTAATAAGGATGCAAAAATAATATGAGTTTTCTTTATCCTCTTCTTTTCGTTCACATAGAAAAAATAATTATATTCAAATAAACAATAAAAAGAAAAGAAAATCATAATAGTAGATAGGGAAATATTATATTGATGCTCAAAACAAATTATTACAAAAGATCATAGATAAAATATATAAATATTTAACCAATAACATAAATCAAATTCATTAGCCTGCAACGTAAATTAAAAAATAGTTAAAACTTAAAAGAGAGCTCAGAAAAAGTAATCGAAATATAATATAAAAGAAAAAGTAGATCTTGTGAAAAAAAAAGTGGTAGGTTGGGTGGTAGATGTTATGTAACCTATTTATATTGAATAAAAATTCTATATTGAAGAAATTGAAAAGATAAAAAAACATCACAATAACAACATTTAAGGGAGTACCGTTTATTTTCAATATAATGTTCTATAGGAAATATACTTAATAGTTGTAAATTATTGGTCTGTTATAAATATAATAGTAAATTATATTAATTATATTTATAACTTTTAAAATGTTACACATAAAGTTATTAGTTATAATGATTTAAAATGAATTAGTTATAATGCTATAAAATAAATTAGTTATAATTAGTTATAATAATTTAAACATTACACATTAACTTAATTAGTTATAATGACTTAAATAAAATATAATTCGAATTATAAATTTATATAAATTGTATGAAATTTTTTAAAGATTACACATCAATATCAATATAATTGCTCAAAACAAATTATTACAAAACACCATAGATAAAATATTTAAATAGTTGATAGGATAAATAAAGTTGAGTCTTTAACCTGGGACATAAACCAAATTCATCAGCCTGCAACGTAAATTAAAAAATTGTTAAAATATAAGAGAGAGCTCTAGAAAAGTAATCGAAATATCAATACAAAAGGAAAAGTAGAGCTTGTAACCAAAAAAAGAAGGAAAAATATATCTCATTTCTATATGAGTTGGGTGGTAGATGTAACATAGTTATATTAAATAAAAAATTTATATTGAAGAAATTGAAATAGATAAAATATTTAAATCATTGATAGGATAAATAAAGTATATATATATATATATATATATATATATATATATATATATATATATATATATATATATATATATATATATATATATATAATATAAATAATTGTTTTTTTTTAGGTTTTTCTATTATTCATAGGAGTATTCTTAAACCTTAAATTATAAATATTTATTTTAAAAATATATTCTAAAACTATATAGAAAATTTAAATCATTATTTTTTGAGGTTTTTCTATTATTTGTTGGAGAATTGAATTCTTAATTTTTGAAATTATTATAAATTTTAAGTTTTCAAAATTGCACGAATTAAATTATTATTAATTTATTGAAGTTAATGTGGTTATATAAATATATTTATAATTAATTATTAATTGACTATATAAATTTAGAAATAAGAGATTTTTTAATGTAGAGATATCTCAATTAATAATAACAATTTTAATTAATATTGGAAATTCTAAGAGGTTGACACGTCAGCATTAGTGTTATATTAGAATGACACATCATCATTAGGTTTAGGATTGTTACAAAGGTTGTCATCATGACAACCTTGTATTCAGATTAAGAAGATGTGTTCGAATCTAGTCTTAGACACGCAACACTAATAAATTTTTTAGGTTAAAAGTGACATTAAAGGTTAAAAAACATACAAATAGACTGAATAATGACACAAGGCGCTCTCTAAGTCAGGACCAGCAGAAGTGTAAGTATAGAGTGCAACCTATGAGAGAGAAGTGAATTAGGTTTAATGATCTTTTTCAAGATTTTAAACACTTTTCTAGTTTCTTGTAATTTTTCGAAATTATGAACAGATGAATGAATAAGAAATAAAAAAAGTAAAGTGCAATAAGTAAATGAACACCGAGAATTACACTAGTTTTCCTTTTTAATCAAGGGTACATCTATTTCCCTCACACCTTAATGTGATGTTCCGCAAGTGCACGAAATCTATCGTAGTTATAAAATATATCAAATCCACATGAATCAATAATCAATCTAATGTTATCTACTATTACTATGTAAATCTAAGGCTATAGATCTTAAGGGGAATGAAATTTAAAACAAGAACTAAAGTGAATTGGTTTAAGAATACTCAATAAAAGCGAGACCGAAATATGATTTCCGATATACCTCTAGGACTCAGATAAATCACGACACTTAGTTTTGGTTTAAAATATTTTTTCTGAGGAAATACTATTTAAAAACACTACTCACTTTTGCGCATCCCGTGTTATGTTTCGAAAACCGTAAATGTCATGTTGTCGCTCCACGAGTAACAATTTCGAAACAATTTTTGAAAACTAATAAGTCCTAATTAATTAC
The DNA here is from genome assembly GCF_029867415.1 of Vicia villosa. Classification (NCBI taxonomy): domain Eukaryota; kingdom Viridiplantae; phylum Streptophyta; class Magnoliopsida; order Fabales; family Fabaceae; genus Vicia; species Vicia villosa. The sequence goes on along the minus strand of NC_081180.1, from coordinate 80,751,633 downwards.
TAAAGCGTTGTCGCTGTTTTTAGAAATTAAAAATCTAATTTTTATTGATCGGATACCGGTTCACACTATCGCGTTGTTGACCAATATCTTAGTGTTTTCACTTTCGTGCAAAACTTTTAAACTTGGAAAACAAAAAATTCAGAATCGGAAAAATAAATTAATATTAAAAATTTGTGCCGATAAAATTTACCGAATCCCATCGGAACGACGTTCCTTACATCCCGGACTCTAATTGGTTTAGCCGAACAAATTTGACATAATACTCATACTATATTTAATATGCATGCAAAATAGAACTCTAAGCATAATGATAACAAGTAGCAACAACATTAGCATGCAAACATACAAATAAAATAATGGGTGATGATAATATATAGGACATGAAATCGAAACAATAACAATTAAAATTAATAGAACAAATAAAAACAACAATTATAATATTATGACTTAAAACATATAAGTGCAAAAATATTAAAGAGGAATGATACATATTTCTTGATAGTAATAGTGCGGGAATCGAGATTTGGAAAACTTTAGAATAAACTTCTATAATTAAAATGGCGGCAAGTTTAATTGACGAACAATCCAAGTACAAACAAGAAACTGCATAATTCTTAAACCTATGGTGTGCTTATTATTAAATGTGAGCAATTAAGCACTATTACAATAAGGGATTTTATGCCTACTTGATAGAGTTCCAATTGCTGAAAAATCAGCTGAAGTGGGAGAAGACTGGGCAACTCAGTTGCTATTTTTCCGCTCACGAAGTCCATAGAGGACGCCATGGCCTCATGGAGAATGCCATGAGTACTAAGTGGAGGACATGGCCAGTGGAGGGGTCATAGCAAGCGCCATGCCCCTGTGGCGAGCGCCACAAGTACTAAAGCACCTTTCTTGACTTTCTTCATGCTAAGGTGTCTTTTTTCTCTGTTTTTTTTCTTTCATTTTCGCTCTATTTTCTCATGTGTCGACTCCTACTTGGAAAATATCTACAACAAAGATGAAATACCACCATAATACTATAGAAAAACATGAAATGAATATAAAATGGATAAAAAATGCATGTGTATCGAGTCGGAAATAACGATAAAATTCATGGTCATCAAACTACTTAAACCAGGAAGGAATTTCAGGCGTCGAAGCAGTTGGCTTAAAGGTCTGAGAATTATAAAGGCAAAAATCCTATGACCAAGGTCTAAAAGCAAGGGATAGAAGATGACTTACTAATGGATAATTTCAACATTGAGTTAGAACCATATTTGGACATCACTTTCAATGTGATGTTTGTCCTCCCAAGATAATATGATCAAGGGACTAAGGTCGAAGAAACGGAAGTCAGCACTGACATCGAAAATGGCCAGGTTAAAGCCAGTACTTGTTACTATGTTATGAATAATGGTTATGTCGAAGAACATAACACCTTCTTTGAAAGGCCTGGTGAAGCCATGAAGAATCACTTGAAACCTCTCTTTATTAGAGGTAAGGTCGAAAGTGTGGCGATAAACAAAATACTAGTAGATGAAGGTGCGACAGTTAACTTAATGCCGTATTTTATGATAAAAAAGATAGGGAAGTCTGATATGGATACAAAGCCTCACAATATGGTGTTATCAAATTATGAAGGAAAGGTGACCACAACATTGGGAGTGATCCAGGTAGATTTGAGAGTTGGCACAATTACCAGGCCAACCATGTTCATGGTTATCGAATCGAAAGCTAACTATAATATATGGTTAGGTCGAGAATGGATCAATGGCATATGGATTTTGCCATATTCAATGCTTCAAAGGATTACCATCTCACAGAATAATGGTATTGTGGAGAATATAGAGGCATACCAAAGCTATTTCATGGCTGAGGTCAACCATGTTGATATACGCCACTTCGACAAGCATCTGGAAAATATTTCTCCTTGCAATCTTGCCGGATTTGCATTCACACAGGATGACAATGCATATTGTCCCTGTATTTGCACCCCACTCAAGGGTTTTAGTGGGATTGACAGGTCGTGGGAGAAGAGGGCCTTGGGTATGGAGGAACAGAAGAAATCCAACCAACTGGTTAGGGAAGCGAATTCAGTGGAGATGCCTGAGTCACGAACATTAGAAAGGATTTCAGCTTATATAGCCGAAAAAAATTAAAAGCGGCCTTAGAGGGTGAGGTAAAATGCATGGTTGTCGAAGCCAAATAGAATGAAGCATACCTAGAAGGTCCTAGTAAGGATTTAGATCCGGAACCACCTGATAAGGTTCAGGATGAGGTGAAAGGCTAGAGGCTTGATTCCATCTATGATGACGAGTCTTTGGTTTCGAGAAGGATCCGCTGGAGAACAACATAAAGATGTTGGCTCAGGATCCACTTGAAGAAATCGACTTGGGGGAGGGGCAGTCTAAAGGCCAACATACATCAGCGCCAACATCAACCCACGACTAAAGGTCGAAGTGATCTAATTGTTGAAGGAGTTCATGGACTACTTCGCTTAGGATCACGACGAGATGTCTGGTTTAAGAAAAGATCTGGTCGAATTGAAGCTGCTAATAAAGCCTGAGAAAAAACCAATAAAGCAAACCTTAAGGCGCTTTGCACCTGAGGTTCTATCAAAGATCAAAGAAGAGGTCGAAAGAATTCTCAAATGTAATTTCATTCGTACAACCAGGTATGTCAAATGGATTGCCAATATTGTACCAGTTATTAAGAAAAATGGCAGTTTAAGAGTTTTCATTGATTTTAGAGATTTAAATGCGGCAACCCCAAAAGATGAGTATTCAATGCTTGTGGCAGAGATGTTAGGCGATTATGCTGCAGGACACGAGTACCTTAGTATGCTTGAGGGGTATTATGTGAATAATCAAATTTTTATTGCTGATGAGGATGTGCCAAAAATGACATTTTGATATCCCGGGGCCTTATGCACCTATGAACGAGCGGTGATGCATTTTGGCCTAAAGAATGCTGGGGAAACTTATCAAAGGGCAATGAATTCTATTTTTCATGACTTTATTGAAACATTCATGTAAATTTATATTGATGACATCGTCATTAAGTCTGTTTCAGGGAAAAGTCATATTGACCATTTTCGACAATCATTTGAAAGAATGAGGAAGCATGGTCTGAAAATGAATCCTCTAAAATGTCTTTTTTGTGTGCAGGCTAGGGATTTCCTAGGCTTTGTGGTCCATAAAAAAGAAATCAAGATGAATCAAAATAAGACCAAGGCCATCATGGAAGCGAAAGCGCCATCGAGAAAGAAAGAATTGCAGTCGCTACTGGACAAGATCAACTTCTTAAGGAGGTTTATTTCAAACTTAAGTGGCAAAACTCAAGCATTCTCACCTCTACTTCGACTTAAGAAGGAAAGTTTCGAATGGGAGAAACCGCAACAAGAGGCTTTCGACAAGATCAAGTACTACCTTGTTCACCCTCCAATTTTGACGCCTACTTGTAGAAATAGAATTATGAAATTATACATATTTGCATTTGATGTGACCTTAGGGAGCATGTTGGCTCAAGAGGATGAAAATAACATCGAAAGAGCCATTTACTATCTCAATATAATCCTGACCGATGCAGAAACTAGATATAGTGTAGTTGAAAAATTATGTATATGTATGTATTCTCATGTACAAAGTTGGAGCTAGCCCACGATATCCTAGGGACTAGGGGCGTCATGATTTTTTAAAGATTCTCACGTGGGTTTTAAGGAGTTGTTTGAGAAACGTGTTATGATGACCATGACATCATGGCAGTTGAAGAGTTTATGGCGTCGAAAAGAACTTTCCAAAAATGTCTTTTTCTTCAGTATGTCGAAAATGACATTTTTGTGGGGCAATTTGTTAGCTAGAAGTTTTGAATCCAAGTTTGACTTAATATGATGAGTAGAAAAAGAAACATTTTTTAAGATGTTTTGGGATTAGACAGGGAGTTTGTCGGTTAGTCCTAGTCGAAATCATCCTTTCATGAGAGGAAGATGTTGGATAGGACTTATAAATATTTTCTAAGTTTGAGTTACGATCCGAAGAAAACAATACTAAATTTGCATTCGACGAGAAGTTTTGAATTTGAATAAAGGATAACTATACTTTGTCCTTATCCAGTTTCAAAGAGAGACGCGTGGAACCTCAAGATAAATGGAAGACATACCAAGCGAAATGTGTCACTCTCTGGGAAAAATTTCGTTGATAACGGTTATTTCGACTTAGTATATATAGGGGTCTCAGTGTTAGGATTTCCGTGTGTTCATTTGTCGTACAAATACTTATAAATACTCAAAGTATCTGGTGAATTGAGAAAAGAGTCATTGAGAATGTTGTTGAAAACACCATATTTACAATTCAATTTAAAGTTTATTTACATTTTCAAAATTTATCTTCCATTGCAAGTTACTTTAAACAACACTATTTATCGTCATTTCCTTTACATATTCTGAAAGTTATGTCTTTTTAAAATAAACATTCTCCAAATCATGAATGTTGTCAAAGCGTTCAACATTCTAGAAAACTTAATCGTAACAATAACACATGTCCTATGATTCATTGGTTGATCCTGTAAAGTTAACCATTTTTTGGAGACCAGAGGTTGTTTACCAATTTTCACGGTAAACACTTCTACACCATTATATTATGGTGTCTTCCATACTAAAGATTCGTCTGAATTATTGTACTTTGTGTCATTATCTGACAGCAAATATTTGAATTTTCATCCCGTTTGATTTCTTACATCTACCTTCCATAATTTGAACTTATTAAAAGCTATAGAATTTTATTCCAAAAAATATATTCAAGCATTGCGAGAAAAATAATTAGTGAAAGTCACAAAATATCTATAACCACCCATTTGTCTCTTTTGTAGTCCATAACACATCAAAATGCTCATAGTCTAGGATTCCATCTCTTAAGTTTTTCTCGATCATAAATCAAAACACACCATTGTTTTTTAAGTACAGAGTACTTGCACAAACCCATTTTGCAATTGTTAAAACCCTTTAATAGATTCCTCTTATGAATTTCTATCATCTCATGCTCACTAAGATGACCCCGACACATGTGCCAAAGTTTAATTACATCACTATCAGACTAAACGTAACACATCATTGTCTATAGTAGTACTCCCCAATAGTCTATAGATGTTATTTACTCTCATCATTGTCAAGACAACACTGTTGATCTTCATAATGTTTAGTTCTCCATCCGACCTATAGAAGAAATCATTTTCTTGCAGAGTAACTAGAGAAATCAAATTGTTTCTCAATTTTGGAATATAATTGACATCACTCAATCTTCGCATGCCTCCATTGTCCATTGTTGTTTTAATTTGTCTCATTCTAGTGATAATAGATGCTTTATCATTGGTCAAATGAACAAATCTAAAACGATTTGACCTAAATATAAGGAACCATCCCAAGTGTTGCTTCATGTGGTATGAACATTCAAAGAAAGAATTTCATGTTAATTTGCACGTTTTAGATAAATCACAAAGTATATTTCCTTCATTACTAGTGTCATCATTTTAGACCATGTTTGCAGAACTTGTTGGGTCTTTCTTTTTGTTTGAACATGCCTTCATTCCCTCCCGAATATATTTTCAACCATCACACTTTACTGTTTTTATGTTCATGAACTTAAACTCATTCTTTCCAAATCATGTGTTTACCTATCTTTTCCCCAAAATTTCTGGTCCCCTTTTATATTTTGTCTCTTTTGAGAATGAGAAAAATGTGTAGTAATAATTATATTGAGGCTGATATAGTATTTTATGTAGGTAGAAGTGGTCACCAAGTTGTCGTAAGAACGGGTAACAAACACAACAACATCATTGTTCTTTCTTCGTTATCGTACTTCACCTCAAACCTCGCCAGACCAAATGATTAACATGTTGTTGCAAATTGGATCCTTTCTACATCCCTAGAAAGTACAATCATTGCTTGACGAATAATTTTTTCATCAACGACTTAGACACGTCGTGGCTCTCCAATACATCTCAAACCGCCTTTGGAGACGTTAAGTTTAGTATGTGATACACCAACTCGTCTAAAACACATAGATGTATTAATCATGCGGCCTTCTCCAACAGCATTAACCAATTGGTGGTCGTCATGTTTTCTAGTTTCGCTTCATACAACATCTCTTATAAACCTTCCTAAGCTAGTAAATTCTTAATCCTCCTTTTTCATAATCTGAAATTGTTTGTTTTGTCGAAACTTATGACTTTGAGTTTCTCACTTGAGTTAATTGTCATCTAATTCCAAATGATATAACAACAACTAATAACAAAAATATAAAAATACAAATACAAATCACAAACCATAGACACAATACTTATTAACATTGTTTGATTAAGTGTGACTACTTTGCAACTAAGGATGAGAATAAATTAGGCCATCCAACACAGATTTATGGTTTAGCCTACTTAAAATCTGGCTAGGTCTATACCTTGATTTGGCCTACTTAAAGTTATACTCAACAAACAATAAATTTGAGTTTTCTACAATATTTTTGTATAGATATAACATCACTATAATATTACATAAATAAAATTAATATTTCCATTAAAATTAATGGTAGTGCTATTTATAAACAGAGCAACTGATCACCCGCTCCAATAGACTTTTTTGTAATTGTCTAAGCACCTAAAATATTTTTAAAAACAAACATTAAAATGGCATATTTGTTAAGAGAAAATGGATGGTGCATTGAGAGTGTAAATTATTTTTATACTGTCAACCAATGACGACCATGTAAAACACCAAGTCACATTATAAATTTTAAAATACTTTTATGATTTGGCACTTTAAATCATTCTAATTAAATGTATGTGTAATCTTTTTTTATACCGACAGAATACTACCATTAAACTCATTTGTTAAACAAGATAAGTATGGTCAGAGTATAAACAGATCATATACTATAGACTCCTATTAATATTTTATAATCACTTCCCCATAGTCTTGGACGGTGTTTATTATCCAAGTAAAATGTTAAAGAAGTCTCGTGTGAAAGTTCCGTCCCTTTCTGAATTCACAACTTCATATATGTACACATAATAAGACATACATTGATTTAGTTGTATCTTTACAATGATATGTACATAATTTAAGTATGGTGTGTATCTTAAAAAACCTATGTTTTTTTTTTTTTTTTATAAGCAAGATTATATATTAGATAAATAGATTAGAGTATTAGGGATACTCTAAACCAAAATAACGTTTTGATTACACTTATTTTAAAGCTTCCAAAGGAGCTTGATACCAAGAGTAAAAAGAGATAAAAGGGCTCTTTGACAAACCAACCGAAAGCCAAATCCAAGAAACCGACTTGATGTCCATGATAACATCATCTAAAACTAATAGCGAGTTGTTGAAGATAATGTTGTTTCTTGAATTCCAAATGACCCAAACCGTTGTAAGCCAGATCAAGCATAACTTCTTCCTTAAAAAACCTATGTAACCTCGTGACTAATACTTACTTATATAGTTTAAATTTAAGTATGGACTTTGTGATTTGGAAAATATATTCCACTAGAAACTGTAAAATTTTCCCACTTGAAAACTGGTGCCTGCTAAGAAAATTCTACATTCATCAATAAAGAACAACTTTTCTGCCCATTATTATTTAGAAAATTGATGGTGCGGTTAAAGAAGCAATAATGAGTCACAGAGATACACCTCATAATTTTCTGCTGCTATTCTATGCTATGAATATGACATTTTTATTTTTACTATATAGTTACACCCGTGACCAGAATTAATTAAAATGTACGAGATCAATTAAAAGATAGCACATGTGTACAAATGGAAATTAGTGATTTTGGTGATGATCAATATATATAATTTATTTGTTATTACTAACTACTATTGATAACTATTCATTTCAACCACATTTTATAATTTGTCAGTTGGTCGTGACAGCAAATAAACCTAGATGACACCAAACCCCATTTAAAACAAAACTAGTCAAACGGAAAAAAAGAAAAAAAAAAAGAAGAAAGAATAAACGGTGGTCCCATAAGCTTGGAGTTTTTGTCATTTGGACATATTTTAGATTTCTTAAAATTAAAATTTGAAGTTGTAGTTATGTTTTTGTGTAGTTTATTCTCAACTTATTTTGCTGATGCTTATAGACTCGTGAACTCGTCTCTATGCACCTTCGAGCGGTTTGTGTTAAAGATAGAAATGCTCTGCATATTCTTATTGATCAATGAAGAAGATAACTCTCTTCATTCAGTTTACACAGTTACAAGATGATGATTAACTAACTGATTCAGTTAGAGGTTAACTATATATCTTAACCTAAAACTGAAAACCTGTTAAACAATGGACACAACCAAAAGCTATTGGGTTAGGCCCATTACACTTTATTACATCATAGGCCCAAAGTAAACTATACACTCTAATAGTTTGGGATGACGAAAACCATGAATGATTTCTTGGAAGGACAACGAGATATAGTAACAGAAAGTGAAGCTTGAGAGTTAAATTTAACTAGGATGAACGAGAGAGTATTAAATTGTTCTCATTGCACCACCATCCAGGACAATATGATTCTTACATTCACTTTAGATTTATGTTATTATTTTTGGTTTATTTTTATTTTTATTTCTTTAAATTGTTTTTCATTGTAGTTGTTTTTTTCTTTTCATAATGATAATGATGAGGGCCTAAATCAGAAAAAAAAAATAACTATTCCGAATTTAATTTTGGAACCATAATCCCATCAACATTAGCTTCCAACAAGTTTTTGAAAAAATTTAGAGCTTTATCATAATAAACAAAATTATTCTCCCTACATTCTCGTTTTGCCAGAGCATCAGCACAAGCATTCGCACTCCTATAAACATGCAATGTAATAACCACTTCCATCATAGTCATAATCTCCATAATCTACAGAAGAATAGAAACACAATCAATTTGATCTACACCTCCTTTTTCAATAGCATAAGCTACTTGTAGAGAATCCACTTTAATCTTCACTTTAATATATCCTAACCATTTCGTGAGCTTCAAGCCTTCAGAAACACCTAAAAATTTCGCCAATATAGCATCCCATTTTCTTTAAGTGGTTTTTCATTGTAGTTATTTTAACATCAACAAGTTTTTTATGCATTAACTCAAAACTAATATGTAAAAATAGAATGGAACACATAATTGTAAAAGAGAGTATTTTTTTAAATGAATGTTTAGTTATGTATTGAGAGATTGGTATATGTTATAGTGTTTACAAGAAAAAAAGTTATTAAACATTTCTAAATATGAAAACTCGAAGAAGAGGATTACAATTTAATTTTTTTTTTATGTAATTTGAGTTTATTTTGTTATTATAGATATGGATTTTATAAACATTTACAATATATATATATATATATATATATATATATATATATATATATATATATATATATATATATATATATATATATATATATATATATATATATATATATATATATATATATATATATTAGTCTCCAGTATAGAAAACTTCTGAATTCGCCACTGATTTATAGACCGAGCACTAGTGTAGGAAGAGGATTTTACATCTGTTTTTAGACATTTTACAATCGTTTTGATCCTTTGTAAACTCATCGGATAAGACCTATATGAAGAATTTACACATGTTTTAAAACGAGTGTAAATGGATTATATATTACACACGATTTTACATATAAAGGATGTAAAAGGTATGATATTTACACTGTTATAAAACAAAATTACACCTTATTTTACATATAACAGATGTACAATGTCTGATATTTACACTGAATTTCAATGAAATTACACCCTATTTTAGATATAATAGGTGTAAAATATCTAATACTTACTTGAACGTATTTATACCCTATTTTAGATATAACAGGTCTAAAATGTCTAATATTTACACTCTATCTCAGGGCCTCCAATCTTAGGATATCCATAATTTTGGCATGCATCCCTCTTCTCGAAGTTTATGTGCTGGTAAGCATTACACATCCAATCTCCTCCTAACCAACTCATTTTTCCTGTTACATGTATGAAAACTTTAGTTTATTTTTTCCATCAATTCTTAATGCAGACAAAAAAAGAGATATAAAATTACTCGCGTGAGAAAACTAGTAACATATGTAGCACTCACATTCTAATCAAGAGTGTGTCTGGTGTTTAACATGCGTGTTGTGTCTGATGTGGAAAACAATTTTGTTGAATCATCACTTTGCACCGATGAAGATGAGGTGGGGCTAGTTCATACACTAATATATTTCAGAGTTATAAAATAAGTACTGGTGGTAATGGTTCTAATGAAGAATTAACTGAATGGATTTGACACTAAGCGTATGAGGTAGCAAGCTTTAGAAGTCTAGTATGCATTTTCAACTATGCAAATGCAATGATATTAAGCCATTTTCAGATAGACATCGTAGTAATTTGAGTTAATATAGATGAAATTCAAGATATGTATGCAATAACTATATAACTACTTGTATGCTCAAAATATAGATTCCCATAATATTTGATAATGGTGACCTCGTCAAGGAAAAAGACTTCAAAACAAGAAAGTATTTCTCTGAAAATAACAACATGATACTCACTAGTAGTTCAAAATTGAGTAGTCAACTAAGGTACTCATCAAATATAAATAAACTTAAGTGTAACATTATGAGCAATGATGTAGGTTTGGTTTCAAAGAAAAAAAACAATCTTCGAAACTTAAACAACATTTTTCCTTTAATTTTCACCTCCAAAACAACACTATATAATGTAGAAAACCTGTTACAAAAAGCAACATCATTGGCCAAACATATGGATAAGTTGTCAGCATTATTTTTCACTATTAAAATTCAAAACACAATAAAACATTTAAACTAATTTCCAATTCAGAAAAATTAAGATATTCTCTAATAAAACATGAAGAAGTTGTTTGTGTCACATAAAAAAAGAAAGGGTTTTGTAATAACATTTGAGATAGCCAAATTAATTCTAACTCCTTATTCAGAACCTAACATATCTTCACAAGCAGTAATTTTGTAAACCTTTCCTCTATCTTATTGACTCATGATCCTACAAAAATTGAGACACATAAGGAACCTTGAGGCACAAATTGGTCAATTAGCAAAACAATTTGCTGACCAACAAAAATATACATTCAAATACCTTGCATTCAAAATTGGTAATTTAGTTAAGCATCTACTTGATATAAAAAACAATGCTAACACTCAAACTAACTCAAATGATCAATACAAAGTGGGTGGAAATGTTAGTGATAAAGAAACATAAAAAGTTATGAAAAATGAAACTATGAAATAAGCTAAAGAAAAGAAGATGGAGAAAGAAATAATTTTAAGTACTTCTTCTGTCATTACAGTCGGAAACCTAATCAACATCACAAAAAACTTTGAGAAAGGGATAATTGCTAATTTAGATAGGAGAAAGATGGAGTCTATGTCCAATGGTACCCTTAAGGTACCTTAGAATTCTCTTGAAGACAATCAAGTGAAATTTAAGAGATGTGACATAAATTGACACTCTAGTTGAAAGAATACGCGATGTCAAGTTTGGTGATCGTAGCATAATGTAGAGCACCCACAACAAACATGTATATATAGGGATCATGTAGGGCATCAAAGCCAGTTTTGGTTAGTTTGCAAGAAAACTACATGAGCATTTACAGGGTAGAATTCAAGCAAGTTAGTTTTATGAAGTAAATCCCTAATGTGTTTGGACTAAGTCAAGATCCAATAGTCATGAGATGGTTGTTTCACTTAAATACCTAGAAAGTAATCTAGGTCACCAAGGTTCTTGTGAGAGAAAGCCATATTAAATATTGTGATAATCTCTTGCAATAAGAGGTGAAGCTGGTATTTAGTTTGATATCATCTACATACACAATTAGATATATTGTGTGACCAATAGAAAAATAAGTAAACATGGAAGGATTACACTTGTTGGCTATGAATTGAAGCTGGATAAGGTCATATTTGAGTCTCTCAAACCATTTCCTGTGGGCTTGTTTTTGTCCAAAAAGAGCCTTATTAAGCTTGCATACAAGGGAGAGATTAAAACTATCAAAACCTAGAGGTTTCTCCATATACATTTCATCACCAAATAATCCATTGAGAAAGGTATTGTTAACATCAAGTGGTTGAATGAACCATTTGTGTGTATTAATGGTGAGAATCACCATAATAGTGATTGGTTTAACAATTGGAGAGAAAGTCTCATTGAAATCAAAGTCATGTCTTAGAAGAAAACTGATTTCCACAAGTATGGACTTGTACCTATTAATTGGCCCATCCAATGTTTTCTTGACTTTGATTACCCATTTGCATCCACTGGATTATCTTTGAGAAGGTAGAAAGACAAGAGTCCAAGTGTTATTCTAAATTAGAGTATCATACTAAGCTTGCATAATTGCGTTCCATTGCAAGTCAGCAAGGGTTTGTTTAACTGTTTAAGACTTAGGATCATTACTACGAAAAACCCCTTTCACAACGGTTGGAAAAGAGGTACCATCACGTGGGTCATACTGTTGTTAAATAGGGTGTGGTTATAAGTTTGCTATTTCTACCAAGGTCTGGAAACCGTTATTGAAAGGCAAGACGCGCGCCACTTATCACAATGATTATACTTATAAACTGTTGTGATACGTACACATAGGTACTGGGTTCGAAACCCATCAGCACAACTTATATAAATCATAAATGACCTTTGATCATGGTTACAACATATAATCGTTGTGAAAAGTGCCCAGAGTTTATTATATAATATGTAGATTGCTTGTTTTCCATACACCTCACTAAAGAAATACAAGCTTTCAAATTGATGAAGAAGTCTTTAGTATCTATGTCAATTTAAATGAATGTATTTTAAGTGAGGGTTAGTGAAACAAACAATCTACATAGAGTATGATAAACTCAAACAACATCATACAAATAACCAAATATTATAAATTTGTGAGCAATGAAAAAGATATATTATAAATTTCTAGGACACACTTTTTATTGAAACTAATCGTGGAACAGGAATCAATTATGAAGTTCATCTAGTTTGTGAAGCAATGAAGAAGAAATATAAGGAGGAAGAAACTTACACAACAACTTCATACTTCTAATATTTCTTCTCATTGTATCTCAAACTAGATGAAGCATGATGCCGTTGTTATTTCTTTATTAACTAAAATGTATTGTTCTTGTTGAGTCCTACTATAACCATGAAATTTATCAACATGTGAAAACACAAACTTATTTGTCAATAGAGTTTGAAAAACATCTTGTTTATGAAGCTATGAAGAAGAAGAAGTACAAGGTGGATGAAGTTTCCATCATAGGTTCATACTTCTTGTACTTTTTTCCATAGCTACACAAACAATATGTACCATAGCCAAAGTATGGTCTTTCTTAAGATAGTGAAAACGAACCTGAAAAAATGAGAAAAATTAATCAACAAAAATAACATGCAACAAACAAGATAATGAGGAACTATCTAACAATAAGATGTAAGAAGAAGAATACCTTAACATATGAAGCATAATATTCATGGCTAATGGCGAAGAAGAAGAAGAGAAAAAATGGGTGCCAGGGTTTTATAACACCCGAGGCCGAAGAAGGTGAGGGGTGGTTGCACCGTATGTAACCCTCGAGGCCGAATATGGCAAGGAGTGGTCGCCATATTAGAATGAGAGAGATCCTGAGGCCGTGCAGGTATAAGACTGCATGATTGAAGGAAAGCTTATAAGGATTGATGGATACTATCTATACAAACAAGATGCATCTTCTTTTCGGTAGTCCGTTCCATAAGAACTCCACAGTTAAGCGTGTTTGACTTGGAGCAATTATGGGATAGGTGACCTTCTGTGAAGTTTCTCGGAAAGTGTGTGTGTGTGAGAATAAATCATGCTGAAAAGACCCATGTTGGTTTGTGGGGTCAGTCGATAATCTTGAAAGCAGTCTGGGGCGTTATAGGTTTTATTGTGAAGGAAACAACGCTACTGTCAATAAGTGAGAGTTCATTCACTTATATATGGGAAAATTATATCACAACGGTTATCTACCAACCGTATTGATAAGCATTTATTTATTATAAATATATCACAACGGTGGAACGTACCAACCGTAGTCATATCCCTTTAAGTTTTTTTATATAAAAATAAATAAAAAATAAAAATACGCCTTAACATTAAAGGAATACTATATATGATGGCGCTGACGTTCGAACCCATGAAAGCTTTATGGTTTTACCACGGTTGGCTGCTCAACCGTTGTTATATACAATTAATTTTTAATCAAAAAACAAAAAAAAATGGTAGAGCCTTATTTTAGAGATGTCACCACGGTGTAGTGAAGAACCGTGGTGACCATGGTGTAGCGGTGAAATTGGTGAGACTAAAGCCATGGAAAATACTTAGCTCATTTGTTTTAAACATTTTTTCCACCGCGCTTTATTGTTTCCAAAAGGAATGGGAGAAAGAGCGAATAAAACCCACAGAAGTTTTTAAAAACAAAACTAATAAACTTATCAGAGATTTGGGTAAGGGGGTTTGTTATACATGGGGAGGTTTTAAGCACTCCTCATATCCATGGTACTCCATGGGAACCTCTTTGAAAATGTTATTGTTTTTGTTTGTACATGTATTTTGAAAATCATATGTGAACTTGTTTAAAATAGAGGGTGGGGATGGGAAAAGAAGTTCTTAAAAGTGAGCTCGATAAGACATCGCATCTTAGGCCTACATACCCCTTTTAAAGAAAAGAGAAGTCAGAGCTTTTGTAGTTCCCCTTAAAAGGAAAATAAAAGGGGGCCAAAGTGGCCAAAATATTTTTGGGTGTGAGCTTTAACAATACTCAACAGGTTTTTAAAAGGGTTAAGCTTTAACAATACTTAATAAATTTTTAAGAAAATGGGCCAAGCTTTAACAATACAGGGTCAATGGACTAAGAGTAGTTTTACCGGGAATAATTCTCCTCTTAGTACCAAGGTTTTAAAAACAGGCTGGTTGAGCTTTAACAATACAAAACCAAATAAAAGAGACCAAGCTTTAGAAATACAAGGTCAATGGACTAAGAGTAGTTTCACCGGGAATAATTCTTCTCTTAGTACCAAAGTTTTAAAACAAAAGAGGACCAAGCTTTAAAATACAAGTTCAATGGACTAAGAATTTTTTCACCGGGAATAATTCTATTCTTAGTACCAAGGTTTCAAAAACAAAAGGATTTGGTTAAGCTTTAACAATACTAAACCATTTAAAAAGATAAGGTAAAAAGCTTTAACAATACTTTTCAACACAAAGATAAAAGAGATTGGAAAGGGAGTTTGAGTACCTTGACAATTTTAGTCAATATCATTCCCATCCTTTTGGACAAAAAACAACAAACTTAAGCATTCAACAATGGACACCTCAGGTGTGTGTGTGTGTGTGTGTGTGTGTGTGTGTGTGTGTGATATCATGTGACACAAGCAAACAAGTGAGTATGATAATAAACAAATAAGAGAGATTGATGTATCTAAACCCTTGGTTTCAATCTCATGTATGAATGATGAACGATTGATATGATGATTAAACATGGGGTTAGATAAACAACATATGTACATAACAAGTGATAAGAAATCAACAAGATAATGGTTAAAATAACAATTAAGTACAAAACACAGATTAAATCAACAAGCATGTACAAGATAACAAACTTAATTAATCATGGATAAACAAAAGATCAACATGTTTCTTTTTGGGTTAGGGTTTTAAACCTAGGGTTTTAGGATTAGGGTTTTCAAATTAGGGTTTAATCATAAACACCTAAACCTAATTGATTTTAATTGTTAAATATCAATTTCTTTAAGAGAAATGGTCTAAGGGTACATGAAAGAGTCAAAGACATCTCATTCTAACCCTAAACAAATATTTACAAAGGTGCACAAAGTTCTTTCAAAGAAATAATCAAAACAAAGAGATTTGTAGTTGATTTTTCAATATAAAAGACATGTTTTGAATTAATTTTTAAATAAAGAAAAATTAAATATTTTTGGGATTTTTTAACATGGCATAAAATTAGGCAAGATAATTAAATCACACAAAAAAAGAACAAGTGAAAAAGATTTATTTTTCAATTTGGTTGGATTTTTTGAAGTTTGTAAAAGAAACTAAAGAAATAAGTGATAAAAAAAATGGGGTGTGGCCACAAGGGCTTGAACTCACACCCTCTCACTCAATGCACAAAACAACCACCAACTGAGCTGCGCGCGCGTGGTGATAAGAGGATGATCCCAGTTCAACATAACACATGGCAAGTTTTGAAAACATAAAAAATAAAATAGCAAAAAGGTCTGGGGCGAGGGGAATTCGAACCCCAGATCTATGGGATGCGCTAAGTACAAGCATTGTTACCAAGTGAGCTATTACGATGAAGTCGTAAGTGAACGCATACCACTAAATATAAAATAAACTCATTTTTTGAAAACTGAAGATGGCGCCATGGCCAACTTCTTCTTCTTTGTGAAGAACAACAACAATAACTTCCATGGCTGATTCTGATTTTACTCAAATCTTCACCAAATTCAAAAATGTATAACACTAAGTTGCTTGAAATTTTATCACGAATTCAACCAAATGATTATCAACAATTAAAACACAATCAAACTTATGAATTTCTGGAATTTTCGTATGAACCCTAAAACTCAAATTCTAAATTAAACTCTGAATTCAAACAATTAATCCCTAAAACGTTAGGGCTATCATTCCTTATATGATTGTGAACAGATTGGTAACAAGAAATGATCAAAACAATGCTCAAACAAGTATGCACGAATTCAAGGTTCTTACCTCTGAAAATGGAGATTCAACTCGTGTTTGGAGGTGTTACATAAGGGCTCTATGGATTTGAATAGCTCTAATGACCTCCAAGGAAGCTTTCTGGGCAGTTAGAATGGATCGATCACCTCTCATTCCTCTAGCTCAATTTCACCTACAAACACAAAAAGTTATGCCTAAAACTCAATGTTTTAGGTGTTACAGGTCTGAAACAGGGGTTTGGATAGCATGAGAATGCATGAGCCAAATTGAATTTGACAACTTTGGTTCAAAGAGGTGCTTTAATGGAGTTTTGAAAAATGATTTTCTGTTTGGGGCTTTTGGTAAGTGTTTAGAGGTTATGGATAGCTTCCATTTGATAAATAGAGGCCATTGGAAAGGCTAATTTGGTTGGTTTAGTTTGGATTTTGACAAGATTAGACCTTGGTGAAGCTTTAATGAAGGTAAAAAAATGATTCTGAGTTTGGGATGTTTGTGAGGTGTGTGGAGGTAATGGATAGCTCACAAATGATGTTTAGAAGTTATTGGAATGCTTGGTTTGTACTCAGAAACTTCCTAACTCAAAATGGCTATAAAAATGGAAATGACACAAAAATGGAGTTTAAGAATCAATGGTGACTTTGAGAATTTTTGTGTGTTTGTTTTCAGAAGCAAATGCCTCTATTTATAGGAATAATTTGTGATTTGTGGAGAGAAAAATCTCAGAATTTGGAGATCACATGTGAAAGTTATATATTTTGGCTTCTTCATGAAGTTATGTGAGTTCCATAGTTCCAATGGAAGGTACAAGCATGCTTGGAGTTGTTAGACATTTTAAACATGTTGTGTCTGAGCTTTAGGGTTGCTTGTGATCAGATTAAAACAAGTTGGGAGCTAAATGCATTGACTTTGTGCATAAAGCTTACTTTTCAGGAATGGAAGTCTTAGCTTTTGTACACAAATGGAATGAAATTTGGATAATGCATAAAACACTTGGACCATAGCTCAAAAGCAAGTGAAATCTTCTGATTTTGGTGCCTTGAACAAGTTACATAGGTTGTAAGCAAGGAATCTTGCAGATTTGAACCAGTTTGGTTCATAACTTCTTCATGTTCTTCATGTTCTTCTTCATTTTCGAGTGTCCATGGAGCCATATTGACAAAACCATATCTCCTAGCTCAAGCCATGAAATTTCATGCTATTGGTCTCTTTGGAAAAGCCTTGCTACATAATTAAAGTCCCTTGTTAAAAGTTTCCTCAAGCTATTTTGGGATCATGGAGAAAAATGGCCATAAAGTTAGGAAAAATTTAGGTGAAAACACTTAGAAATTTTCTAAGTTTTTTGGAACATAATCTTCAAAATTCCATATCTCTCAAAATAATCATTTTTTGAAGAAATGTTCAATGTGATGAGTTGTCTGTTTGATCAAGATCTACAACATTTATGTTTGGATATTTTTGAGTTTGTAGGAAAAAATTGGAGTTTCCAAAATTAGGTCAAAATTCACTTGAAACCCTAATTTTGACTTTTGTTGACTTTTTTATTCTTGATGAATTTTCTTGATTTTCTTTGGTCAAATGTCTTCAATAATCATATGATGATGATTTGAATCCTTACAAGTTCATAGTTGACCATTTTTCTCAAAAGTCAATGGTTGACTCACATAGTTGACTTTTCTAGATGAACTGCAATTTTGTGATTTCCAAATGAATCAAGTTCTCCTCTTCAAATGAATGATATGGATGGATTATAATTTTTATTTGGATTCCCTTGAATCATGGTTTGATTCTTGGAGCCATGTCCTGATTAAAAGTCAACCCTCCAATGTAATTAGGTCAAAAACCCTAATTGGGGCCTCTGGTGATCTTGAAAGTTATTGACCTTGCATTGAACCATCCTTGGGCCTTGATATTGATTATAGAATACTTTGAATCATAGGAGAATGTTGGATTCCTTTGTGGGCCTCAAAACCCTAATTTGCTCAGTTTCTTCCTAATCAGTCTCCTGTCTTAGGACATAAGCAACAAACAACAAAGTTTTTGTATTTTTTGGTTAGCAAACGATATATGCATGATGACAATGATAATGGTGGTGATCCTACTACTTGGGATATGGTGGGATCTCAGTGGTCAAAAATTAGGGTGCAACACATGGCGTTGTTGTTTACGCGTTTTGTAGTAGGGAATGAATGAGCAATATTCTCGGTTTTAGTCTTGGTTGAGAGAAACCACATTTGGTCATGGCTTGCATATGATGAAATTTAACAAACTTATGTTGAATAGGCATGGCCTTGGGTGGAATGAACATGAGGCTTTTTGTTAAGGAAGTTGTGGTTGTGTCATTAGATTGAGTGGAACCTGTATCACTAGGCTGAGTTAAAATTGGAGACAAAGATTCATGAGGTGAGACAAACTCATGAGAGGGCTCATTTGTAAATGGTGACAACTGTGAGGATTAACTTTGTGAGATGGCATAGGTATGACATGATCAAAAGTGACAATAGGATACTGAAGTGACTCAAGCATATAAGTAGTAGTGTTTTCTAAGGAGGAGAAATGGGCAAGAGTATTTAGAAGAGTTGTGGTAAAGGGACTATGATAGAGAGGTGGTAAAGAGATATTTGTTGAGGAAGATGCATTTGAGACAAACTTGGGAAAAAGGTCAGTGTTGGGAAACCTAGACTCATTAAACAAAACATCTTTGAAGATTTATAACCTGCTATTAGAGGCAAGGTATTTGTATCCCTTGAATGAGGTGGAGTGTCCAAGAAAAAGACACTCATGTGACCTAAAATCCAACTTGTCAGCATTGTAAGGTCTTAGAAGAAGGAATCATGCACACTCAAACACTCTAAAAAATTTGTAGTCATGTTTAATGTTAAATAGGGGGATGTAGGAAACTTGAAAATTAACGGAGAAGGAAGGCATCATGTTAATGAGGTAAACAATCGTGTAAAATGCATTGTCCCAAATAGGTGAGGGATAAGGAGGCTTGACTCAATAGGATAAGGCTCAACACAATAGTGTGCCTATGTTTTCTCACAACCACACCATTTTGGTGATGAGTGTGGATACATATGACCATATGGGCAATATCTAGGTAAATTAGGAATGTATTGAAAGGCCTAAATTCACCTCCCAATCAAATTGAATGACCTTAATAGGAAAATCGTTTTGAAGCTTAACCATATATTTGCACTATTTAAAGGTTGGGAGGACTTCAATTTTGGGCTTAAGGAAATAAATCTAGGTAAATATAGAATAGGCATCTACAAATGACATATAATACTTAAACTCAAAATTAGGAGATGAGCCCCCACAAATCACTATATATAAGTCCTAAAGGTTGAGAGTATGTGGTGTACGAGGCAAGTGAGTGTAATCTATGAGTTTTACCCATACAATAAGCTGAACAAAACAAAGAATTATCTTTATTATTGAAGGAGACAATATGAGCAGAAAATGGAGGTGATCCCGTTGGAGGCGTTATTGCATCCATAAAATAGACCTAGATCGCACATAACAATCTCATATCATAATAAAATGCAAAGATAGGGTTTCCATTTATGTTGTAACAATTGATTAATAGAAAATTAGTTACACAAATTGATACAATTGTTTGTATTCATAATTGCAAATACTTGACCTTCTATAACATGTTTTGATACATTCAAGCGGTCAGATGTCAGTCTTAAAAATATGCACAATTCTAAACTAAACTTTAACCGACTTTTCTTTAATATTATGGATACAAACGATATATATATATATATATATATATATATATATATATATATATATATATATATATATATATATATATATATATATATATATATATATATATATATATATATATATATATATATACACACACACACGATTTGAAGGGGGGTAATTTTTTTAATTAAATCTTTTAGATGTTAATTATTTTATTCAATTTTTACCTTAATTGACAAAAGAGAACTATCATTATAGCCTCCTCTCCTTGCCCAACATATATATGGATTTTAGTTTTATAGATAAAAACAAATCTCTCATGCAATATAGAGAACTATCATTCTCTCCTTCCCTTTTTTTTTTCTTTTCCAAATTTCTCTATTTTCTCTTCCTCTCACCTCTAAAAATATCTAAATAGATATTAATAAGTTTTTCTTGACATAGAGTAGACCGTGTGTACTGCAACTCTTCAACCGATATTGGTCCTAAAGTATAACATCATAAAATGTTATAAAAAACTTACCTCAAATAAAATAAACTAAAGTTTGATAGAAAATTAAAATGCGGTGTGTCTGATACTATTTCACACATGACTCGTGCCTAGGACAGTACAAGAACTATAGTTTATTCTCCAACAAAGTATAGTCTAAAAACAATCATACACCAATAAAATAAAAACAATGTCCTGACATCTGCAAAACACTCTAGCACCTTTGAATATAATTTCATTTTCTAAAAACTTGTGCATTTCCTACTGTCTTAAAAAAACAGTAAAATCACCCTTTTAAAATTTTCATTTTTCACCCACACAAAAATTATGGACTCCAACTCACATAGGTGTCTTGTAGTATGAACTAGATTCCTTTCTGTTCCATTTTCCAATTATTTCTATAAATAATTTTTTGTTTTTTTCTAACATGACATAGATAGTAGGTGCAGCAAAACCATATATCCCACTTTTATTATCTTAACTTCAGTTAGGTTCATTTCATCTCTATCAACTGCACAAAGCAAGAGATTTATTTGTCTTTGCTTTCTGCTACCTTTCTTTTTCTCCATACTCTTATTCATTTTTCATTCTTTAACAACTTCACAAAGATTTGGTGAACAGCACAAACATATTGTAGTTAGTAACCATATCCTTTGTCTTGATTGTTGTTTTTCTGCATCATATGAACGAACTTGTTCTTGCAAATCCAATGTGTCATCTAAGTAAATCATCATGATGAAATTGAAACTTAACACCCTCTTGAGAGTTTCATCTTTTTTTGTTCTTCTACTTCTTCAATACTCAGTTGCTCTTAACTCTGATGGAATTTTCTTGCTGAAATTCAGATACTCCATCCTCAGTGACCCTTTATCAGTCTTTGAAAACTGGAACTATGATGATGCAACTCCATGTTCATGGCATGGAGTTGCATGTAGTGAACTAGGATCTCCTAACACACCTGATTTCTTCAGAGTAACTAGCTTGATTCTTCCCAATAGCCAACTTCTTGGTTCCATTGCAGAAGAGTTAGGCTTTATTCAAAACCTTCATCACATTGATCTCTCAAACAATTTCCTTAATGGTTCATTACCAAACTCTATCTTCAACTCTTCTCAACTACAGTTCCTTTCACTCTCCAACAATGTCATCTCAGGTAAACTACCTGAGTTGGTTGGTTTATCAACAAACCTACAAATTCTCAACCTTTCTGAGAATGCCTTTGCTGGGTCAATCCCAGAAAACCTCACTTCTCTTCACAATCTAACCATTGTTTCTCTCAAAAGTAACTATTTTTCTGGTGAAATCCCAAATGGTTTCAACTCTGTTGTGATTCTAGATCTGTCCTCTAATCTACTCAACGGTTCTCTCCCAAGTAACTTCCAAGGCCAAAATCTCCAATACTTGAATCTCTCTTATAACAAACTCTCAGGAGCAATTCCACAAACATTTACAAGGCACATTCCGGAAAAATCTACAATTGATCTCTCATTCAACAACCTGACAGGACCAATACCTGAATCTTTGTTCAATCAAAAAACAGAATCACTCTCCGGAAACTCTGATCTATGTGGAAAACCTCTCAAGACTCTTTGTACTATTCCATCTACTAAGTCTACTGCACCGCATATCACAAACTCATCTTCACCAGCAATTGCTGCCATACCAATAACAATCGACTCAGGAAATAACACAAACACAACAACTACAACAACAACTAGTGGTGGTTCACAGAATGGTCTAAAACCTGCTACAATAGCAGCCATTGTTGTAGGTGACATAGCAGGCATGGGAGTTTTAGCTCTTATCATACTTTTTGTCTATCAACAAAGAAAGAAAAGATATCCAAAATCAACCAATGTTCTTCAAGAGAAGAATGCATCAGAAACTGTAGCGAAACAAGAGCAACAAGCTGTGAAAGCACACTTACTTCAATGCTCTTCTTGCTGTTTAACAGTTAAACAGCAAGAAGAAACATCAGAAGCAACCGCTTCTGATGACAGTGACCGTGAAATCCAGAACCTTCCGAAAGAAGGTACACTGGTAATGTTAGACGGCGAGACTAAGATGGATTTGGAAACATTATTGAAGGCTTCAGCTTATATACTTGGAACAAGCCGTGCCAGTATTGTGTATAAAGCAGTGTTGCAGGATGGAAGAGTTTTTGCTGTTAGAAGGATCGGAGAATGCGGTGTAGAAAGAATGAAAGAGTTCGAGAATCAAATCAGAGTTATCGCGAAGATTCGTCATCCTAATTTGGTTAGGATCCGTGGTTTCTGTTGGGGTGAAGATGAGAAGCTTGTTATCTCTGATTTTGTTCCTAATGGCAGCCTCTCTGCTATTGGTTACAGTAAGTCCATATTACTTTTTCTTTGTATTTAGTTTTGAATTATATGAAATATTCCATCTATGCGGTCTTTATAATAAGAAACAGATAATTTTTTAGGTTTATTGAATAATTAATGTATTTGTTGAATGATTTTTTAGATTCATTAAATAACAGATGTGTAACAGATGTGTCTGATCTCTGAATCATGTTTATGTTTTAGGAAGAGGAGGTTTGTCGCCGATGAATTTATCTTTGGAATTGCGGTTGAAGATAGGGAAAGGGATGGCCAGAGGACTTGCTTACATTCATGAAAAGAAATATGTGCATGGAAATGTTAAACCAAGTAACATTTTATTGAATTCTGAAATGGAACCTATTATAAGTGATTTTGGACTTGATTTGCTTCTCTTGAATGATATCAACCATAGAGGAAACGATTCAGCTAGGCAATTAGTGAACCAGAAAACTCAACAACAACAAGAGTTTCTCATTGGTTCGACTCCGAGTCCGTATACGACAATGGGGTCATCATCGTCGACTAGTGGTGGTTGTGGTGGTGGTCAGGTACAACAATATCAAGCGCCAGAATCTTTCCAAAACATAAAACCAAACGCTAAAATGGATGTGTATTCATTTGGGGTTGTTTTGTTGGAGCTTTTTAGTGGGAGGGTTTTCTCGGACCGGGAATTGGACCAGTGGTCTGTTCTGTCCGGTTCGGTTGAAGAGGAGAAAAACCGGGTTTTGAGGTTGGTTGACGTGGCGATTAAACATGAGATCGAAGGTAGAGAAAATGTGGTGTTCACGTGTTTCAAGTTGGGGTTCAATTGTGTTTCTCTTGTCCCACAAAAGAGACCGTCCATGAAAGAAGTACTACAAACTTTAGAGAAGATTTCCACCGTTGGTTTTAATTAATTGTTTGAATGTAATGATAATGATGTAACTTGATTGAACCATGTTTTGAGATCAATGTTTTTAGCTTTTTTCCAACTTTTGTTGACTTGAAATTGGTATGAACAAAGGAAAAGATTGTTGGAAAGATGTGTTTGTTTATTAGATGTTACATTGTAGCTTTGACGGGTGAATGGAATCTTTTTGTCTTTATATATAAGTTGCTTTCGGTGGAGACTATGTGCAATTGGCATGGGCGTGGCCGGTGTTGATAACTATAGCGCATCTCAGTGCTCCCCAAAATTTTAGAAAAATAATGGTGTTATTAAAAGTTATAAGACCTATGTTAATGGTGAATCTTGGTCAAAGTTTGATAATAGTGTGATTAAGATATAAGTTAAAGGTAATTTTTTTTTAAAACATAAGTTAAACGTAACTTAAGTATCAATGTTTAGAGTTGGTCTATTTATATGGGTAGATAGATTAGTAGATGACCAATTCAGATATTAGACATGAATATTCTTAATGAAAGGATGAGAGCGAGGTACCGAAGAAGTATTTATGATAGGTCACATTATTTAGAATTATTATGATTTTTGTTTAATTTGCTATACATTTTTCTTTATTAAAATAAATTGTTGACTTCATTGTGGCTACATGTTACTCTTTGAAGTTAAATTGTAGTTTATCCTATTCTCTTTATTATTATTTACAAATAACAGGGTAGATTTGGCACATTGCATATATAAATGAGAATGATATTTTTACATGAGAATAAAGTAAATCTCGGATCCTTATTCGTTTGAGGATGATACGCTGAACTCAGCCTCAACTTAGAACCCCAACGTCTCTTGCAAACTCTTCCAAAAATCTGAAGTAAACCTCGAATCTCTATCCGAAATAATACACATAGGAACACCATGAAGCTTCACGATTACACTTGTATAAATCTCCGCCAACTTCAGTACTGGAAAACTGATGTTAATAGGAATAAAATGAGCCGACTTCGTAAGCCTATTAACAATCATCCAAATCGTATCATGTCCTCTTGATGTATTAGATAGTCCCGTCACAAAGTCCATTGAAATGCTATCTCATTTCCATTATGGAACTTCATACGGTTACATCACCCCTGCAGGCTTCTGATGTTCAACTTTCGACTTCTGACAAGTTAAACATGCATACACAAACTGCACTACGTCACGTTTCATCCCAGGCCACCAAAACAAGTTCTTCAAATCTTGATACATTTTAGTAGCCCCCGGATGAATACTCAAACTACTTCTATGGCTTTCTTCGAGAATCATTCTTTTCATCTCCGCATCATCGGGAATACAAATTCGATTGTGAAACCTCAACACACCTTGCGCATCTAACTTGAAATCATTATTCTGAGACGGATCAATCCCAACCATAGAATCTACCAGCTTCACATCTAATTTCTGAGCTTCTCTGATACTGTCCAGGAAATCATTATTAATCTTCAGCATACCCAACATTACACTTTGCGGCGTCACTTCACAAACCAAACTCTATCTCTGAACTGTTCAATTAATTCCAACTCTTTAACCATCATTGCCGACATATGAAAAGTCTTTCGGCTTAAAGCATTAACCACAACATTAGCTTTACTTGGATGATAATTCGAGCCAAAATCATAATCCTTCAACAATTCCAACCATCTTCGCTGTCTCATATTTAATTCTTTCTAAGCAAATAGATACTTTAAACTTTCATGGTCACTAAACTTCAAATCTAGAACCATAAAGATAATGCCTCCAAATCTTCAGCACAAAAAAAAAACTGCAGCAAGCCCTAAATCATGCGTAGGATAGTTCTTTTCATGAATTCTCAACTGTTTTGACGCATAAGCAACTAACTTATCATTCTCCATGAGTACACCTCCTAAACCCATCTTAGAAGCATCACAATACACTATAAAAGACTCTCCCGGATTAGGTAACGTCAAAATAGGAGCTATCGTCAATTTTCTCTTCAATTCGGTAAAATTTTCTTCAGACTGAATATCCCACACAAACGCTCTGCCTTTATAAGTCAGCTTCGTTAACAGAAGTGCTAACTTGGAAAAACCTTTAATAAACCTTCTATAATAACCAGCCAGTCCCAAAAAGCTTCTAATTTCTGACCCCAACTTTGGAGTATCCCATTGCAACACAACATCTACTTTAGATGGATCCACAGCAATGCCACTACCTGAAATAACATGACCAAGAAAACTAATCTCCTTTAACCAGAATTCGCATTTGGACATCTTTGCATATAACTTCTTCTCCTTCAAAACATGCAATACTATTCTCAAATGTTCAGCATGCTCTTCTTCCGATTTAGAGTAAATTAAAATGTCATTGATAAATACTACCACAAACCGATCCAAATAAGTATGAAAGGTACGGTTCATGTATTCCATAAATACTCCTGGCGCATTAGTAACACCAAAAGGCATCACAGAATACTCATAATGTCCATAACGATTCCTGAAAGCCATCTTCTGAATATCTTCATTTTTCATTTTAATCTGGTGATAACCCGATCTCAAATTAATCTTGCTAAACACACAAGCACCCACCAATTGATCCATCAAATCATCTATTCTTGGAAGAGGATACTTGTTCTTAATCGTTACTGTAACACCCTTCTAAACCCCGCGGAAATTTATAAAATAATTCAGAGTAAAACATGAAAACAAGGGTGCCACAATTCCAATTAAGACAAATTTATCATAACTTCATTGTCATGCTTTCACTAAGGAACAATTCATCATAATACATAAACATCTCATGTTAACACAACGGAAAATTCATCATATGGATAAGCATAACATCATCTATGCAATATCCCACATAATTAATACAATAACAACACGATAGAGTATCATCATAAACTCTAAATTAGCGTTCCCCCAGTGTTACAATATCAGAGCATGACACCTGACGCTACACTAAAACACTGACTTATGAGCTAATCCTCACCAAGTCGAAAGCAGCTATCCTAAATCTGAAAATGTCAACAGTAAGGGTGAGTCTCGTCACAGTTAACAAATGTTATTGCATCTTAAATAACAACACATCATAGTTATATTATTCACCCAATTTCATCATATTCAGATTATCAGGAACATCCATCATTTACACAAACTTCAACAAAACACATCTTTCAAACAGACAATCATACTCAACATAAATTCAACAAAACACACAACCAACACGTCATCAATATTTATAACACTGGAATACTTCCAATCATGTTATAAAAGTATGCATATGTATGAACTGACACTATGCATGTGGTACCAACATCATCCAATGGGAATAACCCATGACCGATCCAACATCATCCAGATACGGCCCTGCCAGCACAGATTCCACACAATGGGAATCATGCCCTTTATTGATCCAACACACCCTTATGGATACAGTATCATCAATGAATATGAATGAATGCAACATATACAACATACTTATACCATCGTCAAGTCTAATGAGTAACATCATCAAATACCCATTTCATCATCATCATCATCATCATCATCATCATCATCAAAGTATGTTTATATATACATTAGCATCATTCAAATACAATCAATCATCATCATCAATAATAAGAACACACATGTATCCACATCATTCCAAAGCAAATCAGTCATCATCATACAACTCTCAACAAATCATCACATCATAATGTTTTCCAAAACAACATCTTATATTGTCACATTTCATCATATATGTCAACAATATATCATCCAATTAAACAAATCGTCACATGATTAATATTCCAATGTAACATGTATTTAACACATCTCATCACATATATGTACAATACATCATTCACCAAGACATAAATTTATATTTAAAAATAATTGGATTCACACCTCATTCCATCATTTAAAACATAGGCTATCTCATAAGATTCATCGTGCTCGAAACGGCACTAAAAACAGACTTACGGTTCGAAAGTTACACATCATTTAACTTTTCAAGAAAACAACTATCGCTACAGCACGCGGCGCAACCAAGGTTCGCGGCGCGACCTGAAGCACACAAACACGTTCGCGGCGCCAACCTATGCACGCGGCGCGATACGAGAAAACAAGTACGCCTTCGCGGCGCCAACACGGGGACGCGGCGCGAACTGGCGATTTCACAGATTTTCGGGTCTGCGTCAGATCCTGTGATCTGACTCAATCTGAGTCCAAAACTGACTCTAAACATCATATACAGGCAGTTAATCATCAATTGCATCATTATTCATCATCACACATCAAAACAACACATAATCAATCAATAATTAATGCAATTTTCATCAATTCATAACCTCCCTAAACCCGACATATAATCCAATTGACTCAACAACATCCCTAATCAATATTATTATCCAAGAATACGATAATAGATGATAATCGGAGAGTCCCCCCTTACCTTAGCCCAAGATTCTTGATTGGTCTCTCCCTCCATTGCTCCTCTTCACGTACCAGCTTTCCAATCCCTCATCTCCTCTGCTCTGCTTTTCACGTTCCTTTTTCCTTTCTCCCAATTTTCCTTATTTTTATGAAAAATAACATTTTAATTAGTAAAGGGCTTTACTAACATAGCACCCCCTCTTTACTAATACCACACTTGGCCCAGTACTATAAACCATCTTTCTTCCAATTAAATCCCACAAACCACCAATAATTCTAATTATAAATTAAATTTCCATTTAAATTAAAAATTAAAATATACGGGTGTTACAGTTACTTTATTCAGTTTCCTATAATCAACACAAAGCCTCATACTTATGTCTTTCTTCTTTACTAGCAACACTAGAGCTCCCCACGGTGGCACACTTGGTCTTACAAACTTCTTCTCAAGTAAATCTTCTAACTGCTTCTTTAATTCTGCCAACTCAGATGCAGACATCCTGTACGGTGCCATAGAAACAGGTCAGGTACCAAGTACAAGATCGATCACAAATTCAACTTCTCTTTCTGGCGGTACATCAGGAATTTCATCAGGGAAAATTTCAGGAAATTCACGCACCACCTGCAACTCATCAATAATAGCTTGATTCTCAATAGATAACGAAGCCATCAATGAAAACACCCGAGCTTCCTCTTGCATCATCTTCTGCAACTGTCTAGTAGACAATAAACCAGTGTCTTCCTCTTCAGGAGTAGAAAACCTCACCGACTTTTTATATACAATTAAGATGAACATAGTTATATTTTAACCAGTTCATACCTAAGATAACATCCAAATCTCTTAAAGGCAAACACACTAAATCAATAGCAAAGTCCCTGTCGAAGATCGACAAAGGAAACTTTAAACACACAAGATAAGTAGTCACTGATCCCTTAGCCGGAATCTCGACGACCATCTCACCATTCATAAAAGACAACATAAGACCTAATCTTTCAACACAATCAGCAGCAATAAAACAATGTGTAGCACCAGTATCAATAATACTAATTAAAGGAATACTATTAATGAAACATGTACCTCGGATAAGTATGTCCTCGATAGCTGTCTGAGTCCCTGCCAAAGCAATCACCTTTCCACTACCTTGTGCCTTCTTTGGTTTCTGACATTGGCTACTAATGTGACCTTCTCCACCACAGTTGAAACAAATAACTTCTCTGTGCTTAGACTCAGGAACTGTATGCCCATTCTTGCCCACACTTTGGATGTTAGACTTATGGTACTGAGTAATCCGTGTCTCTAGGTCCTCTCAGAACTTGAAACTATCATTAGTTCCTATCTGAACCATGACCTTGTTGGGCCAAAGTCCTACCTATCTTCGATATACATGAATGTTTGAATTTTAACAATTAACATTAAAAACACATACTCAAAATGGTTCCTCTCTGAATCCATAATTTTTCCAATGTAAAGCCAACATTGCAGTTCCTTTCTGAACTACTCAACTCAACAAATTATATAGTTACAACTCAATAAATATATAAATAATCACAACTACTCATCAATAGAGTAAATTGTATTATTACTCATGTAAGCCCATAAAAAACGTAATAAAACAATTACTCACAAACATATCAACACAACTCTTAACATGTTAGAGTTTCTCAAATTTAACTCAAACAACTCAAAAGGATTCCTCTAAAATTCCCAACAACTCAAAATTCAACTCTTTTGGCTTGGAGGTCTTAAACAAGTAATAATAATGCTCGAAACAACTCTAAAGAGCCAAATACCTACAACTCCAACCCTCAACCTATCAAAGGAGTCTAAACAAATAAAACAGTGTCTCTAAATCCCGCCGAATAGGACGATAAACTGCCATTCGCAGCCAAACCGCAGTCTGCTACCTGAATGGTCGTCTTCTTTACTCCCGAACTGCATATTCGTGCCCTGACGACATCGGCCTGGCCACTGAGTCATGGCCCCCACCTTCCGTGCGACCGAGCCGCGTTGTTGCGGCTTGTGCCGCGTGTGCAATCTGGTGTTGTCGACCGCGGAATTGCGTCGCTGAGTCGTGTGCTCTGGTGCCGCTGACTGCGACCTCGTGTCATTGACTTACGCTCCCGCTGCCACCAGCCAAGCGCGGCTCTCCCTAATTCTCTCGAATTTGCCGATTTTTTATTGTTTGGAAAAAGATGACATTTGGGATTTTCTGGTTTTTTTTATTTCGCCCCTAAAACTTAAATCCACAACTACATACAATTCTATACCATAATTCAATTATTATAATTTTGCCATAAGGCACAACCACATACCCTCATACAACAACAATGCATCAACAAGGCAAACAAGTTTACAAATTATACAATTTCATAACATATTCATGAGAATAAGAGAAACCTCATCAATCGATGCCTCAAAAAGTTTTCCCAAACACTTTTTGGTCGCAAACACAATAAACACAAATATAAAAAGGGAGAAGACAGGAGGGTAAAGAATTTTCACTATCCCTCTATTTAAGCACCCATATACAAATAATTCTCCATTTACATAAAAAATTTCGATCGACGAAATCCTTTGACCTTTTTGGGATTTTCCCCCGCTCTTCCAGTTTCTCCTATATTTGCCTCTTTCTGCCTTTTTTCAAACTTTTGCACCTACAGTACAAAATTTCCCTCAACTTACCATTCATATTAACCTAATTCTTAATACTTCTCTCACCCCCAACTCCCCCTACACCCTTATTCTTACTTCTAAAATTTCAATTTCTATTATTTAATTAAATAAATAATACTATAAATTAATTATTTCATTAAATCTCACCGCACCCTTCGCTCTAACTTAACTCACCCCTTGCTCCTTAATTTTAATAGTAATTCTATTTTTCTCCCAACTCTAAAATATCTCTATTTTTTAATATTAAATAAATTAAATAATTAACGATAATTATAATTAAATCTTAACTCTCCCCAAGTAATCACACATATTCACTAGATTAAATAAAGGGTTAAATATTTTTCTGGTCCTCCAAAATATTGCGAATTTCATTTTTTGTCCCTTAAATTTTTTTCTTTAAATAATGGTCCTCTTAAATTTCTCAGTCCCTAATTTTAATCTATACCGTCTATTTGATCTAACGGAAGTTGACGTGACACGCCACGTCACTTAAAGTCATGTTCCAAACCTCCTTAAATAACTGAATAAACAATCAAAAATTAAAAAATGTTGGCTCTTAGAAACAGTAATTAGTGAATTAAATCACAAAAGCCATTTAAATAGATCATTAAGTAATTGAGACAGAATATCATATCTCCACCTATGACCTAAATGGAAAAAAATTACATCAGGTAATCAAGACAACAACAAGAAAAGTATCATTAGATTTGAACATTGTCAACTATCTCTTACTGGTTGTTATAATGCACATGCAGTATTGCAGCATCTAAACTCAAGAAACTGACTAATATATTGTCAACATGATTCATCTGAACCCTAAGCACACCAATATATTGTCAACTTACTGACTTAAATTGAATGTTCAATGCACCCACTTGTTTAATTCATTTTAAAATCACATACCCGGTCATAGTAATAAGTGTTTCCAATTAGTAAGGCAACATGTTTGTTATCCTGCTAAGAAGCTTGCCACCACAAAGAATGTGCCTGCTGATGCTTTTTTGCGTCAGTGCAAAGTCCATATTCATCCATGCACATGTTTCATTCTCCATATTTCTCAAGAATCCAAGTAGCATTACTTTGTTCCACTTGATAACCCATCTCATCCATTTTTGAAAACAACATATATGCCTTGCCAACATCACCTTCTAAGTATGCTTCCACTGCCCATCTAGACAAAGAGCTCCATGGACCTCGTTCTGCAACTAATTTGTATAAGGCAGTAGCCTAATACCATAAGTTCAAACTTGTAAGCACATAATTTTGTTGGCAGAGACTTGTATTTTGATATAATGGATGATGTGATACAAACCAGAGAAAACACATACAATATGAGACGACGACCCATGGTGGCGAAGCAGCCTAATGCAAATAACCGACAATATGAGATGCCGCATGGAAGAGTAGAAAGTGTAACGTTAATAATTTCTCACAAACAATTAATCAAACAGTTGGTAGACAAGTAGATGCAACTTCATCATAATAGAATTTCAAAATAAAACCTTAACAGTATGCATTTATTTATTTGGATCAAGAATCAAATCAAAACTTAAAATTCTACCAGTATTTGTTACCATTGGTCCTCAACGTGGTACTCCCTCACAACTCCATGCATACCTTGAAGGTTTGTGATTGTGAAGTAATTACTGAAACTTTTGGATTTAGTAAATTACATTCTAGTTTATATTCTATACTCCCCTTGATAGTTTTGTCCTTTTAACCTTTTTCTCTCCTTTTCCTTTTAATGTACACCTACTACAGAGTAGAACTCAAGAATCATATGATTAATTGGACTAATTGAAGATATTAGGAAGATGGCACAAGAATATCGTGTGTATTTTAGAGAGGATTGTTTTGATGATCTTGTTGACAGTTCCCATAACATATAAGCCATTATTTTGCTCTCATGCATTTTCTTATGATGTTCTGTATGATTACACTTAGCATATATATAAATGGTATGTTAAAACAATTAGGTATTTGACGAGTGGCGAGTGGCGGAGCCAGGATGAAATTCTTGAAGGGGTCAAATATTAAGAAAAAAAGAGTAATTAATAAAAAATATAATATAATGTTAAAAATATTTATTCAATCCAAGAGCACTTGAATGAGATGGTAAGAGATCTCTTCCGTCTTATTTAAAAAATTTTGGTTCGATCTTGGTCCTGGACATACAACCTTGTTAAATTCTTTTAAACATCCGACTTGAGAAATTAATCTGTGCAATTGCGCGTAGAGATATCTCATTTCTACAACAAAAAAAAAAATCATTCTATTTGCTTTCACTTTTTTTTGTTACTAGCAAAAATAAATGTATAAATTGTTTTTTTTTAAACTGTTGTGCAAAAGTGTGTCAAATTATACTATAAAATTTATTGATACACCTTCAAAAATCAACTAATTATTGTCAACTTAAATCAACTATTTATTGTCAACGTGTCTAGCAATATTATTATGTTCTTTATTTTTGTAGATTTACTATTTTTATATGCTCTTTGTTCAATAATTTTGTATAATGATAATTGATTGAAATCATTTTATGTGAAAAAAATAACAACCAAACAATATGTGTGTTTGTATGCGAGGAGGAAAGAAATTGAATAACCAAATAAAATATGAATGAGAGTGTAAAAAAAATACATTCAACACTTATTTTATAAAGAATTAGTAATACTTAATATAATATTAAGTTTGGAAATACATAGACAAATATTTAAAAAAATTGTAAAAAAATTTGATTCCATGACATTTAAAGAAATAGTAAATAAAATCAATTTAGACATCAGCCAGCAAGTTTTGATCCCATGACATTGAGCCTATAGTTATAGGGCATATCCACTTGGCCATTATGCATGTATTATATCATTGTGCTTTATAAATTTATAAAAATTAAATTTTATAGGAAAAATTATATATTGTACCTATTTAAAAAAAAATCATCAAAACATTGGGGTGGCCATGGCCACCCCCTGTCCCAAGGAAGATCCGCCCCTGGTATTTGTTGAACCCTGACATGAAGGTCGTGATATGCTTTCGAGTTGAATATAATGTTAAGTAGGATCATTCTTTAAAGGAAATTTTTCGAGGGACTAACAACGAAATTCGCAATATTTAGGAGGACTAGAAACATATTTAACCTTTAAATAAAATAAAATATAATTAAAGTTGGGGTGTTACATTCAACCCATTTGGCGACATAACGAAACACACAAGAATATATAAATGAGAATTTGAAGGTGGAAAAGACCCATGAAGTCAATTCCCCAACAATCAAAAGGTTTTACTTCTAACATATCATTTAGGGGCATTTCATCTCTTTTTGAGATGTTACCTGTTTTCTAACATTCGAGTCGTTGTTGAACATATAACTTACAGTCTTTAAATAAAGTTAGCCACCAAAAGCCACTTTTAAGTACATTAGATGTTGTTATTTCTCCACTAAGGTGGCCCCCATAGGCTGAGCTATGATAGTGTCACATAATGCTTCTCGCCTCTTCGCCTGCAACACACCAGCGAATCAAATCATCAGCACTAATTTTAAACAGATATTGTTCATCAAATAAATAGTTATTAGCCTCCTTGTAAAATTGTTTCTTTTGTTGCCATCATAGAATCTCTCTCTCTCTCTCTCATTACAGACAATAAAATTGTTTCGGTGAAGAGAATTTAAAATCGAATTGTCTGAATGTCTTAAGTAGTTGCGTCATGATTCTTTGAAAAAAGAGACAAAGGAGGATGATGAGAAGTGGAAGTGATTGATTTTGTGGTAATTGGATAGAGGTCACCGAACAATCCCCCTTTATGTTCATTTTTATTATTGCATGTTTAACAAAGGGTTTACACATTGGGTTCTTCCAAATTATTTGAATGGTTGTTTAGTGCTTCTTTGTAAGTTCAATTCAAGATTTAGGGTTTTTATGTTGATTAATTCAATAAATAAAACAATAAAAATTACAAAGAGAAATGAAAGTGAATTAATTGATCATGTAATCTAATGAGCACATATTTCAAATCAAGCAAATTTGTGTGATTGATATTCTTCAACTTAGTTCACTGTGTGATTAATAAGTTAAGATATTTGTATTGATAATAAAGTGAATTGATTTTGCATCAACTCAACAAAGGAAGCCAGAACTGAGAAAATAGGAGTATCTTACTCATTGACTAAACTTGTTCCATTAAGGTAGTGTGAACTTGTTTCTTGTGATTTACCAACACATAATCTACAGTTTCGGTCTTCTGGTTTTCCCCATTTTTTGCTTCAAAGTTACTACATCAATTTTTCTACATTAATCGCAATTTTATGGTTTTTTCCGCAATGTTTATACAGTCTATTATCTAAGTTTTGCGCGTGTTTGACAATGACATTTCATGGTGTTGTCACTTTGTATGGATTTTCAGCATTTTTTCTTAGTCTGTGGTTTGGGTTCTGGATCTATTTTTTGTTCCACTGCGGAAAGTGGAAGCTTGCATCATCATAATTGGGTTTTCCTCGATTTCATATCTTTCTTCAAAATCAAGCCTGTTACAATCAAGCAAATATTAAAAGGAAAAGGAAAAGAATACTTCTATTATTATTTTTTTTGACAAGAACAAACTCAACAACTTTCTATTATCTTTTAAGTATCTCTTTCACTCTAAACTTTCATTTAACTAAGAATACTTCTATTATTATACACAAAATGCATATTACTTACTCGGGGATACAAGCCATTAATAGATATAACTTTAGAGTGAAAGAGATACTTAAAAGATCATTACAATAAAAAGTTGAATTGCCAAGTTTGAACTAACTTGTAGTTCTTTAAGCCAGATAGTTATGATTGAACCGAACCGTTTCAATTTACTAAGAATCAAATTAAACTAAAATTATTCATTTGGTTTACCGTAATGAAATTCCAAACCATGTCAAATCGTTTGAAGATAATTTTTTCAAAACGAACCGTTTATTAAAGAACTAAGCTATTTTTCATTTGTTTATAAAAAATTTAACTTGTTTTAAGTAATTTTCATTTTTAATTTTGGTTTGATTCGGGTTCAATTTCAGTTCGGTTCGATTTCAATTTTAGTTCGATTCTAAAATTGTTTGTGTATTATAGTTTGACGGTTCGATTCAATTCTTAGATTTTTTGAATAGTCCTAGTACTAATAGATATTTAGATGTTTGAGGTCCAGACGAAAGTATTTGGTTCAATAAGACTAGTTCTGTTTTGGAGTGTATGCTTTCATGAAGTGTATATTAAAATGTGTTTGGAGTATTATATCATCAAAGAAGAAGAATGTGTTTGGAGTACGGCTGGAAATTGTTATATTTAGAATTTGTATGGCCTATTAAATTAAACCAGTTGTTGTTGGACCATTTTGTTTTTGGCTTTTCTTTAAAGTGATTTTCATAGTGTTACATAATTTTGTGTAAAAAAATTGGAAAATTTCTCACCCCACCTCATAGATTTCTTACACACTACATGAATTTCTATT
This sequence comes from Vicia villosa, assembly GCF_029867415.1. Lineage (NCBI taxonomy): Eukaryota > Viridiplantae > Streptophyta > Magnoliopsida > Fabales > Fabaceae > Vicia > Vicia villosa. The sequence goes on along the minus strand of NC_081180.1, from coordinate 80,714,895 downwards.
TTTGTCCCTAACTTTCGTAGATGGATCTCCGGAAGCACCACATATTTTGAAAAAATTTGATTTCTTTCATAGATGTATATACGGAAGCGTACAAAAACAAAGAAATCATATTTAAAAACACTTTTTTCAAATTAAAAATACTTCCGTAGATGCATCTATGGAAGGTGGTGAAAACAGAGTGTTCCGTAGATGCATCTACGGAACAGTCTGCTATTTTTTTAATTTATCTCATTTTCAGTTAAAAACTCTATTTTTTAAACACACATTTTTTAATTCAGAAATACATGTAAAGACAACAATAAGTAAACCAATAAAAATACAATATATAAATAATGTCGGTCAAATACATAATCCAAATACATAGTCGAGTACATCATCAAATACATAAACAAATCAAATATAAATACATCATCTAAAAAAAACTACTGAGTATGCCGGGTAGCATCCTGCGTACCATCCTTCCCATGTCCTCCACCTCCGTCTCCGCCTTCGAGTCCACCAAGGGTTCTGCTGGCTCTACCCCTGGCGTCAAGTGTCCCACGGGTCCTGGCTCGATGTCGACGGTACAAAAATGCACTCTCTGTCAGCCTGATCATATCGTCCAACACACGCCTATGAGCAGTCCCCTTAGGGAATAAACCCTCTGCAATGGCTCCAAAGCCCCTGTCAGCTATCTGACGACATAGAGGAAGAAGATCCTAAGTGTGGTCCAACTGAGGAAAATAAATATGTAACTATCAAATAAAACTTACATCTCCATCCCATATACATCTCGCAGCATGATCAACATATCCAGTAAGCAGAGAGGCGTCTACGGGCCCACCAGGATACCAAACAGGCTCTGGCACATGATCATCCTCGTGTACCTCCGGAGGTGGCCCGGTAGAAAAAGTACTGCCCCGACGAAGTCTGCGTGAGGGTGGTGGCAACTCTGACGTAGAAGTACCCTTAGGATCATCCTGAGGTTTCCGTGATGGAGTAGTGGACGTAGATGGAGTGGGTCTGGCTGATGCAGGTGAACGAATGGGCCCGGCTGGAATGGGTGATGGAGTGGGCCTGGCTGATGCAGTTGAACGAATGGGCCCGGCTGGCGCGGATGTTGGAGTGGGCCTGGCTGATGTAGGTGAAGGAATGGGGCCGACTGAAGCGGGTATGCCGGATGTAAAAGGTGGGTCAGGTACAACCGCAGCTCCATCAGTCAACTGAGATACTGTACGCACCGCCCGTTCTGTCGAACGGATGCGTGATGTGTTGTCCTACCATGGATGTCGCTGTTCGGACCGTGAGTCATGATGTCTGCATTATGATACAAAAATGATCGAGTTAGAAACTGCGTATTATTAATAAACATAAAGATTTATACAAGAAAATACTCTTTCGTAGATGCATATACAGAAGCACCGTGTTTTCAGGAATCCTGGGTGCTTCCATAGATGGATCTACGGAAGGACCTTTCTTTCAAAAACATTTGGTGTTTCCGTAGATGCATCTACGAAAGTGTTCTAACGTTAATCTATTCCGTAGATCCATCTACGGAAGCTACCGAAAGCAGAGAATGCAACAATGGCATCTTCTCCATTGTTCAATCATCCAAAAACACCATTTTTGTCTTGATTGTCCGTTTTAAACCCAAAACATTGTCTACATTGTCTATAAACACTATTTCTAAACCTATCCAATCAATTATACACCTAAATATCAAATTCTAATTCGATTTCACAACTACTCTAAAATAACTCGAAATATTGAAAACTTACCGATTGATATATATATATTTGAAGTTGATGGAATGTGTTGGAAGTTGATGTTGACAGTGTCGGTCGAACTCAAGCAAAAAAAATGCACTGTAGGAGATGCTTGTTTTTTTGGGGTTCAGAGAGAGTTTGTGTTTGAAGAAGAGAAAACTGAAGAATGGGGAAGGAGGGGTCTGGCGCGAAGTATAACTTCAAACTCTTCCGTAGATGGATCCACAGAATACTTCCGTAGGTGCATCTACGGAACAAAGTAAACTTAAACAAAAAAAAAGGTGCTTCCGGAGATCCATCTACGGAAGCACGAGGGCAAATTTTTCAAATCGGTGGTGCGCCTAAATGCTATGGGGTGGGGTGAGAAATTTTCAAAAAATGTACGAAAAAACTTTTCATATAAGCTTCAAATAAAAAATTGATTTGAATAGTTATTCTTAAAATGTTATTTTAGGTGTTTCATTTTTTTATATCAAAAATTAAAAAAAAAATCACTTAATTTTGAAGTTATTTCAAAAAAAAATCATAAAAACCATTTTTGAAATACAACTTTTTGAAAAAAATTACAATTCTGACTAAGATTTGGTATTCAATAGTGTATATTTATACTATAGGACGTTAAAATTACTAATTCATTTAAAAAAACGAATATAAAAAAACTGATAATATTTTGAAAAACTGTTTTGTAAAATCTATTTTCAAAAATAAAAAAACTATATTTTTAAAGTTGAAACAAACAAGACCATTGTTGCAGTGTATTAAATGCTTGATCAGTGTTGGCTATTATAGATAAGTTGCAGTGTTATGAAACCAGGTATGGAAGTGATATTTTGATGGTGATTTTGGCGACGGTCTTTGTAACACCCCAAATTCTACCCAAAAATTATAATGCGGAAAATATCAGAGTATTTAAAAATTTCAAATAACACATTGGAGTATCACATATCAACTTAAAACTTAAACTTGTATTTCATTCAACAATGATACATAGCATTCGAATTAACAGTCAACTATCCGCTTATCTCAACTCAGACAACTTTGAAGTATAATAAGTACCTCATATTATTCAACTTTGAATCAACGGTTATAATAACAACAACTAAAAGCATCGATAACATAGAAATAACAATATAAACGACCCCCGAGTGTTACGTATCAAAGCGACACACCAACAAGACTCAATGAAGCAACAAACTTCCACAACTATACTTGAGTACCTGCCCATTTCCCATGGTAGGGGAAACATCAGCAGCAAGGGTGAGATATCAAACTATATAAATAGGATCATGATAAATCATATATTAGGTAAAGAATATAAATGAATCACCGCCTCACACATCATCAACATAAACAGCACAAAGAACGTCATCAATGAATAGTCATGATATCAACATATAAACATATTCAACAAGTCATCATATAAGCATCTTCAACAAGTCAACACATACGCATCTTCAATAAGTCAACATATAAGCATCTTCAACAAGTCGACATATAAGCGTCATTATCAATATATAAGCATTTTCAACAAGCCAACATATAAGCATATATATCGTCATATAAGCATCACAATGCATAATCAACAACTCCAACCAACAACAACAGACAACGACTCAAATGCGACTCAACTGTGCATATGCATGTGGTACCAATCAGAGCTTCAGCCCCCGTCACCAATTGCCCAATTCAGAGGCACAAGGCATAAGCCTTCGTCGCTAGTTTGCCAATCCATGCTGTCACAGAGTATGCATATGAAATGTGACTCGACAAACAAGACAATACAGCATACTCATCACAATCACATATCGTCACGAGGCATAAGCCTATATCACAATCAATTACCATCTATACGAGGTAATTCACGTCACCATAATATTTCATCTTCACTTAGTCACAAAATCATCATCACAAATATATACAACATCACGTATTACTAATCATTACAAATCATCGTCATGTTTCGACACATGATCGCAATTATACAACTTTGCATATAAACAAGTCATTACATATATATCCTCATGCTTCGGCATATGACAACAAACATACAACTTCGTGTATTAACAAAATCGTCACGAATATACAATTCGCATATCATCAAGATTATTGCAATTATCATCACGTTTCGGCACATCGGCACAATTACTCAATTTCACATATTAACAAAGTCATCCAAATCAAAACCATAATTTTCGATCAATTCGTAAGATAATCTCAACATGTTAATTTATCAAGTAAACTGAATCAACTTCCAATTATCAACTAATTCAATTAGACATATTATTATTTATCAAGACAACATCATTGGCATAGCAATATATTATTCTCAACATAAATATTCAACCAAATCACGATTACGGTCAAATTCTCAAGATACCGTAATTTACCGATAAACCGAATAATTTATCCAAATCTAAGTATATTTCAATTAATTAGAATTATTGAAATTAATTCTAATATTTAATTTAATCAACCGATTAATAATTATATTATACTAATTCCAATTTTCATTATATTCTATTCCTAAAATGTGTGTCAATTCCCATCACAAAACCAACATTTATTTATAAAGAATATTTAAATCAAACACAATTTCGATCGATTCGTAAAATATCACAATTTCAACAAAATAACACCACCACGTTAATCTACTAATTAAACTTAACTTCCACGTAAATTGTCATCAAATTCCAGACAACTAATTATACGGTTTAATACAGCTATTTCGGTCGAATGGAACTGTTTAGAATACATTTGTTCTATAATTTCTATTATTTCACAATTATTATATGCCATTATATAATTCTATTATATAACCATTATGTACTTCTGATTTATATAACCATTATATATATATTAAGTACCATATGATAAAGTAGAGATAGAAGAAAACAAATTTGCAGAATGTACAGGAACATCACATGGTAAAGCAACACAATGGAATAGCATTAAGATAGATATAAATGATAACAAAAGGGACATCCAGCAACGTAATTGGAATTAGCTGGTAAACAAAATAAATTAATTAAAGTGATGTTTCATTTCTTCTACATGCCAATGTATAGTATATATACTCATTAAAGGGTGGTAAGCAAACACACACAAAGGAGTTGCCGCCCGTCACAGGTAGAAGTGCCGACCGGCACAGGGCTAACCGGTGCTAAACATTTCATTATTAATTCGTTTCAACAATTTTCCAAATACGCATGGCCTTTTCATATTAATCCTAAATTCAATTTTTTTATGAGCAGCAACAGTGATAGAAACAAATTCAACACAACACAATGACAAATTTATAACCTAAACCCACATTCAATCCATCATATTCCCATTTAGGTAGTAAGAATCCACTTACCTTGGATTGAGTGCAGCTCTAAGGAGAATCAATGGAAGATTGGGGAAAATGGCACTTGAGAGCAACACTTTGGGTCTCCTTCTTCTCCTCTTCACAACCCTAGCCCCCTTTCTCTTTTCTTTTTCTCCTTTTCCTCGGTTCCCCTTTTTGCTTCTATGCTTCTACTATTTCCAAAAGACAAAATGAGACCACCACCACTTAGTCTCTATTTCATAATGGACCTAATAAAATACACCCCTTAATACTTAAAGATACCAAAATATAAGCCCAAATTAATTTCTACACTTAATATAAAAATAATACTTCCATTTAAATTCCATTAAAATAAAATCCGATTATTTTAATATACCGACTTATTACTCAATGCCTCATATTTCCGGTATAATCTTAATTACTCGAAAAATTCCCAAAACGCTAAATACTAACTCATTAATATTTTTAATACTAAAAATATTAAAATCTTCGATTAAATATCGGTACGCTATCCCGAACTAATACCGACTAAAACGTCCCAAAACGCGAAAATTTCAATAAACATCTCAATAAATAAATAATATTATTCTTAATATTATTCTTCCGACTATCCGACTAAAATCAGACTTTAACTTAATAAATCCAAATACGCCTCTCAAAATAATACCGACCATCCAAATTCGACTAAATCCAATACTTAAATCCTTTAATAATTTAATTAACCAATTAATTAAATTCGGGGCGTTACAACTCTCCCCTACTTAGAATATTTTCGTCCTCGAAAATTCACCCAACACAACCATCCCTATCATCGCGTCCTCATCCGACTTTCTTATTATCAAGTTGCGCTTGACAACACTCCGATTATTACTATTCCGATATATCTGTATCTCAACACGACTTGAATCCAAAACTCATACGTCAATCTCACAATTATCCTTGCAACATAATCGTCTCTAACTTGCTAACCATTTCAGCAATATCTTAGAACAACATCTTACGACATTGCAACAACTTTCACTCGTTAATACTTGACGATACAACATTGCTTCACCATCGCAACAACATACTTAACACCGATACACATATACAATTCTTATTTCCATACTCAGGTGTCATCCACTAACAAAGTACCATCAACAACATTATTGTAACAGCGACAAAAGTATCATAATACCAACCTGATAACATAACTCGACTAATAACCTTATAAGTCATCATTAACCAACAACTTACAAGAACATCCTATTACAATCAGCACTATTCACAAGAAAACACAATACATCTGGCACATCTTGCTCCAACTGCGCAACTCTAGTCATCCATCTTAATTCATTGTCCTTCATTAGAGTTTTTATCAACTTAAACGATTCACAAGCTTCAACTAGGTTTCATACTTTCTTCAGCATCCATCACCTCACACACCATTAAGACAATAAGATAAGTCTATAACATCCAATACAATTTCGTCTACTATCAACAAGAGATTAAGGGTGATCAAGTCCTCAATTTGTCAATAGACAGCCGACAATCATAATGGAGTATAACCATCATTACCAACTATAACAGTGTTCCTTTAGAAATTGAACTTACGTCACCAAAATACCATACTTCAACAACTTACAAAACTATTCGAACCTGCTAACACTGACGTCTTGCAGCTATTTACTAAAACACCTCTGACGATACATTAGAACAAAATTTCTTCACACCAATATCAACACTTCTTATCATTGAAATCATACTCATCTCTTCACATTTCTGACTCTTACTCACGATCCATAAAGTTTCAACAACTTTGACAGCTTCTACCACAGTCTCAATCACTTACTAAAATCCTACAGCAAGGTCTACAATAATACTTCACTTAATTGTTGTTCCTTCGTCAACAGCTTACACAGGACTACTTACACAACAACATGCTCGGCTTAACTTTGTTTTGGACAATTGCAACAATAACCGTTTATATTCAACAGGCTTCACTTCTACTATATCCATAACACTCCTATAAGGTAGAGTATAGTCTCACCTCTTTGTAGGCTCAAACGGTACGCCAATCCGACACTCGAAGCTCAAGATACAATTCTCCGACGTTATCCGAAATACAAACATCAACGTCATGCTGCGATAATCCTTACGATATCTCTCAAACTCTTCAAATGACACACTTGATCTTAAAATTTCTCCTCAACAAACCTTCTCATCTCTTCTTCAATTCACTCATCTATGACGCTGACGTCTTGCACGATACCAACGCACAAGTCCGTCTTCCAAAGACAAGCGTAACCGCTAACTTCACCTCTTTCCAACACCATCTTGTCTCAAATAAATATACTTACAGTTAAGGCATCCATTCTTGTATTAAAATTCACCTCGTTATCTTTCCGACGCTTCAAGTCGGATATCCGACAATCACTTATGTGAGTCCAACATAAAGTCCACCGCAACTTCATCACTCTATCACTTTTCCAACACCGGTACCTTTCACAAGGCTAATCGCACTGACAACTTCACAGTTCATCCACAACGCTGAACACAACAACTTTCTAAATTCCATCTTCCAGGATTTATTCTTGGTACTTAACAGTTAACTCCTGAAACATCATGAGTTTGCACCATACTTGCAGATCAACAACTGCTACACTGTTCCTCATTCTTCGAAGAGTAAACGTAAAAAATTCTTGATCATTCTCCTTCTACAGACGCTCCAAGCTTGTTAAACAACCAAAACATTAAATCCATGTCTACAAGCTCCAACAATACTTGCACTGTCTCCTTAAGCAGTACATTGCGGCAACAACTTATGACTGAAACATATCCGAGAAGCACAGCTTCTCCCCCACTTTGCTTAAACTACATCCTACAACCAAAACAAATAAGTACCAACAGTGTTTCACACACATGTCGTATACTAAGGAATAAAACACTAACAACATTCAACTGTCACACAACTCAACTGACTCAACAACTTGGCCGGACAGACCAACCTGCTCTGATACCACTTATGTAACACCCCAAATTCTACCCGAAAATTATAATGCGGAAAATATTAAAGTATTTAAAAATTTCAAACAACACATTGGAGTATCACATATCAACTTAAAACTTCAACTTGTATTTAATTCAACAATGATACATAACATTCGAATTAACAGTCAACTATCAGCTTATCTCAACTCAGACAACTTTGAAGTATAATAAGTACCTCATATTATTCAACTTTGAATCAACGATTATAATAACAACAACTAAAAACATCGATAACATAGAAATAACAATATAAACGACCCCCGAGTGTTACGTATCAGAGCGACACACCAACAAGACTCAATGAAGCAACAAACTTCCACAACTATACTTGAGTACCTGCCCATTTCCCATGGTAGGGGAAACATCAGCAGCAAGGGTGAGATATCAAACTATATAAATAGGATCATGATAAATCATATATTAGGTAAAGAATATAAATGAATCACCGCCTCACACATCATCAACATAAACAGCACAAAGAACGTCATCAATGAATAGTCATGATATCAACATATAAACATATTCAACAAGTCATCATATAAGCATCTTTAACAAGTCAATACAAAAGCATCTTCAACAAGTCAACATATAAGCATCTTCAACAAGTCGACATATAAGCGTCATTATCAATATATAAGCATTTTCAACAAGCCAACATATAAGCGTCTATATCGTCATATAAGCATCGAAATGCATAATCAACAACTCCAACCAACAACAACAGACAACGACTCAAATGCGACTCAACTGTGCATATGCATGTGGTACCAATCGGAACTTCAGCTCCCGTCACCAATTGCCCAATTCAGAGGCACAAGGCATAAGCCTTCATCACTAGTTTGCCAATCCAGACCGTCACAGAGTATGCATATGAAATGTGACTCGACAAACAAGACAATACAGCATACTCATCACAATCACATATCGTCACAAGGCATAAGCCTATATCACAATCAATTACCATCTATACGAGGTAATTCACGTCACCATAATATTTCATCTTCACTTAGTCACAAAATCATCATCACAAATATATACAACATCACGTATTACAAATCATCACAAAACATCGTCATGTTTCGACACATCATCGCAATTATACAACTTCTCATATAAACAAGTTATTACATATATATCCTCATGCTTCGGCATATGACAACAAACATACAACTTCGTGTATTAACAAAATCGTCACAAATATACAATTCGCATATCATCAAGATTATTACAATTATCATCACGTTTCGGCACATCGGCACAATTACTCAATTTCAGATATTAACAAAGTCATCCAAATCAAAACCATAATTTTTGATCAATTCGTAAGATAATCTCAACATGCTAATTTATCAAGTAAACCGAATCAACTTCCAATTATAAACTAATTCAATTAGACATACTATTATTTATCAAGACAACATCATTGGCATAGCAATATATTATTCTCAACATAAATATTCAACCAAATCACGATTACGGTCAAATTCTCAAGATACTGTAATTTACCGTTAAACCAAATAATTTCTCCAAGTCTAAATATATTTCAATTAATTAGAATTATTGAAATTAATTCTACTATTTAATTTAATCAACCGATTAATGATTATATTATATTAATTCCAATTTTCATTATATTATATTCCTAAAATGTGTGTCAATTCCCATCACAAAACCAACATTTATTTATAAAGAATATTTAAATCAAACACAATTTCGGTCGATCCGTAAAATATCACAATTTCAACAAAATAACACCACCACGTTAATCTACTAATTAAACTTAACTACCACGTAAATTTTCATCAAATTCCAGACAACTAATTATACGGTTTAATACAGCTATTTCGGTCAAACGGAACTGTTTAAAATACATTTGTTCTATAATTTCTATTATTTCACAATTATACTTCATTACACTATGCCATTATATAATTCTATTATATAACCATTATGTACTTCTATTTTATATAACCATTATATATATTAAGTACCATATGATAAAGTAAAGATAGAAGAAAACAAATTTGCAGAATGTACAGGAACATCACATGGTAAAGCAACACAATGGAATAGCATTAAGATAGATATAAATGATAACAAAAGGGACATCATACAACAACGTAATTGGAATTAGCTGGTAAACAAAATAAATTAATTAAAGTGATGTTTCATATGTATAATATATATACTCATTAAGGGGTGGTAAGCAAACACACACAAAGGAGTTGCCGCCCGTCACAGGTCGAAGTGCCGACCGACTGTCACATGTAGAAGTGCCGACCGGCACAGGGCTAACCGGTGCTAAACATTTCATTATTAATTCGTTTCAACAATATTCCAAATACGCATGGCCTTTTCATATTAATCCTAAATTCAATTTTTTTTATGAACAGCAACAGTGATAGAAACAAATTTAACACAACACAATGACCAATTTATACCCTAAACCCACATTCAATCCATCATATTCCCATTTAGATAGTAAGAATCCCCTTACCTTGGATTGAGTGCAGCTCTAAAGAGAATCAATGGAAGATTGGGGAAAAATGGCACTTGAGAGCAACACTTTTGGTCTCCTTCTTCTCCTCTTCACAACCCTAGCCCCCTTTCTCTTTTCTTTTTCTCCTTTTCCTCGGTTCCCCTTTTTGCTTCTATGCTTCTACTATTTCCAAAAGACAAAATGAGACCACCACCAATTAGTCTCTATTTCATAATGGGCCTGATAAAATACACCCCTTAATACTTAAAGATACCATAATATAAGTCCAAATTAATTTCTACACTTAATATAAAAATAATACTTTCATTTAAATTCCATTAAAATAAAATTCGATTATTTTAATATACCGACTTATTACTCAATGCCTCATATTTCCGGTCTAATCTTAATTACTCGAAAAATTCCTAAAACGCTAAATACTAACTCATTAATATTTTTAATACTAAAAATATTAAAATCTTCGATTAAATATCGGTCCACTATCCCGAACTAATACCGACTAAAACGTCCCAAAACGCGAAAATTTCAATAAACATCTCAATAAATAAATAATATTATTCTTAATATTATTCTTCCGACTATCCGACTAAAATCCGACTTTAACTTAATAAATCCAAATACGCCTCTCAAAATAATACCGACCATCCAAATTCGATTAAATCCAATACTTAAATCCTTTAATAATTTAATTAACCAATTAATTAAATTCGGGGCGTTACAATCTTGATGCTGCTTATTACACATAAAGTGTTCTAGGAAAAGATAAAGAAGATGATATTGGCGGCAAAAATGAATGAATGTATTATTGAATTCAAAAGGTAAGTTGACCTAGATATTACAACCATATATATAATGGACTTCAACATGCCTAAGGCCCATTAGAGTAAAAGAGGCTTAATGAGGCCCAAAGAATACAAATGTTATATTCTAATAGCCCCCCGTAAGTTGGGGTAAATAGAGTGAAAACCAAGCTTAGCAATATTATCTAAAAAAGGTGTTATGTCTAATGGCTTAGTAAAAACATCATCTACTTCTTGTAAAGAGGCGAGAGAAGTAGGTGAAATAATTGTTGTTGAAGCTTTTCACGGACAAGGTGGCAGTCGAGATCAATATGTTTTGTTCGTTCGTCGGATGATGAGTTGTTTGCAATGTGCCTGGCTGATGTGTTGTCACAATATAAGTTGGTAGGAGTTTGAAAAGGGATTTTCAGGTTAGCTAGAAGGTTTGTTATCCATTGTATTTCGCATACAGTTGTACCCATAGATCTGTATTCTTCTTCTGTGGAGCTGCGAGACACGGTGGGCTATTTCTTCGATTTCCAAGATAAGAGAGATTCTCCTAAGTATATGAAAAAACCTGTGATGGACCGATGAGTGTTTGGACATGTGACCCAGTCATAATCAGAGAGAGAAGGCCTTGATTTGTATAGGTTGTTTGTTGGGGAAGTGTCAGCCTTGTCCTAGTGCAGATTTCAAGTAGCGTAGAACACAAATTGTTGCATTGTAATGAGTATCCCTAGGGGAACTCATGTGCTGGCTAAGCTGTTAAACTACACAGGCATTGTCAGGATGAGTGTTAAGCAGATAAATGAGCTGACCAACAAGGCGTCTGTATTTGGTTGGGTCTGGCAATGAGTTTCCATTGCTTGAAGACAGTATGGTGTCACGAGCCATAGGGGTCTTGGCTGGCTTGCAGGCAAGTAATCTTGTTGTAGACAGCAAATCGAGTGTATACTTTCTCTAATTTATGTTGATTCCAGAATTGGTCTGAGCGTAGCCACAACCCAGGAACGCCTCATACAAAATTCTAGACTCTGGCTACAGTGTGGCCGTAGCTACTACTATAGCCCGTGACGAAACCCAAAAAAGTGCCTCTTCAGTAAAACATGATTTTTCCACAGCTTATTCATGGCTAGGGTTACAGTCCATGGGTAAACTCAGGATTCATACATTTGCCATTTGTATTTTCTCAAAAAACAACCCAATTTTCCAGCAACACACAATCAAAATAAATGGATAAACACAAGAAAACATAACATACAATTGATCATATTCATATGCATTCAATATAAAATCAAGCAAAATAAGCATCATTTCATGGATAAAACCCAAACCTCACATGCAAGAAACCTATTTGTTTCTACCCTAATAAAAATTCTAAAAGAATCCCACCTTGATGGAGAAAAGTTATGAATTGAAGAAGATGAGATGATAATGATGATGATCACTTAATGATCCATTTAATTCCACCTTGATTCTCGTTCAAGAGTCCAATAATTCCAACATGCAAGTCAAAATTCCCCTTAATGATTTAGCTTTCTCTTCTTCCTCAACCTTGTTCAAATTCTCTCTCTCTCTCTCTCTCTCTCTCTCTCTCTCTCTCTCTCTCTCTCTCTCTCTCTCTCTCTCTCTCTCTCTCTCTCTCTCTCTCTCTCCTCTCCCTCCCTCCCAACTCTCTCTTTTCTGAATTTAAAGAGGATGAAATGAGTAGAAAATGGTGAGAGATCTTAGGAAGCGGGCTTATACACTCCTCTATGGAAACAACCAAAAAGTCCTTGCCATTAGGTTCAATTTACAACTAATGTCATTGCTCTAATTATGGTCATAAAACTCTAATTGTTTCACCATGATTCCCTCAATAATCTCTACTAATATTTCTTAATCATGTTTTAAGAATGAGGGTTATTACACTTTCCCCTTAATATATTGATAAAAGTACACACATATATAACTTAGTTGATCGTATAATCAGTCACGCCTTAGTTCTAGTATATGTGAGTAAACTTGTTCGCCCATTATTCCATGCATTCTTCCCCTTTTATAGCTCCCCGTCGATGACTATTCATTACTCTCCATTGCATTTGCTTCATTGATGATATTAACTAATTAACTCTTCGTATACGTATTGTTACTGTTATTTGTGACTAGTGATGATTCATCGATATCGTGCTCGTACCTGCCACATCCTTGTTCAATCTCGAGATCAACCAAACTCACCCTCCGGCCTCCACCAATTTCTCGACTATCTTATTCTTTCTTCTGGTAACTCTTTTTGGCCTCTGTCTATGTATTTTAAAATTCGCCCATCACGAATGAATTGATAAAAATCGATATATACATCACATAGTGCATAGATACATATAACTTTGTTCTGGCTTTAAACGGGGTCCCCGCTAGTGGACGGTGGGATTGGTCCCTCTTGGATTAGTCGGTCGCAAGGCCGGATTCCAAGATTTCCAAAAAAAAAGAGCAAAATATTTTAACTAAAAAAAAAAATCAAACATATCAAAATTGATATAAACATATTTTTTTCATTTTATTTAAAAAAAAATCTTTTGTATTTTATTCGATTACCTTGCTTTTTCTTAGCAAGCACACTTATATTTTTATCAGGCTTATTTTTAGCAATTGGTAAAATAGTTTTTTTTTCATACTTTTTTTACTGTTACTCCTTATCTATTTGTTGTTTTAAATAAAATATATCCATGCATACTTGTTTACTACTATTAATTATTCGGTTCAACCAATTACATTTTAACTCGAATATTATATGGGTTCGGTGATTTTTAAATAATGGGTGAAATTTTCATAAAAAATAAAATAAAATAATGGGTAAAATATAAAGTATTTGGCGTAGTATTTTTCATGCGTGAGAGCACCGCACATGTTAATTCCACAAAACAAACCAAGCCGTGAGGGAGGCACATAGCAAACAACACTAAATATTTTATATAAATAAAAAGCAATGGAATTATATTAAAATAAAAAATCTAAAACTAGCACAAAGAATGCTACTTAATACTTATACAACCAAAAAAACCACACTGAATTAATTGACTCCTTTACCTACCAACCATGGATCCTTTATTTGATGTGTTTGGTGAAAGTCATTATTGATTAGAATTTAGGACTATTTTTATACTGAGGAAGGATCCACTTCATTTCTTACCCTCCATTTCTTTTCCATTACCATAGTTTTTTTGTGTATATTACACGTATTTCTAAGATATGTGACACATATTTATTATTTATTTAACTTTATGCACATAAAACTATAGTAATGGAAAAGAAATGGAGGATAAGAAATGGAGTGGATCCTTACTCCTATTTTTGTTGAAGAAGAGTGAAGACATTCTCTTCACTTTTTTGGCCACTTGTTTTCGGCAAAATCATATCCAACAACACAACATGGATATCCTACCAACCCCCAGTACTCAAGCTTGCTTGAGGCTGCGCATCTCTCTTACCAATAATAATAATAATAATTAAACATAGTTCTACATACTCCATTGCAAATTTTGTAAGAATAATTCTATATAAACTTATATTTTAAAGACTAAATAATTCATTAATAAGAATATTTAGAAGAAAATTTTAAGCATACACTTTTTTTTCTTTCAAATGTTTAAAAGTCTATTTTGCGGTTATCTCAAAGTTAAGTTTCTTGTTTTAAACATTTATGTTAAACAAAACATTTGATAAAACATGTTAGGTTTTATGCGAACTACATCCTTACTAGTATATCTGTTAAGATTAAAAGTTGGAATTGTGTCACTAAGACCATCTAAAATTTTGTTAAAATTAGAGTTCATACTTCATACCATATGTTTTGTTGTCTTTGAATATATGATATTGTAACAATAAAGATTGGGTCGTGGGAGCTATAAAATCATATAAGACACACTCTACTGTTGAGTACAAACCTAACTCACAATCCTAACAAGTAAAAGAAACCACCACTCAATGAAAATTCTCAATTCTACCAATCATAATATTTTCAACCACCTCTCACAACTCTTTATCAAACTAAATAGTTTCCTCCTCCATATGAATTAGTTGACAATCCTCAGATCAAAAATAAGTTTAGCAATACTCATGCACGAATGAGGTAGAAGAAGCTTACTTTATGAACCCCTTCAATATGGATACATTAATTCAACAATTCTAACAACTCTCTTCATGAACAAACCTTCGATAAAATCTCTATCTTAACTAATAGCCCATTTGAGCAATTTTTTCCCCAACGCCGACCTTCCAATATCTGAAAGGAACAATCCTTTTGTGATGCTTACTGCCATCACACGTAAGCCAAAAGATCTCAGTCTTACGGATATTCAATTCAATACCCAATCCTAGACCTATCTTCTGAATGATGTCAAGAACTTTAACTACCTCATATGAATCTCCTATGATGTTCATTTCATCAAAATACCAAGCATGAAAAAGAAACTTACAATTGTCTCTAACCTTATTAATAAAAAAAAAAATGTAACATAAGAACAAAAAACATAGGCCCTAATAAGTTTTCATGTTGTACTTGAGTTTCTAACATAATATGTTCATCCTTAAGATACAACGTTGCCTAACCATAAAAAACAAAATCCACCGAAGACAGATGGACATCTTGTATTCACTTTGGAAGTAATGCTCACTATAAAAATATTGTTTTATTTCCAATTCTTTATTTTCTATGTTTCCCTATTTATCGATTTATTTACTACTATTTATATTTCTTTACATTATTTCCCATAAATCTGTTGTTCAATGTATCTTGCTGCTTATAAAAAAAATATTAAATCAAATACATTTGAAATTTCAATATATCTTGCTACTTATAAAATTAAGATTAAATTTAAAATTAAATATAAATAAAAAATATTAAACAAATTCTTTTAGAAATTTTCTATACTACTTTATTTGGAATTATTTATAAGAAAAAAATTATGTTTTATATTTATTAAAAATATATACTTAGCCTTGACTTAAATCAAATACCTTTGAAATGGTAGAATTTAAAAAGAAAAATAAAAATCTTTTTTTCAATATATCTCGCTGATTATTAAAAACAAGTATTTAGCTTTGACTTAAATCAAATACATTTGAAATGGTGCAATTTAAAAAATAAAATAAAATTCTTTTCTTCAATGTATCTCGCTGCGATGAAAAAATTTAAATAACAATGTTTATAAAAAAAATTACATAAAAAACAAGGTTTTCAGAAGATTTACAAAAATGTCTAGGTTTTGCAGGACCCCCTAGAGTATGCGCCAAACCATTTGGCGCATTAGTATAAAATTTTTTGAATTAGCCAATTCATTTGGCGTATATGTGTTTGTGAAAAGTAAAAAAAAAAAAAATCCACATTTGCGCCAAACCATATGGCGCATACTCCTAATTTTTGTACTAATGCGCCAATTCATTTTGCGCATACTCCAGGGAGTCTTCAAAACCTAGACACTTTGGTAAATTTTTTGAAAAACATGTTTTTTTGGTAATTTTTTTTTTAAACCTTGTTATTTAAATTTTTTTTTCTCTCGCTGCTTATAAAAAAAGTATTAAATCAAATACATTTGAAATTTCAATATATCTTGCAACTTATAAAATTAAGATTAAATTTAAAATTAAAAATAATAAAAAATATTAAACCCCGGTCATAAACCCTGTCCCGTGTCTGTATTCAACCATCACCGATTCATTTATAAGTAGTGACCGAGCCTTCATTTCAGGAGTCGTGTTTGATTTCAACAACTTCCCACGCCGCACTCACTCACTCACTCCTTCGTACATCAAACATGGCCACCGCTAATTTAACTTCCCAAACCCTCCGAATCCCCACACCAACCTCCCTATCTCTCTCCTCCAAACTTCCTCTCTCCTCCGTCTCCCTCCCCCTCCGCACCCACCCCCGTCGCTCTGTAATCGTCTTCGTCTCCGCCGACGCCAAACCCACCGTCCTCGTCGCCGAGAAGCTTGGCGAAGCCGGTCTCAGTCTTCTCAAAGACTTCGCCAACGTGGACTGCTCCTACAATCTCAGCCCCGAGGAGCTTTGCACTAAGATCTCGCTCTGTGACGCTCTCATCGTCCGGAGTGGAACTAAGGTCTCCCGTGAAGTGTTTGAATCCTCCGGTGGTAGGCTGAAGGTAGTGGGAAGAGCTGGTGTCGGAATCGATAATGTGGATCTGGCTGCTGCCACTGAACATGGTTGCTTGGTTGTTAATGCTCCCACTGCTAATACTGTTGCGGCCGCGGAACACGGGATCGCTCTCTTGGCTTCCATGGCTAGAAATGTTGCTCAGGCTGATGCTTCTATTAAAGCTGGTATGTTTTTTTAGTTGAAGCATTTTATCGAACACCTTGGTTGTTATATTTCGTTTAGATCCTATTGCTTTTAGTTAGTACTTTTTGTTTTCTTTCATTTCATTTCACATCACTTTATTCTTTGACTTGGTAACGTAAGCGTAACATTTTCTGTTAAGAGGGAATTTCTATTCTTTATGTATTCATGTTGAGATCTATTTTTTTATATGAGATAATACTTTGCTTTTTCTTTTTTCTTTTTTTTATTTGATTTGTATATGTATTTTATGAGTGGTGTTTATGTTGTGTATTTGGTGATTAGTTTATCTGGTTGATTGAATTTGTGTTGGTTTGTGGTTTATTTATGTAGGGAAATGGTTGAGAAATAAGTATGTTGGAGTTTCTCTTGTTGGGAAGACACTTGCTGTACTGGGATTTGGAAAGGTTGGTACTGAAGTTGCTAGGCGTGCTAAGGGGCTTGGAATGAATGTTATTGCTCATGATCCTTATGCTCCTGCTGATCGTGCACGTGCTATTGGTGTGGAGCTTGTGAGCTTTGATGATGCTATTGCTACTGCTGATTTCATCTCTTTGCATATGCCGCTTACACCTGCTACCTCAAAGATGCTTAATGATGAGACTTTTGCTAAGATGAAGAAAGGAGTTCGGATTGTCAATGTTGCTCGTGGTGGAGTTATTGATGAGGATGCGCTTGTTAGAGCATTGGATTCTGGAATCGTAGCTCAGGTTTGAAGCTTTAAACAACTAATAGTTTACTACTGTAGAGGATAATAATTGATAGTTAGTTGGGTCGGAATAATGACAGTTTCTTTCTCTTTGTTTCAGGCGGCTCTAGATGTTTTCACGGTGGAACCACCTGCCAAAGACAGCAAGTTGGTTTTACATGAGCTAGTTACTGCGACACCTCATCTTGGCGCCAGTACTACGGAAGCTCAGGTAAGTTACTTAAAGCAAATGCTTATGACAATGAGCTTGATCTTTGTCCCCTTTTTATCACTCTAGAGTCTAATAGCATTTGAAAATGATGATCAGGAAGGTGTGGCTATTGAAATAGCAGAAGCTGTCGTTGGGGCGTTGAAAGGAGAGCTTGCTGCTACTGCAGTCAATGCACCAATGGTTCCCTCAGAGGTACTAGGAAAAATCTTCTTTATGCTTTTATTTTATGATATATAACTTGCTTCATGATATTGCTATTGTTTCTCTTCCATATCTATATAGTTTTTCATGTCAATAATCTAACTTTATGCTACGCAGCAATCTGGCTTCCGAAAATCATTGTGTATTCATTAAATTGTTGTGTAACCATATTCAAATGTTGAAATGATATTCGGAACCGAAGTCTTTAATTTTTAAATTTTAACTGCAATTAGCTCAAGTTTTTTCGATCATAAGTGTAAAAGTTTGGTTTGAGAATTCTAAAATAGCGATCTTACTATGAGTTTTATTACTAGACTTTATCTCTTCAAATTTGAAACTCTGGCTTTATCTCAAACTTATCATAATAAAAAATAAACTGGAGTTGATGATAAAATTGGCCACTGGAATGGCCCAAGTTTAACACCTTTTTAATTCCTTTTTGACTGTTACCGCAGGTGTTAACTGAGCTAAAACCATTTGTTATTCTTGCTGAGAAACTGGGGAGGCTGGCTGTCCAACTGGTAGCAGGAGGAAGTGGTGTAAAATCAGTGAAAGTGACTTATGCTTCCGCTAGGGCCCCAGATGATCTTGACACCCGTCTTCTTCGTGCTATGATAACAAAGGGTCTAATTGAGCCCATATCCAGTGTTTTTGTGAACTTAGTTAACGCCGACTTCACTGCTAAACAAAGAGGGATAAGAATAACCGAGGAGAGAGTTATTCTTGATGGTTCACCTGAGAATCCACTTGAATTCATCCAGGTCCAGATTGCCAATGTGGAGTCTCGATTTGCCAGCGCTATATCAGATTCAGGGGAGGTTACAGTTGAGGGTCGCGTGAAAGATGGTGTCCCTCATCTTACAAAGGTCGGATCTTTTGAAGTTGATGTAAGTTTGGAAGGTAGCATCATTCTCTGCAGTCAGGTAGATCAACCAGGTATGATTGGAAAGGTGGGAAGCATCTTGGGAGAAGAGAATGTGAATGTCAGCTTCATGAGTGTTGGAAGGATTGCTCCAAGAAAGCAAGCTGTGATGGCAATTGGAGTTGATGAACAACCCCGCAAAGAAAGTTTGAAAAGGATTGGAGATATTCCTGCCGTTGAAGAATTTGTTTTCCTCAAGTTGTAAGATTAATGTTTGTGTTTTATTTTTTCTTTCGATTGGGTATATCTGGCAGGTGTGCCCAGTTTTGATGTATCATCGCGAACAAGTGAGTCTATGGGAGATGAGGAAAAGAATAATTTAATTTAGTGAGATTCCTGCTTTTTCATTTTCATTTGAAAATAGAGAAAAACAATATGTTGCAAAGTTTCAATGAATCACTCACTTTTTAAACTTTTTCGGGAAAAGAGGGCTTTTTGCCCTTGACTTGAATTCTCTATCTGTTGGTCTTTTTTAATATAATGTGCCGGAGTATATTTGTACAGCTAATATAAGACTAGTAGCTACTTACCTCGGGGAAAAAGTCCCACAAATAAAAGTCAGACACAACGCACAAGACCTAGTTACCCGTGAAGATAATAAAACAGAGAAAAATGCATATGACACATAAAAGGATGTATTATGAATAAAGTATGCATGGAAAAAAAGGCGACTATGCATGGTGGACAGGTGGACAAAAAGCATTATAAAGCGAAAAGAGAATATGATGAACTAGAGAGAAAGGAGGACTCTCTAGAATATTGGTAGCTAATACAAGACTTGTAGCCGAAGATGATGAACTAGAGAGAAATGAGGGCTCTCTAGAATATTGGTAGCTAATATAAGACTTGTAGCCGAAGATGATGAACTAGAGAGAAATGAGGACTCTCTATCAAGGTTGTCAGAATCGAGTTTTTACCTTAACTCGTTTTACCTAGGTAAAATCGTAGAGTTTACCTCATATTAAAATTATATTAAATTTATATATACGACGTCTATATACTAATATAATATTCTAAATGCATTAATTATTTAAAATTTTAACTTAATTATATAACAAAAATATACTATATCATCATAATAAAGTATAATATTCACAAACATGTATCAAACTACATAAATTGTCCACTAAATCATAAAATATAATATCCAAAAGATTATAAAAAAAATAGTTTCATAAATTTTTCAAGTTCAAAAAAATAAATCTTTTCATCTTCAACTTAATCAAAATTCCAATCCTTCTACAACATCATCTTCATTAATTAGAACATTCATATTCGACTTGATTAAATCCATCTCCAAATGTTAATTTTTTTAGTATTATAACCAAGATATGAATGTGAATAAAATTAAAAATCCATAGAGAAAATTTATGGGCCGAAATATAACCTGTAATTTTTAACTTTGACAAAAAAAAGTAAAATCAGGTCAAAGAGTAAAATTTAACGATTTTACATGATTTTATACGATTTCACCGATTTTAGAAAGATTTAAATTACGTAAAATCGTTTCAGAATACAATTTTACATAAAAAGATTTTTACCTGCGATTTAACACGAAATGCTGACCTAGAAACGTAAAATCTATAGAGTTTAGGTTTTAAATCGAGATTTTAACAACCCTGGTAGTTAATACAAGACTTGTAGCTACTACTCTATATCTGTGAATGAAGTGATCTAAAGAAGAAAGATATCGAGATTGCGGCAGATGTAACAAAAGAAATAAGCTGCTGCTCAGAGAAAACGAGACATTACATTGACAAAGTAGCTAAATCACTTGGGTATGTTGAACTAACTTAAGAATTTGTTGTTGGAAAAAAGGAGAGATTGGGAAAAGCAATAGTGAAAAGAGTCGTAAATATGCGAGGCATAAAGAAAAGAGAAGGTAAAGCCTAGCAAAAAACAAGTGTCCCTAAGGGGTAAACGCAGTTTGTTGGAAATGTTACCGGCAAAGAAAAATCTTGAAGAAGGAAAAAGTGGGGAGAAGAAGAGGCGTGTGGAACTTACAGAACGAAGAGATGGTGTTGGAATCCTAACATTGCCAAACTCAATGAAAACCATATCATGAAAATGTGGAGGCTTGAGGAACCCTCGTGCAGATCAAGTCTTGTCAAGACTATTTAGAAAATTCCTACCTAGTGTTCTTGATGGAATGTAGGTTGTCATAGCAAGAAGTAGATAGAGTTAGAATCCATTGTGGCTACAATTCCGGCGTCTTTGTTGGATGTACAGGTCAGGGAAAAGTGAAAGCTTGTGCACTTGCTCTGATGACATATATGGGTTACTATGGTTTTTCTTGGGTATGTATAGCTTCCCATCAAGAGTGAAATAAGAAGAAAACTTGGAAGCTTTTGAAAAAGCTCTCTGCTATTGCCTCTGATAACTGGTTCTGCTGTGTAAACTTCCTTCACAACCTCAGAAGAGAATGCAGGTTTCACATTTATAGGAGAAGATGATAGTGTAAGAAAGTATATTTTCTATTGTGAGACTTGTTAAATGAGTATTGCAAAACTTAGATCAAGTTTTTCAAGTCATTATAGATCTTGTGATTTTATTTGAAACAATGAATATCTGTTGGAGCATTTCAACATACATGGACTATATCCCATGCATCACATTTAAATGTTCTACATATGTAAATATCACTTGCTGGGTTGTGTTTCAAATGTTGAATCCTCATGATACAAATACTTCAGAGCATTCTAACATGACAGAGGTTCATTGTAAAAACAACATACGGGGGCGAATCTAACGAGAGCATGAGAGGAATTAATCTTAACTCCTCAATCAAACACTACATCAATGGCCAATATGAGCTTATCTCACCTCAAGCTTTTACCCGATACACCCCCTATATATACGTGTATATCTATATATAAAACCTCTTGTCATGACAAAAATCATAACTTATGGCAACCATGCTTTTGATGTCATGGCAGTTGATATGAAGTCTGAATTCTCAACTTAAGAACCAGAGAGAAAAGGAACCTCAGCTAGAGTTGTTGGTATGGAGATGTTGAGGTTATGAAGGGCTAGATACGTAGCAATACCGGCAGCATAGCCTGCAAAAGCAAATCCACTAACCTGCAAAAGAGAATAAACGATGACAATTACGAAATATAAAGAAACATTTTATTCTATCAGATCAATAATATCAAGGGAAAAGTAGGAAGTACCTTTTTAAAGTACCAAAAGAAATCCACTTTTTCCATCCCCATGAATGCAACTCCAGCAGCTGAGCCAATAACTAACATGGAACCACCGGTACCAGCACAAAATGCAACCAATTGCCAGAACTCAGAATCTTGAGGGAAAGAAGTGACGTCGTACATTCCCATTGTTGCAGCAACCAGTGGAACATTGTCTATGATTGCAGATATGACTCCAATAGCACTTGCAATTAGTTCACTATTTTGGACATGAGCGTCAAGGTAATTCGCTATTTCCCGGAGAACTCCTGCTGCCTCCAGACTGCAAAATAACATCACCTTTTGATTGCAAATATAACCGATTAAAACAAGTAGCCAAAAAATTTATCTCCTTATTACCTACCTGCTAACAGATAATAGAATTCCGAGGAAGAATAGCGCTCCTTGAGTGTCTATCCTTGATAGAGCCTGTGGGACTTTAAGCTTTTGTCTCTTTTCAGATTCACCATAGTGAATAGCGTCGGTAAGGATCCAAAGCACGCCGAGTCCAAGCAGTATCCCCATGTACGGAGGCAAACCTGTGACGGCCTTGAACACGGGAACAAAAATCAAAGCGCCTAAACCCACCGAGAAAACAAGCTTTCCTCGAGGAGCCATCTGTTCAGATGACAGGACATTGGGAGATTCCGGCCCCTTCTCGTTAGCTTCACTGAACAGAAGAAAATGCAGCATGATCAAGTATGTTATTAAGTTACAATATGTTAAGCTAAATTTGACTATTTGAATCGGCTTTCTTGGTTGACTTTTGAAGTACAATAGTACCTTGTGAATGACATTAGGGCCAGTGGAACAGCTAGAGAAATGGCTGAAGGCAAAAACAAACCCTGAAATTAAAGAAAATGCAGTTAAGGAAATCTTAATTTAGGGCTTTAAATTATGTATTATTCATCACTATATCAAAGAATATTTTAGGGTGCCTCTAGTGATGAATTCATTATACATTTATACGACAAAAAATTAAGGTGTAGTTGTAGACAAAAATATTTCAGTCCAAATAGACGAATCACATTGTAACAATTTTTCAAGAGATAACCTTCATTGTTTCCACTGTAGTTATCTGACCATGTATCCACAGCATAGTAGTGGTAACATCGCCGATAGGAGTCCATGCACCGCCCGCATTTGCGGCTATTACAACAACAGCTCCAAGAATCCTGTCAACAGAATCCAAAGCAACTTCTTGAGGATTTCAATGCTGATTTCAACTTAAATGAAAAAGCAAACATGTCATATCATCTACGAATTATAAGCACTAGCAAAAATAAAGTATTCCAGCTAAGGAGCAGTCTCATCAAGCTATGGTGAACCAATGAATGAAACCATAGGTGAAGCATGAATGCTATGGTGGACCCATTCAATTATTATGCTATTTTAGAAAATATGGTCACATATTGAATACAGTAACGAGTGGGAAGAACATTACACCGAAAGTAAATAACATAACGACGCACATACTTTCGATACTCTGATGGAGGTACTAATTTCCGCAACAGAGAAACCATGACTATGGTGGATGTAAGGTTGTCCAGAACTGAACTGAGAAAAAATGTAATAAATCCAATCTGCATATTCAACTTTAGTTTGTCAAATTCCATTACTGCACAAGACATTGAAAAACTTGACGCTTGGTTTTGTCGACTCATCTTCTTATGATCTCTTTTATACTTTTATAAAACTTGACAATACTTAATGTGTGATGACTTAATGTAGTCAAGTATTCAAGAAATTCAAATTTTGCAAAGAGTTCGCTAAGAAGCATTCTAAGTATGGTAAAAACATGTGTAGTCAAAGTGGTGAAAGCACTTACCACCCAAAGGAGAAGGCGCGGGTTTCGAGTTTTTATATTGTCGGTAACTATCTTAAATCCTTGATGAGCATCAACTATCTCAACAATGGTCATTGCACCAAGCAAGAAGAACACTATTTCGCTGACTTCAGCAGACGCGTGTGATAGCTCCGAAACAGCTATTTCAGTTGATGGAGCCTACAGTACAAACAATCCATAAAAAATAAAAATGGCAGTGGAAAATCCAATCAAACGATCTATCTAGGGAGTAGGGAGAAAAACTGAACTTTGTAAACATGCAATCTACTCAAGAAATCTATAATATCCATTTTTCTACCTTTTATCCTGTTTTATTATACTATTAATATTAATATATACCAACCATATAGCTCTTTACTGTTCTAAGTTCTAAGCCATTTACGAAAAACTACCATAAAGTTCAAACCAGTCATAGTTACGCTACCATAAAGTTCAAATCAATCAATAATTATGCTGCCATAAAGTTCTTAACCAATCAAGCATTCACTGATATCCTCAAAAGTGAAGATACATATAAGACAGATATTTACCCCAATGCTACGTATCACCCATAAGCTTACAGCCATCAATAGCCCTACTCCACTTTTGTTGAAAGCTAGAGACTCTTCAAATATAATGCCTGCATATCCTATTACAAATAGCAATGCCATAGCAAGATCCTGCAGCGAGAAATCCCAAGAACTACCAACTATCAGAATATATCATATTTAGAGTTTTTTTCGTAAATGCGTGTACTTCATTGTGAAATTTAGCAGAAGCAAAATCAGGTAAAATGACAATAACGAACCTGATTAGCAGCCACCCAAGAATGGTTAATTGCTACTGTCCCAGTTGCAGCCGCCGCAAATATCGCAACTGCTTTGAGCAAATCAGTCTTGGGCTGATAATTGTCTTCGAAATCTTGCGAACTTGTTTCATCAACTGAGCATAAGGGATCACAAGTTCCAGATTCTGATGTCAAATCCTATTACCAAAATTAGTATATAAGAATCATATTCCGTAGCTTTGTAATAACAGTTATTAATTACCAAAATTAATCCTTTGAACTTGTACTCCTACTACTACCTGATCCCATGATTATTACTTTTTTGAAAGAAAAAAAAAAGTGAGTTCATTATAACACACCCAATTAATTAAGCACAGATTTTGAATCTTTGCTGGATTAGTAAGGTACCCACATGTAAATTTCAAATGAAAACGTTTGAATTCAACTAATTAAGCGCAAAAATTGAATCTTTACTGAATTACTGAGGTGCCCTTCACCTTAACCTTATCATGCAATTATGTAAAACAGCATGAAACATGAAAACTAGTAAACGAACAAGCAAAAGGGTTAAAAGGGTAATCACAGAAGAACCTGGTACTGTTGCTGGGAGCTTTGTGGAGGCTGAAATGAAGAGTTAGAATCTCGGGCTTTATCTTCAGCGCGTGCCAATACATTATTACGGAGTAACTTGGGATTGGGAAGTCCGAATCTGGTTCTACAAGAAGAAGAAGTGGTGAAGAAGGGTTTGGATTGTGTGGGCGAAGATTGAATTGAAGAAAGCCTTGAATTCCTCGAATGTTGGAACATGGACAAGTGTGTTCCGATTGAAAACGTAGCCATTTCTTTCTTCCAGTAACTGAGCCAACAATAATAGTGAAAGATTTTTTGCTAGTGTGATAAATAATGGAAGAGAATGATTAATTGATTAGTAGTTAGTAATTGGTTTCATTCATAGCAGGAAATAATAGCTTTTTGATTAGTAGCTTTTTTACTTTGTTTTTCGTTTTTCTGTGACCCGTGCTATCGATCGACTCAAGTAAGGGTATGGTAAGGTAAGTGCTAGTATCTAATAGATTTGATATTGGGAATGGAACCTTAATCTCATCGAAACTACAACTTCCAATATACTAGTACTATAATTTTTACATATAAAAATAGTCTTGAAATAGACACAACTGTGTTTTTTCACAATTTGTTTAGGAAATATCTTAGTCCACTCCTGGGTTCTCCCACTCATCATGCAAGTTATCTAAAATGTTATTCTCCTTTCGTAAAGTACTTTCAGAAATACTATTTTTCTGTTTAATGTTGTTTTATTCTGTAGGTGTATTGTGTATATACGGAAACTTCCGTAGACTCATCTACGGAAGCATTTGATGTTATATTCGCGTCATACTCTTCCTCCATCTATTCTTTAGTTTTCACATTTTCAAATTCTCCAAACCTCAAATATCAAACTTCACAAAACTTGTTTTCTTCCTCTTGAGTTCGGCCGATAACGTCAACGTCAACTACCAACACATTTCAACAACTTCCAAACTCAATTTAATCGGATAAATTTTCGACGTTTCAAGTTATTTTAGAGTTTTTGTAATAAAATTTGAATTCGATTTTTAGGTGAAGAAATGATTGGATAATTTTAGAAATATAGTTTACAGACAATGTAGGTAGTGTTTGTTGTGTATAACGAACAATCAAGCCACCAAAATGGGGTTTTTAACCTTCTGCAACAGTGACCAGACGCCATTGTTGTATTTTGGAGGTTTCAGAACCTTCTGTAGATGCATCTACAGAAGAGTGGAACGTTCGGTCATTCCGTAGATGCGCCTACGGAAGAAACTCAGTTATTTGAAACTTAAGGTACTCTCGTAGATGCATCTACGGAAGAACAAATATTTTTTCTTTCTTTTGTTGTCATAACTACATAGTATCTAACTCGATTTTATTTGTATCACAATGCAGACATTATGACTGACCATCCACACCGCATTATACATGAGAAGACGAGACAACATGCATCTGTGCAGTGTGAACGGATGCGTGTAGTATCGCAGGTGACTTATGGAGCTGTCATTTCAGATGATGTACCAACTACACCCGTTCTAGCCAGACCTTGTCCATTCGTTTCAATCGAGGGGTCTTCTCCATCCGTTCCAGCTGAGAGGCCTTCTCCATCTACTACTTCATCAAGGAGGCCTTGGGATGATGTTGAGGGTTCCTTACAAATGCCCTTCGCCCGCACACGTCAACGGGGCAGTTCTTCTACTTATGTGTTTGTGCTAGTGACGGCCGAGGCAGGATCTCCGGTGCCACCTCCTGAGTTGCACGAGGATGATACAGTATCGGAGCCTATTTGGTATCCAATGGGTTCTATAGATGCATCCTTGTTGACAGGGTATGCAGATCATTCAGCCAGACATATCTGGGAGGGGGAGGTAAATTTTCTTTGGTTATTACTTATTACTTTTTTTATTCAATTTATGACTTTGCTTAAAGTTAACAGTCTTTTTTTTGGAAAATTTCAGGAGAGGGATCCTCAAAGGTTCTACAACCACGGCCAAAAGATTGTCGCTCTCGCGCATCCTGGCGAGTCGTGGTTCCCAGATGTACTCGCAGCTTCTGGGCTGAGGGACCTTTGTCAGGTCGACTTCCATACGATCCATAATGAGATGCTGATGGCATTTGTAGAGAGGTGGCATCTAGAGACTTTCTCCCTTCACCATCCTCATGGTGAGATTACAATTACTCTTGACGATATTGCATTCCTCCTGCATCTACCAATCAGGGGTATCCTCCTTGGTCACGGTAGGATGACGAATGAGGAAGCGATGGAGATGCTGATTGAAGAGCTGAGGACTCATCCTGCTGACACACTTGAGGAGGTGGAGAGGACCCGTGGGGCGCACGGGAGGTTTCACTCCTTGCAGCGGATATATGATGTCAAGCTTTTTGCGGCAAATAAGGCTACTAGTGACGACGTAGAGGCGGATATACACAAAGAGCGGATGCTGAGATGTAACTTCTTATATTTGATAGGCACTCAGCTCTTTGTGGACACGAGCTTGACGTATACAGACGTCATTTACCTGACGTACTTATCGGATATCGTACGTGTCCATGAGTACAATTAGGGAGCGGCTACACTGGCGTACACCTACCACAGAATCGGAGAAGGATGCTTGTGGAAGACAATGATTATGGCTGGCAACTGTACTCTCTTAGTTGTAACAAACTTATATTCTTTTACATTTTCTCAAAGTTTATCATATATTTGCGATTATGTTTGATCACCGTGTTTTTTTCCAGGGTTGGATACTACAACAGTTCCCTGACATTATTGGTTGGAGAGAGGTTTCGGGTTACACTGAGGCCATGCAGCGTGCTAGAGCCTTCGTACTCCTCAAAGGGAACCCGATGTCGGATCCTACATGTCTTGATCGCATGGTTGTTGAGGACGTCTGATATGCCTGCTATGATGATCATCATGAGACGGTTTAGTGGGATGACATCGCCCTATATTTTGGATGGTCGGCTGTCAGTTTGACCATTATTGATCGTTATCTTCCGGACCGCGTCATCCGTTAGTTTAGCTACCAGG
The DNA here is from genome assembly GCF_029867415.1 of Vicia villosa. Classification (NCBI taxonomy): domain Eukaryota; kingdom Viridiplantae; phylum Streptophyta; class Magnoliopsida; order Fabales; family Fabaceae; genus Vicia; species Vicia villosa. The sequence goes on along the minus strand of NC_081180.1, from coordinate 80,685,741 downwards.
AGACGATACCCTGCCACCCTTTTGATTCTGCTCCTATCGCCATGACCCGTTGGCAGCTAGATGATGTCTTTTTACAGACTGGCAGCATCACATGGTTCTTGACGAGGCTCGGATGACCAGATCAGAGGTAGACTGGAGCTGCATTGACAGATACATCACCTGGTACTATAGAGTATCACACCCATACATGATTCCCACCGCACCTGAATCACCGCCCAGACTAGCCCATGAGGAGATCTTGCAGACTCATCAGGCTCTAATGGACCATACTGACGATGTTCTTCCTCGGTGTCATGAGATAACTAACATGGCACGAACAGACATTGCCGATGGTTTATTCCCTGAGGGTCTGATGGCAGACGTCTAGTGGAAAGTATCATTAGGGTGACAGATGAGGCATTTTTGTGTCGTACATACCATACCAGGAGAGGTGAGGCGCTTGACGGTAGAAGCAGAGTAGCTAGCAGACGGCGTGGTGGACGCAGAGGAGGAGGCGAGGCAGAGGCAGCGGAGAGGCGCAAGATGATGTCCGACACACACAGTAGTTATGCTTGTGATTTTTTATATCTGTATTTTTATTTTATTTATGTACGTTACTTTGATTATATATTCGACATTATGGCCGACGATTTATACGATGTAATTTTTTGGCGTACTATTTACTATTGGCTTTAAATTACATTACTTTAATTTATTATAATTTGAGTTTCCATTTTTTTTATAAAAATTGAGTTTTTGAGTGAAATGTATGTGATTTGAAAATATAGCATACTCTTCTGTAGGTACATCTACGGAACACTCTGTTTTAACACGTTCTGTAGATGTATCTACGGAAAAAAAACAAATTTTTTGAAAATAAAATACTTTTTGATGTGTATCTACGGAAGCAATAGGCATAATTGGAATTTCGCCAGGTGACTCAGAGATTAAGGAGTAGGTTGAGATTTTCTCTTTATTTATCACAATTGAATAAGAGGTTAAATATATTGTACGTTAAACTAATACTCTTTTTCCACTATCATTAAAAAAAATTATAACATTCAATTATGTCACGTCAGTATTATAAATAAAAGTGTAATTTAATAAGATACACATATTGATTGATTACAGTGTAATTTAAAGAAAATTTATTGGATAAATAAGTCTCATCATACTCCCTCCGTATTGATTACAGTGTAATTTAAAGAAAAGTTATTGTATAAATTTTCCTCTGATTTTATCTAAAAATCGACTGTTAAATTAGGGGGAGTACAAAGAAAATACGGGTTGAGCCCGGGCGCCTGCCCGGACTAGCTGGACCTTGGCTCCGTCCCTGATAGCAAGGATGGCCCTCGTGAACTCAACAAAGGGTGCATTTCCATGGCCAAGATAACAAGCAAAAGTACCAATATGGTTTGCATTATGATCCATGAACATACCTCCACAAGCTGTTTTGCTAGGAGTACCAATTGAAGTTTCATCAATATTGCATTCGATCTAATAAAAAATGAGAGTAATCCTCATGACTTCTTTGACTATTTAATGTGAGGATTAGGATGATAAATTTGTATCTTGAAAGCCTTGAGGAGAATAAAATCCGTGTTTGAGACAGTGGCAGATGCTTTGACTAAATTGCCTGCGAAAGAGACTTAAGACAGGATTTCAACAGATGTAGATTTCCAATTTGAGACAATGTTGATGAATTTAGCATTATTTCTTACTTTCTATATTCCATTGAGAGTGTTTGTGAGGGAAGATATCAAAATCAATCAAGATCGACTAGATTATTGGTTTTCCAAAATTCTCTTAGCACTCATCCGCCGACTTGATTAATGGATATAAATTAATTAGAGTAGCTACCAATTCCAAATATTATGAGCCTAAATGAATTCAAAGAAAGGATGTTGCAAAGTTTCAAAATTATTTTGACAAAGATTGCAAATACAGGTCATATGCAGACCTGCATAAGTGAGCCTATCATCTGTAAGCAACTTACCATGAATGAGCCTCCAAAATAACAATGATCTCTATGGAGGAATTACCTTTGTTTCATATCATTTTTCCCCAATAAATAGCTTCAGGCATGTTAGTTTTATGGATATCTGATTTTTTAGGGTGAGTTGTCCATCATCTGCAGAACATCAAACTCTCTAGTCCATTACCTCCTTGGAGATAATCACACCCCTTACCTAGATTTCAATAAAAAAATTAAGTCTTCTTTAAATTAATTTTCTTTTCCTTATGATTTTTATTGTCAATGATAATTAACTTTAAAATTTTTATTATTATTCATTTTATGAATTTATAATAGAAATTAAATTTTAAATAGAATTTTGTATCCACTTTACCAATTTTCCAATCTTTATTTTATTTTGTAATGATTCATATTTTATGATATGGTCTAAAAATATGTGTTAATGATATTGTGAATCCAAAATAGAGACAAGTTTTTATTGAAAGTTTAAATATATTAAAATGAATTAAAGTGTTAAAAAATTAGGAAATTTCTTTATCCACCTCCTTATGGGGTTGATCCCAGCGAAAACTTCAATTTGTCTCTGCTTCGAAGATGTATCTCCGAAATAATTTTTTTCTAAATTTTTCAGACTTCGGAGATGTATCTCCGAAAAAATCCCAAAAATTGAGATTTTGATTAATTCCGATATGCATCTCCAAAAAAACCTTCCAAAATTAAAATTTTTGGGATATTAATTAATTCACATATCATAAATTTGATATAATTTATGAGTTATGAATAATAATAATTATATATTTTGCTATAATTTAGGAGTTATGAATAATAATAATTATATATTTTTATTCTGATTCATATTTTAAAATTTAAAATAATTTTAATTAAAAAAATTAAAATAATTTCAATTACAAAAAATTTAAAATAATTCCAATTATTAAAATGTAGTTATGAATAATTTCAATTCATGTTTCTACGGTTGATAATAATATTGAAAGAGATCAAGTAAGAATAATGATAATAATAATAATAATAATAATAATAATAATAATAATAATAATAATAATAATAATAATAATAATAATAAAAAATCATTTTTCATAATAAATTATGATAAAAAAAGTCATTTTTCATAATTAATCATGATAAAAATATAATTTTTCATTTAGTTTAAAAAAAATTGTCTAAATTTTATTTAATGAATAAATTTTATATTTAATTTTATATAATTCAAAATTTAGTTATGAAATTAGAATAATTTTAATTTATATAAGTTAGTAAAATAATAATTTTAACTTTAAAATTGTTTAGAAAATTTTGATTCACCTTGATTTTACTGATTCAGCTTATTTTATTGATTCAACTTGATTTTATACCCTATTAATTGTATTGATTCACCTTGATTTTAATTTTTTAATAATTATTGAATTTTTTTTGGAAGTGTATATCCGAAACATTCCAAGATCAAAAATGGAGATATTTCAGATATGCATCTTCCAAGACATCCCTCTCCCAAAAAAATGGTGTTTTCGGAAGTGGATCTCCGAAAACACCATTTTTGTTGTGTTTTCGGAAGTGCACTTTCGAAATCAACTTTTTTTCAAAAAAAAATAATTTCGGAGATATATCTCCAAAATATAGGGGCATTATGGAAAATTCGCTGCGAGTGACAAAAAAGTTAGAGGGTGGATAAAGAAATTTCCAAAAATTAAGAGTAGCTTATAAAAAGAAAGAGAGGATAAGAGTTTAGATTGATTAGTTATATGATACATTTTATTAAATAAACAAAATTTATAATTGTTTCTAGGTAAATTCTTAGGTACCGATACCTTGATTGGACAAGGATACCGGTACTCAACTAAACTCAAGAGTACCGGCGTGTTCACCTTGTTTCTATTAGGAGTATTTAACTTCTCAAATTTCAAATAAAAGATATTTTGTTGTTCTATAATAATAGTTTGTTCCGCAACAAAAAGTAAAACAGAAAAGAAGCCACGTAAGCATTAACGAGTGAGAAATATGAATGGCCATGGTTTCATCATCACTTTCTATTGAAAAGAAAATTGAAAGAGATAACACATACTACAGTCTTGCAATTCGATTGCTTATTACAGTAACTTCACAATCCAGTCCAATCCATGGCTCTTGCTCAAGCTCCACCCTCTGCTTCTCTCTCCGTCTCTCTTCGCGGTAACCCATCTCTCTCTATCTCTTTCTTCTACATTCTTAGAGAAATTCTCAATTCTCAAGTTCCACTGATAATTTTGTTGCAGATGCTCGTGTTTTCGCCACAAGAAACTCTCCTTCAGCCTCTGCGAAGTTTCTTAAACCCAGTTTGTCTCCAGTTCGAGCATCCTTCGCCACTGGTTCCCCACTATGTAAGAATTCTTGTCATTTTTACTTTGAATTGGGTTATTAGTATTATACTGTAGCATTGTTTGGTTCATATAATTGATCTTAATTCTTAACCGATGAGATGCAGCTTTCGTGTTTGTTGTATGGTTTGTATGAAGTTAAGTAGTTTTTTTTTACTTGTTTCAAGTGATTCGGGGGAATCATGGAAGGAAGACAGTATACAGAGCAATGCCAGTTTCAATAAGATGTGAACAAAACACTAAGGATGGGAACGGTTTGGATGTATGGCTAGGCCGGGGAGCCATGATTGGTTTTGCAGTTGCCATTACTGTTGAAATTACTTCAGGAAAAGGACTCCTAGAGGTATGTTTTACACACCATGACCTTGACTGAAATCATTTATCTTCATGTTCTGAGCTATGTAACATTATAATTTTCATCAAATGATTGATAATTTGGTATGTGTGAGTTTGATTTTAATATTCCTTACTTTGATTTTGCAGAACTTTGGTCTCACAAGTCCATTGCCTACAGTTGCCCTGGCCGTAACAGGACTGGTCGGTGTCTTGACCGCAGTTTTCATCTTCCAGTCAGCCTCAGAGAACTGATCATATATTTAGGCTGGTTGTGTTTGTTGTAAATTCTTTAGTTTCAAATGAAATTTCATTTTTCAAGTCACTTTTTTATCACTATTTTGTTGTAATATTTGTATTTGTGAAAGAATTTGCATCATCATCCTGAAAGGTTAAAGTAATAGAAGCATCAATTGGCTGAATCCAAATGCAATTTTCATTTTTCGTATTATGTTTTGTTATCTCATTGCAATAGACATGATCCTGGCCAATTTTTCTGCAACAAATATTAGCCACCTTCATACATACTATGATAAACTTCTAATCACAAACAGCCTTCCCATTTTCTAAATCTTGTACACAAATAACCAAACATGAACTTAAGGCTGTTTACGCTACAATTGATGTTAATCATTAGTCACAACTCTAACTTTCTTATATTTTCTTTTTATGAAGAATCCTTGAATGTTTATCAAAAGTTGATATATGTGAATAGTTTCATTCGCAGCTATAATCAGCAAGTAGTCATGCCTGTTCAATTCATATGTTCAACTCATACTGATATAAAAATCAGCAGCCAACTATCATGGACATAACTATAGATTCTGCTTTATAAATTTAAGATGTCCTCATTCACAATCTAAATACTGTAATGCTTCCCAGAAGTAGTACAATTATATAAAAATCTTATGAAAAAGACACTAATATAGCATTTCCATACAAGAGGCGTTATATATCCATAGACTGCACTCCAGCCCGAGCTTTCTTCATCTTCCTCTTTCTCGACCCATTCACATTTTCTTTTTTCTTGGGTTGTTGTTCCTCTACTACTGGTAATGGTTGTTGGTTCCTTAAGTGTTGATGAATGGCAGCCAAGGGATTCATTTGGAAGGAATGATTCTTAAAAACCTCAGACAAATTTTTTCCTTCCTCCAATCTGTTGAATAATTAACAAGGGTTACAAATACTATTTTAGATATCAAATGGAAAGTTGCCAGTAGAATTACTGAATTGTGATAGGAAACACTTACACTAATTTCTGTCTATTTTTACAATTAAGCTTGAAGTTAGCCTCTTGTGGTTTCGGTGATGCCTTCAACTGTTCCTTCAACTCCGGAAGGGTTTCTAAGAGGGAAGAAAGGCTATATGCTTTCAATTTTTTTTCCTGCCGTCTTTGTTGTCTGCTCTTTTTCTGACCAGATACAACATTTTTCACAAAATCAGTAACAGTCATGTTTTACACATGAAATGAGAGGAGCATAAATATCTAAAACAACTTTGGTTCAGTTACTATAAAATGCAACAATCCTCTCATCTGGACATTCTCAGTGAAGATCACAAATCTTCAAAATAATTAGTATGTTCAAGTTTGCATTGAATCTTCAAAATAACTAGTATGTTCTAATTCCAATTAGCTCTTAACTCGTGGGAGTTTTTCAATTCACACAAAGTTATAATTCTTCACTTATAACTAGTACCTATATTGAATGAATTAAAGAAAATAAAATAGAAATGATCGAACATTCCTCTGCAAAATTTGCCTAAAACATTAGTTTATATTATGAATACAGACTTAACACACCAGTACTTCAGAGAAATTTTAGAGAGACAAAGATAAAATAGATATAAAGCAATTCATATCCAAGAAATTCGAGAGTCTTGGTCTCTGCCGTCCAGAATTCGAGAGTTTGGTCTCTCACACCCAAAACTACTCAATAGCTATTCCATAATCAGTTTCTCCCTTCCTATCCCTATTCCTAAAATTAAACATACTAACTGATATAATAACTCTGAAAACTGCCATTATAAGAAGTCTAACATGTTTGTCAGTGCTTATAAATACATAAAAGGTAAAGCATCGGTCTGGATATCATCAATGCGAACGGGAACACAATAACACTTCAAAATCAATTGTATATATCAATGATTTATAATAACCATAATATAATACAGTTAACCAGACTGAAAATGAAATTCTCACCTTCGCAATAGACTTTTGAGCATTCAAGGAAGCAACGGTATATTTCACATCTTGCACATCTGCAATAACAGCAGTGGTTGCAAGGAGTTAAAACCTAGACAGGTATGTTATATTAAGATGCATCCAACTATAAACTTCGTATCGTACTTACGGGCATAAAATTGTTCCTTCTTGTCGTATTTGCGATGCAACTTTGATTCTGATTCATCTGACCTGGGCATATAAAAAATTCAACCTCAGAATTGCGAAAACGGGAAGCAATAAAAAAGAAAGCAACTTAAAACTTAGAAGTAGAAATGTTATTAACCTTTTATTAGGCTTGCCCATTGTTACTGTAAAACTTTTAGGGTATAAAGAGAGCCAAATCCTATTATAACATACACAGAAGCTCAGTTTAAAGTTCACAAGCATAAATCAAAAGCAACAAAACAAAATCTCTGATGAGTGAATCCCAAAACGAAACTATAATTGCAACAATAACAAAATCAAAAAACAATTAGAATACGAACCGGCGGCGTAAGCGTGGTTGATTCACAGTGGCACGTAAGGCGAGGTTGAATGAATAATAGTTCGGCTGCTAGGTTAAAGGTAAAAGGAAAGAACTCAACAAACATGTAAAAAGAGGTATTAATTGAGATTTTAAAAAATATTTTGATAATAAGAATAGTATTTGTAGATTTTTAAAAATTTCATAGAAATATATTTTAAAGATTTTTTTTAAGGTTCTTTATAGATTATAAATTTCTTTAATAAATTTCTCTAAAAAAATAAAGATTTTTAGAATATACAATTGTATTGTATAAATTTATAAAATTTGAAAGTATCTTATAATTTAAAAAAAAAAATTAAAGTTAGAAATGTGAATCAATTTTTTAACAACGAGATTTTAGTAATATTTTATCATTTATTTAAGTTATCTAATCATCCATGAATAAAACTTTTTTTCTTCTTTTTCGCTCTTTCATTTTGATTTTTAAAAACTAATTTTATAATAAAAATATTGTAGAACTTAAAAGGCATTATATATATATATATATATATATATATATATATATATATATATATATATATATATATATATATATATATATATATATATATATATATATATATACTAGTATTTAGATCCGTGCGAGCGATTTTAAAAACACTTATAATTTACAAATTTTACTTATAGTTAGATTACTATTGTATAGATAAAATCTCATTGTTATTAATAGTATATATAAATAAAAAAGTTTACTTAACTAATTTTTTTTGTAAATTATAAAATAATTTGAGCATAAAAAAGTTTACTTAACTAATTTATTTCTAATTTGTAAATTATAAATCTTTAATTTACATAAAAGATCAGTTTAAAGGAAATCAAAAAATAAAGAAATATCAAATCTATTTGGAGGATGGCGGGTTGCGCAACATTATTGTAAATAGTAAATAATTATGTTAAAGTAATGATTAAAAAAATATAGATAAAAAATATATTATTAAAAATAACTAGTAAAGGACCCGTGCATTCGCACGGGTCACGTAAAGTCGATGAATATTAAATAAATATTATATAGTTATGATTAAAAAATGTATATTAATTTATACGAATTAACAGAAAAAAATTCAATGTTGATTGTCATACAAATATTAATTTAATTTATTAAGTTGTAGTAGTTGTCAGGATATATATAGATTTATTAATTGCTATTAAACCAAATATATGGTAGAAAAAAAGGTTTGTCCCGTATGGCATGCCTGTAATTTTTATAATTGTTTATAATTTTAATTTTACAACTAGTAACTAACCCGTGCGTTTGCACGGGTTCTGGTACGGGACGCGCATTTGTTTTAAGTCCCCACTTGATATTATAATATATTTATTATATAAAAATTAGTAAAACAAATATTGATAGTATAAGTAAAAAAACAGTTAGACTGGATATTTTTTAAAAGTAAATATCGAGTAAAAGAAATCACTGTCCCAAAGAGGATACTTGCATACCAGATATTATGGAGGAGTTGTAAATATATATATATATATATATATATATATATATATATATATATATATATATATATATATATATATATATATATATATATATATATATTGAAGTATTTAAAATAAATATAACTTGTGATAACAATGTGAGGGTTACCCAAAAAAATAATAAACCCGTGCGTTCGCACGGGTTCTGGTACGGGACGCGCATTTGTTTCAGATATATATTTTTAATAGAAAAATGTCTGGTACCCGTGAAAAAATAATAATTGAATGTATAGAAATATGTCTGGTACACGTGAAAAAATAATAATTGAATGTATAGAAAAGTGTCTGGTACCCGTGAAAAAAATAATAATTGAATGTATAGAAAAATGTCTGGTACCCGTAAAAAAAATTAATTAAATGTATAGAAAAATGTCTGGTACCCGTAAAAACATTTAGATCAATAAAATTTTTTAATATAAAAATATGTGAATAATAGAAGATAAAAAAATACAATAAAAAATAAAAGCTAAAAAAATTATGATGGAATGTCATGACATCAACTCATGACAAATTATTTTGATCAGTAAATTCAAGTCTCGTTATTAATCAATATTTAGATCAATAACTTCATGTCCCGTTAATAATCAATATAATACGAATGTATATAAAAAAGAAAAACAAAATTATTTAACCGAAAGAGTTTATTGAAAAAGAATATTTTAATTTATATATAGATTAAAAAAAATGGTTCCCATTTATTAAAAAAAATTAAAATTTAGTCATTTATTTAACACGCTATTAATAATATAATCCCTCTATCTCAAAATAATTATCTATTTAGATTAATAATAATAAATAAATATATGTCTTTTTTATTTAAAAATTTGGAAAAAAGAATTAGTTTTTATAAAAATTTAAAAATACTAAGTGCTAATTTAATATAATAATATTTTATTTTTTATATAGCTGTCTTTTGTCTCAACTATGAATTTCATATAAATAATTTATAAAAAATTATTTTAAATAATATAATGAAAATATGTTAAGTCATATAAGAAAAAGTCAAATATAGTATTTTAAAAAATCATATAAACTCATTGTATTGTTATAATACTTGCAAGATTAAATCAATTAAACTCATTTGTTTTTGCTACATGGCTTGCACGTTTAAATAAATTAAACCCATAAAAATAGGGATGGACATATTTTTTTGAACACATCATATTTTTTAATATTTTGAGACCCACAAAGTGTACTCAAGTGCTTTTAATATTTTAATACCCACATAGTGCAGTACTTAAGTGCTTCATTGTGATGAAATAAAGATAAATAAATAAATTTATTAGTCATATAATATAGAAAAAAATTAGAAATGTGTGAAGTAGTTATAAAATATAATAATAAAATAATTTAATACTGAATTAATACACAATGATATATGAAAAAGTTATGTTAGGAAACAAATAATTTCTTTAATAATAATATAAGTAAAAGAATAAATATTACATAAATTAAAAAAGTATGGAAACACAAAAAAGTGAGGTGAAATATTGTATTTTATTTTAATGAACAAACGTGTTATAATGGATTATAAATAATATATTATATTTTAACATCTATGTGTTATTACGCTATTGCAGATTAATTTTTCTTATATTGGTATAATATTTTTCTATAGTCTTTTTATATTGAAAAAAATGTAGCATTTTAATAATTAAAAACTACATTTAATTCGACAAATATCTTCCAACATAAGATTTATACAATAACTAATATTATAAAGTGATAATGGTGATAAAATATTAAAGATTTGTTTTTAGTTTTGTTAATTTATTTATAGAAATTCCATTATGAATAATTATTAACGAAAATAATTAAAGAGAGATTTTGCACGTCATTTATAAATATTTATTCACATGGTAAAAAAGGAAAATTTTTACATGATTATAATTTTAATCTATTTTATTCTTGTGAATGAACTTTAATTAAAAATGACTGATATTGTTTAAAATTTAAAAAAAAATAATATTACCCCTACTAATTTTCTTTTAACAGGAAGTTAAAAAAATAAATTCATAAATTAGAGGACTAAAGCTGCATTTTACAATAAGTTTCAACTATTGCAATTTAAATAAAATTGATGAATAAATAAACCATTGAATTATATAAAGCATTATCATAACAGACCATTCAATTTATTAATGTGTCCATTTTTTCATCTTGTTTTTATGTAGTTATAGAGAAACTAATTTTTTTCATCTTATTTTTATGCAGTTATGCAAAAAATTATAATTAAAAATCTTAAATATAAAGAAATAATTTTTCAAATCTATAAATAAATAAAACAGATCTATAATAAGAAATAAATAATTATCTTAAATAAAAATTAAATGGTGATACAAATATTAAATTGTTTTAATATAACTATTCGTGGATTCAATTGTTAATTAGTTTTTGCCACAATTATTTCTTGAAACTTCAAATCAATAATATAAATATGAGTTGAAAGTTTATCATTATGTTGAAATGAATAGCCTTAATAACTAATTTATTTGTATAATAGCATTTTTACTCATATATTTAATTATAATTATGTTCTTTTATTTATATTGGAATATGGAGTTGAACATTTATTTTGGAATGCTTTCATTATGTAGTTAGGGATAAAAGAGCATATTTGAAACTTTGTTCTGGTTATTTTTAAAAACAAAAAATAAATGTACTTACTTAATAGTAGTGGTCTCTAATAACATGAAAAGACATAGAGATAGTTATGTAATAGACATGATTTTGGCTTGCCATATCGCAGTACACTAAAACCTATCCTATAGTCTATTCTATAGCTTTTATTTGATTGAACCAAGGCAATAATTATCTCTTTTTGGAAAATTTATTCAAAAATGAATCTCAATTTTTAAGATATGAATTACTTAAAAATATGATATGTGTATATTGTATTAACTTTGGTAAAATTTGCTATAAATGTTCTATTATAGTACTTTTATGACTTTTATTTGATTTCATGCTAAATCAATCAATATATTACTCCCACCGTTTAATTTTATTTTAAAAAAGCAATATAAAAATGATAATGTTGAATGTAGATATGTTTTAGTGTCAAACATTGTAGTGATTTATTATGATATTGTTAATATTATTAATTATTATTGTAATTATTATTTATTTTGAATATGTATCATCAAATAAAAAATAAAAAAAGTTTTTGACAGTCTTTTATAACATTAAAAGACCTATGTGATGATGAAAAGGTAAAAGACATACAGATAGATGTCATTGATGTGACTTTAGCTTGCAATAAACAACACACTATACTAAGACCTATTATATAGTCTATTCTATAAATTTTCTTTGATACAACCAAGACATTAATTATCTCTTTTTATAACATTTTTTTATTTTCAACAAAATTATATATAAATATATATATCATTACAAATTTTATACTCTTAAATGTGAATTAATTATTATTTATATGGATCTCTTTATTTTGCATTTATAAAAAGAAAGACATATTTTAGAAAATAAAAAGATCAATATATTTTGTTTCTTAATTTACAATTCACCATCTAAAATTGAAGATTTATTCTCACCAAAATAATAAAATATTTTTATCTTTTATAATTATAGATTATTAGTAACATTAATTTTAGTTTTAAAAATTTCATTAAGTAATAAATAAAGAGATTTGTATATATAGTAATAAATAGAGAACATAATTATAAAGAATATTATTTTTTGTATTTAATTTTATAATAATAGTCATTAAGTATTATTTAATTTTGTAATGGATAAAGATATTTAAAATTTGCTTCCATTATTGTCATCACGATCCTTGCTCCACTCAATATCCAGAGTTCAAAATTGCATCTGATATGCTATGCGTTTCAAACACTCCAAATTGAATCTGATATGCATACTAACATGCTTTAAAAGCACAACTGATATCAAACATGGTTTTACTCATCGGCAAGCATTTAAAAAATGGCAAAGTAAAATCAAACAGAAAGTATATGATGGATAGGAAGTGCACATTCTTCCCTAGAGGAGCATCAACAACATATAAGGAAATGTTTTCTAAAAATTCCAACTTAGCTATAGAGTAGATATTTCTAAGAACTACTGTGAAGGTTGTGTTGTGTGAATCGTGACTTTCTATAGAAACACAAAATGGTCTATAGTAAAAACAAAATAAAGCACAATCTTACATTAGCATCCAAATTAAAGTTGCCGAAGCGGAGAGCGACATAGTTTAACGCTGAGCGGGAAGATGGAGGTACGATGTTTCTTGGCATAAGCATTTCCACAAATATTTCTAACAAACATTATATACTGTAAATATTTCTAACTGCATCTCTAAGAACTAAAGATGCTCTTCGGTGCACTTCCTGTATGCCCCTTGAAAAACCAGCAAGCCACAATTTCTGCAAATGATAAAAGCAAATTAACAAAATTAGCCAACATCACTCAACAAAATAAGAAGATTTGCTTTTAATTCCAATCAGGGAAAGCATAAGATGCCACATCGACTAATTAATAAAATTAAGAACAATCACCTGACTAAACAAATCATCATAAGTAGACATAAGACTGCTTTGTCCAACAGCAGCACAAGCCTTGCCAAAAGGTGTACCAGATACTGCAGTGCCTACAAAATCACCCGGATTGCTTTCAACAACCAACAACATTTTATTTTAGGAAAATTTGGGAATACATAACAGCAACATAACCGCAACAGATCTACAACACAGAGCAACAATAACATCATTATCAAAAAATGAAAAATATTTAAGGTTTTCATCAGCTTCATTACTGGGAAAACACAAGACAAAGACACCATTACATGTTTTCACGAAAATAGGCATGAGAGGAAAGCTACAAATAAAACAAAAACCCAGATTTAAATTTATACGAATTAGAAAAGAGAGCAACATCTCTTCATCATCACTCAGTATCAACAAAAAAATTCCAGATCTGAAGAAGAAGAAGAAGAACTTATCTGAAACGAAAACTATAAAAATGATATTAGTGATGTTGAATATATAAAATGAAATGGCTGAAAAAACATTGAACAACAATATTATAGTTAAACAAAACTGATACATTAAGAGGAAGAGGAAAAAAACATATACTGCCATTGATGTCTTTATCATCTTGAATGATGAAGCAAGTATAGAAAGATGAAGCAAGGGTAGATGAAACAACAAATCCAAACCTGAAACAATAAACACTAAATTAGAAGAAATTAGAAAAAAAATTTAACGAAATTTTTGGGTTTTTAACATAAAAATCAAAACTTTAATGGATGTAGTTAAGAAAAAAGAAGAAGTCGTAGTGGTAATCAAGGAGAAGAAGAAGAAAGGCGAAGATATATTAGAGGAAGGAGGAGGGAGGAAGGTGGAAGATGAAGTTTGCTGAGAAATGAGGAAGGAGGAAAGTGGAAGAAGAAGATAATAGACAGATTAAGATTTGGAGAGGCATGGGAAAGAGGAAGCTGCAATGATAAGACAGGTTGAGTAAAGCAAACAGTAACTTTGGTTTTCTTGCAAGTAAGATGAGTTAGTGGGAGGTAGCATAGAAAGAGCAAGAATTGCAAAGACCCCATCCACGTGGCTCACCATATAAGCAAAGGGGCATTCTGGTCCTTTCCAGAACATCAAACTTTCTTATATTGTAGATTTCTATTAAAAAATATTATAATTAATTCATAATAAATACTAATTATTAATTATTTAATGACTTCTATATATAAAAGAATCTAATTATCAAAATTTAAACAATTATTAATTATACACCGTTTGATTAATTATACACCAATTATAAACATTATTATAATAATGAGTGTATAATATAAATGTTACAAAAATACTATTTCTATCATTATACTAAATTTAAAATTTTAATATCATTTAAATAGGGTAACAATTAAAATGAGAAAATAAATAATTTCTAGTGTTTGATGTTTAAGGGTATGAAAAAAAAGATTTAGGAATTTTACAATTATGGATGCAAAATTATAAATAAGATTATGAATTGGGGTTGGGGGAATCGATACAAATTATTATCACATTATTAGTAATTATTGTTAGGGATATAAAATAAGGGCTCTAATTTGATTTAATTTAGATTAATGAAGCAATGAATAGAGATGGGAAAGATAATATTCAAATATTTTTTATCAAAACAAAATAAAAAATATTTATTATTAGTCACATACTCAAGTAACATATAATCAATTTTAAATTAATAGTTGATTATGATACATAAAATTAGTAAATTTACTATATAATTAGTAAACTTACATCTAAAATAGATATTTTGTAAAAATTGATGATTTAAAATACTGTTACTTGGGTGATTCTCTTCTTCTTCTACATTACTACTTTATTCACATTGAAAAAAAAATACTAACTACCTTTTGGAATGAAAAGTAATGGGAAAAGTAAAAAGGCCATAGCAATTTTTTTTGAAAAACTAAACTAATTCCAATCGATCTAATACATAGTCTCAATAGAATAAAATATACATTTTATGATTTAGTGAATTGAATATATAGTAGGTAATGACATGTATCATTAAACTTATAAAAGTAATGTTTTCAAGTGGTAGCTAAGAAAACAAAATAACAAAACTCAGTATATTGGAAACTGGGAAGAAGAGAAGAAATTGAAGAGATGAAAAAGGATAAAGGGAAGGATCTTTTTCCGATTGCGGCCGTTGGATCTTTGCACTGCCCTTAACCTGCCACCGGAAATCACTCCGGCTAACGCAGAACCGTCTTCACCGTCAAAAATCTAAACATGCAGTTTCCACCGTCTTCACCGTCAAAAATCTAAACATGCAGTTTCCACCCTCAACCACTAAATTTGTCGTCGTCTACGACTCCCACCAAAAACTTTCACGTTGTTGGCAACAGATCCACGCACCACTGTCTTTGTCATCAAAATCGTTTGATTCTTCTCTGATTCATTCTTTTACTTGTTGATGTTGTATGCAAAGAGAGATAAGGAAGAGAAAAACATGAATCGAAGCGGATCTGCGGATCTGTGATGAACAACGAATAAACAAAGTAATCAGATCAAATTTTCGAGTTATATTCTGCATACAATGAAAATAAAAATCAACAAACAGCAAGACTTTAAAACAAAATACTGTGAATCGTATTCGAATCGTATTCAAAGATGATGGATGGGCATTAAAATGGATTTTGGAATTGCAGAAGAAAATGAAAAAATAACCTAAAATCGATGGATGTAATGGAGGAGGAAGAACAAAAAAACCTAACTGTTTGTAGTTTAGAGTTTGTTGGTTTGTAGCCATAATATATAGATTAAGGAGAGAAAATTGAAGGGTTTATCAGAAACCTAAGAGAGGGAGCATGGTGGTTGTTTTGCTGTATTCCAAGAAATTTTGCACAATTCCAAGAAAGTTTTTCACGTTAGTAATGATGGAAAAATATAAAAGGGTTAATGAATGGTTTAGGAATAATTATAATATTTATTTGTTAATTTAAATATTAAGGGAGATGCAATTACTTTTATGTCCCCGTTTATCACTCTCAAAATGGTGATTAAAGGGATAATTAAAAGATTTCATATGTCATCTACTTTATTATATTAAAAGTAGACAAATAAAAATATGTCAATTTGTGCTTGTGATCAAAATATGAATTAATTGTATAATGTAGAATTATTTTATTAATTTTTAAAGGGAAATTGTGTTAGTTCAATAAAATTAAATATACAAATTAAATAGTCTCGGCTCATTGTATTGTCTATTTTAATAGAAAAAATAAATTAAATAATAAAAAATTAAGTAGTCTCGGTCCCTGGGGCATGTCTATTATAAGTAAAATAAATTAAATAATAAAAAATTAGTAGTCTCGGTCCTTGGGGCATGTCTAT
This sequence comes from Vicia villosa, assembly GCF_029867415.1. NCBI lineage: Eukaryota > Viridiplantae > Streptophyta > Magnoliopsida > Fabales > Fabaceae > Vicia > Vicia villosa. Next base: position 80,668,982 of record NC_081180.1, on the reverse strand, counting down.
TATAAGTAGTCTCGTTCCGTAGAAAATGTATAAAATAGATCTTTTATTTAATATATAATAAAATAATTGAATAAAAAGAATGACAAATTTGTATTTTGCATAAGAAAGTTGTGTTTTTCATACATCATAACTGTCTCATGTCTAAAATAAATATTTATAATTATTTTAAGTATAAATACAACTTGCATATGTATATAATTATGTCTAATTTCAATGTATATTGCTAATAATAAATTTAAATATATCATAAATATTAGTAAGTTGTATTTTAGTTGTAGACTAAAACTCATTTTAATATGAATCTATTCAATAATAATATATAATAATATATGTTTTGTGTAATAAAATTATATCATCTCATTCACTAAAACAAAACAAAAATGTCAAACTCTATTAGCCTCTAAAATAATTTACTAACACAAATAAAAAATGATTCTTATGATATTTGAATATAAAAATTTGAATGTAAATTTAGAATAAATGCTAAACTTTTATCATAAAAAATCTAACATTTTTTCATGTCAATTTTATTTTTTCTTGTATCATATCATAATATCATATATTATTTTCCATCAAATATTAAAAAAGCAAATTGATCTAGTTTAAAAAATTAACTTTCTAAATCAAAAATAAATTTGAAAATCAAAATAAAATAAATAAATAAATTTGATGTTTTATTAGTAAGTACTTATATGAATTACATATGCAAGAAAAATAAAAAATATGGACTATAACATATTACTTTTAGTAACATGGTGGCGACGAGACATTAGATTATTTTTCATAGGTCTTTTTGAATATGCTACTCACCACTCATGTATCACCTTCCATGTGTTGCAAGAAGTTTAATAGCATCTACTTCATTTGCCAAAACCTGATCATGTTGATGAACATTCAAGGAGTGTGGCAAATGGGTTCTTAGCAGAAGGTTCAAATGGTAGATAATTACATGATGTGAAGTGTATTATTGTGGAAGGTGATAATTGATGAATTCGCCTCAAAGCAAAAAGGGGAACCATGCATGAAGTAAAGGAATGATGAGTTGAAGATAAGTATGAGGAACCATCAAACTAGTTTAAAGTTGACGAGGCAAAATGTGATATCGATGGGGACCAAGTGTTCTGAAGCCAACTTGCCTTGGAAAAGTTTGAGGGGGGAGTAGAATGACGATACAATCAAAGATCAAAAAAGGGAAGATAAGAACATTGAAAAAGGAAGCTCAATTCTCTGCCACCACCCTAAGAAACCTAGAGGCGAGGTTGGGGGAAGCAAAAATGGAGGTCGTTTTAGGTGAGATTAGTCTTTTTAAGACGATGGTGGATGGAAAGCTGATGGAGAAGTTACTTCGTCTGACTAAAGCAACTAAGTGATAACTTAATTTTTTTTGGTCCTTTTTCATGAATTTGTTTGCTTTGTTTATGTATGCTGTATACATGTCTCTCATGAGATTATATTTTAAGGAAGTTTTGTTTTTGTTTCCATATTTTGTTTTATTGCTTTCTATATGAATCTTTATACAATACCTTTGTATTTTGCTGAGTTTGACTAGGTGTAACATTGGTTTCTATAAGGAATGTGACCATGTTCATTTATGAGTTTGAAATGTATATGAATAACTTTGGAGATGTTTGTAAACATAATTTGTAGGAAGTTTGGTCAATAAAAAAATTGTGTACCCCTTAGGACGCAATGATACCCCTATATGGCACAACGATATTTCGTAGAACACAATGATACCATGTAAGGGATAATGATATCTCATAAATCATAATGATATATTATGTTACATAATGTATAATCTTTCAGGGACAAGACATGTAGTAAATAAGGCAAGTCACTAAAAATTTCTACTGTTGCATGGGAAAGTAGTGTCACCATACCACTCTATTAATACTTTGAATTATGTAATTCATAATTGGAGAAAAAGTCATTATGAATTTAACAATACAATTCACCTTATTAAAAAATATAGCTATAATAATGCCTCAGGTTAACTGAGTTCCACGTCATGTGTACAAGATAATCGTTCATTTCTTCCAGTTTTTAGGTACCATGTGATGATCTTTCTTGTTGCCTATAAGACCCTTCCTAGATGGATCTAGGACTCTCATATGCATCTCGCTCCTAAGAGTTGGATCCACCTGGCATCTGGACAGTGGCACCCGTATCATATTTCTTTAGGTGGCTAGTTGGATGAGATGCTCTATTTTCTTCTTGAGATGGTTGTAGTCCTCAGTCTGGTGCTCGTTGATCTTATGGAACCTACACCACTTGTTGGCTCGGTCCCTAACACATCTGACTTGGATGTCAGTAGGTGAGTTACGTCATGTATTTAAATGACTTCACACCATATCTGCTTGTGACGAGTGTTCAAGGGCATGAAGCTCCCAGTGGGTTTTCCATTTCATTTGAACGTCGCCATGTCTTTGATGGGTAAGGTATAATAGCTTTTACGAGATTGTTGCGAGCCATGAGGGTTGCTAGTTGTATGCTCGGCCTTTTTTAGCATTACGTGCATGTTACCACCCATGTTATAGAAGCCGCTAGACTCTAGGAGATAGATTCTTTAAAATGCCCCACCCTCACTCTATTTTGGAATACTTCCACAAACCTTCCCTAGTTTGGATGAATGACCTTAATAGTTGCCTCATTGAAGCAAACGAGATATTCCTTCAAAAAATCATAAGGGCATTGACAAATGTTAAAGAGGATGGTGGTATATGTAACACCCGTATATTTTAATTTTTAATTTAAATGGAAATTTAATTTATAATTAGAATTATTGGTGGTTTGTGGGATTTAATTGGAAGAAAGATGGTTTATAGTGTTGGGCCAAGTGTGGTATTAGTAAAGAGGGGGTGCTATGTTAGTAAAGCCCTTTACTAATTAAAATGTTATTTTTTCATAAAAATAAGGAAAATTGGGAGAAAGGAAAAAGGAACGTGAAAAGCAGAGCAGAGGAGATGAGGGATTGGAAAGCTGGTACGTGAAGAGGAGCAATGGAGGGAGAGGCCAATCAAGAATCTTTGGCTAAGGTAAGGGGGGACTCTACGGTTATCATCTATTATCGTATTCTTGGATAATAATATTGATTAGGGATGTTGTTGAGTCAATTGGATTATATGTCGGGTTTAGGGAGGTTATGAATTGATGAAAATTGCATGGATTATTGATTGATTATGTGTTGTTTTGATGTGTGATGATGAATAATGATGCAATTGATGATTAACTGCCTGTATATGACGTTTAGAGTCAGTTTTGGACTCAGATTGAGTCAGATCGCAGGATCTGACGCAGACCCGAAAATCTGTGAAATCGCCAGTTCGCGCCGCGTCCCCGTGTTGGCGCCGCGAAGGCGTACTTGTTTTCTCGTATCGCGCCGCGTGCATAGGTTGGCGCCGCGAACGCGTTTGTGTGGTTCAGGTCGCGCCGCGAGTCTTGGTTGCGCCGCGTGCTGTAGCGGTAGTTGCTTTCTTGAAAAGTTAAATGATATGTAACTTTTGAACCGTAGGTCTGTTTTTAGTGCCGTTTCAAGCACGATGAATCTTATGAGATAGCCTATGTTTTAAATGATGGAATGATGTGTGAATCCAATTATTTTTAAATATGATTTTATTTCTTGGTGAATGATGTATTGTACATATATGTGATGAGATGTGTTAAATACATGCTACGTTGAAATATTAATCATGTGACGATTTGTTTAATTGGATGATATATTGTTGACATATATGATGAAATGTGACAATATAAGATGTTGTTTTGAAAAACATTATGATGTGATGATTTGTTGAGAGTTGTATGATGATGACTGATTTGCTTTGGAATGATGTGGATACATGTGTGTTCTTATTATTGATGATGATGATTGATGTGGACACATGTATGTTCTTTAATGATGATGATGATAATGATGATGATTAATTGTATTTGAATGATGCTAATGTATATAAACATACTTTGATGATGATGATGATGATGATGATGATGATGATGAAATGGGTATTTGATGATGTTACTCATTAGACTTGACGATGGTATAAGTATGTTGTATATGTTGCATTCATTCATATTCATTGATGATACTGTATCCATAAGGGTGTGTTGGATCAGTAAAGGGCATGATTCCCATTGTGTGGAATCTGTGCTGGCAGGGCCGTATCTGGATGATGTTGGATCGGTCATGGGTTATTCCCATTGGATGATGTTGGCACCACATGCATAGTGTCAGTTCATACATATGCATACTTTTATAACATGATTGGAAGTATTCCAGTGTTATAAATATTGATGACGTGTTGGTTGTGTGTTTTGGTTGAATTAATGTTGAGTATGATTGTCTGTTTGAAAGATGTGTTTTGTTGACGTTTGTGTAAATGATGGATGTTCCTGATAATCTGAATATGATGAAATTGGGTGAATAATATAACTATGATGTGTTGTTATTTAAGATGCAATAACATTTGTTAACTGTGATGAGACTCACCCTTACTGTTGACATTTTTAGATTGATGATAGCTGCTTTCGACTTGGTGAGGATTAGCTCATAAGTCAGTGTTTTAGTGTAGCGTCAGGTGTCATGCTCTGATATTGTAACACTGGGGGAACGCTAGTTTAGAGTTTATGATGATACTCTATCGTGTTGTTATTGTATTAGATTCTGTGGGATATTGCATAGATGATGTTATGCTTATCCGTATGATGAACTTTCTGCTGTGTTAACATGAGATGTTTATGTATTATGATGAATTGTTCCTTAGTGAAAGCATGACAATGAATTTATGATAAATTTGTCTTAATTGGAATTGTGGCACCCTTGTTTTCATGTTTTACTCTGAATTATTTTATAAATTTCCGCGGGGTTTAGAAGGGTGTTACAGTATACATCTTTTTGTGCCTGCTTGTTGCAAACTGATTGACCCATTTCTTCACTAGGTCCTGGTAGCTGATGAGCGGGAGTCGTGGCAAACCCATGAATAATATTAATGTTGCATCTCTGATGAGCGAGAATTTTATATTTGCATAATTTCTAATAAAGAGAATATAAGTGGTGTTCTCTTAAACCAATTCGGTTGATAGTTATGTAGAAACATTAGATGCAAGAATGGAAGTTCGAACCCGCGATGTTTAATTTATTTATAGGGTGAATTTCAGTAACTAATCTACTAAAAAATATCATACCAAATTACATTGTCAATTCACAAAGATATTTTAAAATTATTTATATTTAATGATAAATTTTATTAAACGGCCATGTAAAATTAACATTGTCGTGCAAGCCTATTAAGCTCTATACTAAATACTTAAATTTATTTTTTTTCAAATCATTAAACTCACATCATGATTTTTTACCACAATGCCCCATTTTTGAAAATATAATACCACAATGCCACATACTGAAATTAAAATACCAAAATGCTACACTTTGCAACATTGGTTCGGTTAGCTTAGGGGGTGGACGAACTGATGAATTTTTTTCCCCTCGTTTGGGTTCGGCCAGGGGTTGCCCGACCCATAACTAGGGCTTTTTTTTCTTCATTTTTTTATTTTTTATTATTAATTGATTTAATTTTTTAATAATAATAATAATTGTTTTTTAATATATTAAGTGGTTAAAATATAATAAAAAATTAAAAAAAATAATTTTAATAATAAAATAGATAAATATATTATTAATTTAATAAATAAATATACTAATAATTATTTAATAAATTAATTAATAAGATATTTTATTAAATAAATTTAATACAACATAAGACGGTAGGTGCATCCGTTGGCCGATCCGTTGAAACAAATATACGAGTAAGACATAGGTTGGACGAGCATGTGTAGGTTCCGCCAATAGATGACCGAGCGCATATATTTTATTATTTTTTGTTGCCTATAAATAAGATTGGATTTCTCATTTGCACTCACACCAGTTACAATCAAAGGCTTGGTGTTCTTCAGAACCCCTTCCAACGTTTCCATTTATGAAGAGAGATGCAACACTATTTTTTTCAGCAACAAAGCCTCCGTTGAAGATCAAACTCTGGAACACGCAAACATTTGAGCATCTACAAAGGCACTTGATCGTCTGGCTAGACGGAAACATTCTCGAGGGTGAAAAGATAAGGAAAATTGAAAGGCAAGTCACGGAGAAAGGCCCAAATGGAATAGTAACTCGTTCTTGGAGAGCCGTGAAAAATGATGTTGGTGTCCTTATGATGATGCTAGGACCACATGATATTGTGTTGATGGTTGTAATCTCTTAGTCATGTTTTATTTGTTTCCTGTGCGGTTGTTTTATTGGTTTCTTGTGTGGTTGTTTTACTTGTGGATGTCTTTATTTTGTTATCATTGAATATTTTTTTAGTTATGTGAAATGTTGTTTTAGCTATGTTTTATTTGGGTTGTTATTTATAATTTAAATGCAAACTCAATTAAAAAGACACTATATTACATTCATAAAGCTAGTTGAAGTAAATATTATGGCCTATTGGACAGGCCGACTACATTTGGACATTTACTTCGGATATGGCCTACTTCACGGCAAATCCCAGACATTCTCTTTTCCACATCGTCCATTTCGGTTCTAATCTGAGTACTATTTGGGTGACCTCTTTTCTTCCTACGCATAGTCTCGTCGTGACAAAGAGTAGGTTCTTTATATTGCGGCCAATCGTCTTGATGTGGGAGGATCTGGAAGCTTTCTTGGTAGACTTTAAAAACATGTTGAATTTTGAAGACGTCTGGTATGTGAATGGTGTAGTCTTTGCATATACTTTCACATGCTGCAATCACGTGTGAGCAAGGCAAATGAAACGCTTGAAATTTTCCACAATCACAGGTTCATTTTCGTATATCAACACCGTAAGTACCAGTTAGTCGACCATCGTTGCGGTTTATTCTTTTGGACACCATAAAATAGAATCTCTCTCGGTCGAATTGAAAAACATTATGACTGCTTACTTTGTTGACTTCTTCAGCCATCCCATTGATACACTTGTCTGTAAAAGTTTGACCTGATGTTAACCTCTTTGTCCATTCATGGTCGCGCTGACCAAATAACGCTCCCGTCCGAAAATATGTGGACTGTACCAAAGAACTTATTGGAAGGTTTCGGGTTTCCTTCGGCAAGGTTAGTCGTCATGTGTCCCCATCGTTGTCCTCTATCAAACGCCCTTGCCCACTTCTCCCGGGGGATATTTTCAATCCACACCAAAGCATCTCTATTTGTCTGTCGAATTTTGGCGTTATAGTAGTTGTACATTGACCATATCCTGTTACAAATATTCAACATGTCAAGCAAATGGAAAAGCGCAATTGAAACATGTAGTATGTATAAAATTAGATTATTACCCATGTTGACGAGTTTTTTACGTAGTTCCTTGTCTTTGATCGCACGCATAAAGTTTTGCATGATGTGCCTAATGCAGTAGACATGTGAAGATGGAGGATTTTGCCATCCATTTGCAGGATCATCATAGGCACTTTTAATCGATGGATGTCTGTCTGATATTAGGTATAAATTGGGTTGGGGTGTCACGTGGTTTTTTAGATTGCGAAGGAAAAAACTCCAAGCATCATCGGTTTCACCCTCGACAATAGTGAATGCAATTGGAAAATTGTTTCCATTCCCATCCTACGTTACAACCATCAACAAGGTCCATTTGTACCTTCCATACAACCATGTTTCGTCGACTTGCACAATTGGCTTGCAATAGGCAAAACCATGGATGCACGGCTGAAACGCCCAAAATAGACGATGGAATATCATCTTATCACCCAATTGGCTTCCTTCGTTTGAAAACGTGGGTAACGTTTACAAATCTATTATCATTCGAGGCATATATGTTTTCATTATCAATAACTATTGTGGAAGGTTATTGTAAGATGTCTCCCAGTTTCCATACAAGGATTCTATGGCCTTTACTTTTGCAATCCACGCTTTCCTGTATGATATATTATAACCATACTTTCCTGTAATATGAGAGATTATGAGCTTTACCTTCATCGATGGGTTGATGTTAACAAGATCCTTGATGAAGTGAGAGACCCTAGAACTAAAATTTTACGTTTGGGGTTTGAATGTGTTTATTATCACTTTGACCATGTATTTAAACTATGATATTGGAAGATGTACGCCTTGGGGGTCGTCCAAGTAAAGGACGAATGTGTGTTTTGGTTCAACCAATGGCTGGCCGAACCTGTACGTGGCCGTCCAGGGGTTGGTCGAACCAGTACAGGTGCGTCCAAGGGTTGGCCGACCCCAAACGTAGCCCATTTTTTATGCATTCAACCATGCAATTGTCACTTCAGCCAGTGTATTTTCCCATCATAGAGTAGCTAGCATGCAAGTGTCATCAATATAGTTGGATAATAGGGTGAATCCTTCTTTGCATGCAAGACACTCGTTAACCCAATGGATTATAGGATGAATCTTCTTTGACTATAAATTCAACCTCTCATTGTCAATCCAAATTCATATCATCTTCCAAATTTTAAGAGTTCTATAATCATCTTATACACTTAACTCAATCACACACAATGTCCATTTTGCTTACGATGGGAGAACAACACAAAGGAACAAGAAATAACATAGCATCATATGTAAGAATTTCATTTTAACATTTTTCTTTTGTTTATACATCTTTAAAAAAAATATGATAACTTTTGTTTTTTTCTTGTGTAGGATGATTCAAAAAGATTTAGACTACATTCGCATATATTCGACGAGGAGCCAAGTGAGTTTATTAAGCCTCATTTGGAACGAGTCGGTTTTGAACGTGTCGCCAATATCAACTTTAGAAGTGTTGATTCCAAGCTCGTCGTTGCAATGCTTGAAAGATGAAGGCCCGAAACACATATGTTTCATTTGCCAACTGGGGAATGTACAATTACCCTTGAGGATGTACATATGTTGTTCGGCCTTCATATAGATGGGATGGTTGTTCGAGGTGCTTCTAAAGGAGGTGATTATGCGTATATGGATGCTTTAGGCATAGAACCTGTTAGTGGGTATAGAGTGAAGTCATCAATAAAATTGACATGGCTCCGCGAAATGTATGATGAAATGAAAGAAATTTCCCAACCAACCGAGGAACAAAATATTTTGCATGCAAAAATATATATTTTACTCATGATTAGCGTTTTATTGCTTGACAAATCTCATAATTTGTTGCATTCATGTTGGTTCCAATTTGTCAAAGATCTTGATAAATGCAGCCAATATAGTTGGGGGTCGGCTTGTTTGTGTTACCTCTACAGGGAGATGTGTAAAGCATGTCGTAAAGAAGTCAAGAGTATTGGAGGGTGCGTACTCCTTCTTGCTGTGTGGACCTACTATCGCATTCCACAACTTGTTCCAAAGAGTTTAGTTGCTCCATCCTATCCATACACCGTTAGGTAAATTATTTGTTTCATAATATTCATTTTTTTAAAGTAACGCTTGTTTCTCATTACACTTTTTTTAATATGCAAGATTTGCTCAACGAGGTAGAATATTTCGCATCTCCTAATGCTTATCTAGGTGGATATCATTTCGTATTGGATCACATGATCGCTGGAGATGTAAGTTTACAATCGTGCCATATATTTCGCATCTCCTAATGCTTATCTCGTATGGAATATTTCACATCTCCTAATGCTTATTTTTGTGTTGTAGTTTTTGTAGAGGCCCTACACAGATTACCCACGTTGTGTTCGACGAGATGCTCGGGTGTGGAGTGCGACTACGTATATTATTTGTTTTCACCTGGTGGAAATGCATCACGTTGACAGGGTCATACTTCAGTTTGGGTTTACTTAAACCATCCCTCCTCCACCGAGATGTCTTCAAGAACACCACGAATTAAATAAGAACGATATATGGGATGTTGCGTATACCGATTTGAACATCGTTAAGAAAAACAAATGGAAAGAGATTTTTTTTTGGCAATGTATGGTGATGTGAGTACCACTTTGCAACACACCGATGAATATATGCAATGGTATAGAAATATTCCATTTATACATTTGTCGCAAGAACAGTTTCTGGCAGACTCGCGTCAATATGCCTCCTCTTCCTCAACACCACAAACAGCCCCGCCTACCTTTCCTCAAGAATTCCCACAAACGAACCAAACACAACTCCAACCCCAAACATCTTCATTCCCACAACAAACATACCATCACACTCAAACCACACAACAACACACAGTTATTGCCACAACATCTCATGATCCAAGTCCCTACACCCCAACCACCCAAACTAATTACTACTACCAACAACAAAAATATCAACAACAATAAACACTTCGACCACCACTACAATTCACCCCAATCCCTCAACCCGACTTCGGACCACCCATTTTCCCAATCCCAACCGCATTCCTCGACCCCTTCACTCTCCCAACTCTAATATACATTTGACGCTACGAATGCCTACTATCCATAGTTTCAATCACATATGCCACAAACATTTGTTTCTTCAAATCAACTAGTACCCAACATTCTACTCACTGATGATGAATTTCTTAATTTACATACTCCAACTGCGGAAGAAGTGGCTTTCGCAATGGGCGCCGGTTCATCGTAGCAAGACGATGATCTTTCAAGCGACAATTCTCCATAAAGGCAACCTCCACCTCCACCAAATGATGACCAACAGTTAGGCAAGGGTATGAGGAACAAGAGCCAACCTACTGTTATACAGGGGGTCATACGGTCCAACAAAAGTCAAAACAAAAAAAATGGACTTTTTTCTTTGTAATTGGTTCATGTCATTAATAAAAAAATTAATATTAAATTTATTTTTTATTATTAAAAATTATTTAATAATTAAATATTATATTTAATTCATTTAATAGATTAAAAAACAATTATCTATATATTTAAAAATCATTTTAATAAATTATTAATTCATATAACAAAGAAAAACAAAAAGAAAAAGCCCTAGTTATGGGTCGGCCAACCCCTGGCCGAACCCAAACTAGGGGGAAAAATTTCACCAATTCGCTCATCCCTAGCCGAACCAATGTACAAAGTGTGGCATATTAGTATTTTATTTTTGACATTGTGGTATTATGTTTTCAAAAATGGAGCATTGGTAAAAAAAATCTCACATTATTCTACAATATTTTTCAATCAAATTATTTTGAAAAGAATTTTATGCCAAATAATTGCACTTAGTGCTTGTTTGGTTTGGCGGCAGCAAATGTAAAAGCACGGCAAATATTCACGGTAGCATAGAAGCTACACTTTGTTGCTTCTGGCTTTCACAGTAAATACCTCTCCAAATGTGCGGCAGCTGAAGAAAAAAAGCTAATCCAAACGTACCTTTAATGTTTATAATATATGAAACAAACGAATTTCACATAACTCTATGACATCGAAACATTGACTACCTTATAATTACACAACACTTATTTTTCCCTGTCAACACAAAATGTTCTTTTTTTTGTAATACAAACATTTATATTATTTACTAACATTAATGTAGTTATACAAATTCTTGAAAAAATAGAAACCATAAAAATCTATTTATATTTCTATGGCTGTGTTAATTAACCATACAAACCATATGGTGTTCTATGATCTTCCACGTTGTGCTCGTTTGCAAACAGAACTGGGTTTCTGTGCTGGCGTACACATTTGCGAAGAAACTGGACACTTCTGTAGACAATTATCCCCCAAGCTACCGGAAACCGTAGCTCCGGCAGCCAACAACCCCGGCGGCGGATTCCCAACAAGGAAGTTCCCGTCCAAGAACAACTTCTTTATAGACTTGATCTGTCCATATTCCATTGGTATGTTCCCACGTAACGAGTTATGCCGAATCGACAAAAACGACAGCATAGGATATGCAGCTAGATTCGCGGGCGCGTAACCTTGGATTCTGTTGAATCCGAGGTTCAATGCTACAAGGTTGCTTCCTCCAGGGTGTGCTGGTTTTGAGATCTGAATCGCCGTGAAGCTGTTGTTGGCTAAATTCACTTGCTGCAGAGAGGGTAGAAGTAACAACCATGATTCGATTGTTCTGGTGAGTGAATTCTCGCTGAGTTCAACTACTGCTAGTTGAGTGGATTGATCAAAGGTTGGTTTTTGGAGTGGCCCGGATAGAGAGTTGTTCTTGATTGCGAGTTCGACTAAGTTCGGAGGTAGCTTCGGGATAGAGCCGGTTAGTTTATTGAAGCTTAAATCGATTCTGCGAATGGTTGCGAGGGAATTTATCGAGTTTGGGATAGGCCCGGAGAGGGAGTTATGTGAGAAGTCTATAGATTCGAGAGATTTGAGTTTGGTTATTGAGAGAGGGATTGAACCGGAGAAGGAGTTGGATCGGAGGGTTAAGGTTTTGAGATTTGAGAGGGAGGAGATTGAAGATGGGATTGAGCCGGAGAAGTTGTTGTCGGAGAGGTCTAGTGTGATGAGCTGGGTGAGTTGAGAGATGAGTGGTGTGAGTGTGCCTGAGTAGGTTGCTGAGTCGAGTGTGATTTGGTTGATGTGTGTGGAGTCAGTGGTGCAGGTGAATCCGCAGAGAAAGTAAATGCGGCGAGGGGTAGAGCATGGATCAGTGGTGAAGTTCCATGAGGCTATGCATGAGGAGGGTGGGATTGAGGAGGGGTTGATTGAGGCTTTGAAGGCTTTGAGAGCTTGAATGTCTGAGGGTGAAGTGAGGGATTGTGCAAGGAAATTGGTGTGGGAGATGGAGAGATAGATGGTGATAGTTAGGGAGAGGAATACGAGGTTTGGCATATTGAAAGCCTTGGTGTTTGTGAGATTCTAAAATGGAGTTTGCATTATTGTCGGTTAACAATTGTATTTGTATATAAAAGGAATGAAAGTGTAAATATTGTGAGAGTTACAAGTGACTAGTAGTTACCATATTTATATGTCTAAATAACACAGCACAAATGAATACAGTATACACCATAATATCATTGAAAGAGGGTGAAAGTTGTCTTTTCAAATGTGGTGGGAGACATTGAGGTTTAAAGCCTGAATAAGAATGGGGACAACATTGTTGACTAAAACTTGTTTGATTACATGTGCACTGCACTGAGGATCTGAGTGTGAAACTTATCCAGCTCACTTTTTGGGTTTATAGTATAATTTAACATCTAGTACTTAACTCCGTCGATGTCGATGTAGAGGTGTTTGAACAGATTCGGTTATCTTCTTGGCCTTGGCAGATTATAGGAGCGAAAGCAAAGGGCTCAATTAACTTTTATTTTTGGTGTCAAAATCCTTTAAAATCACTGTTAGAATAATTCTGTTGTAATCGGGCGAGTACCCCTTGTACTCTGTTAATGTTTAATAATATCCCATTGTTTATAAAAAAAATTATAGCTCAATTTTTTAGAAAATGATTTACAGAAAACACTATGAAAAAATAATTAAAATACAATTTCTAGCTAAATAGATTTTATACAGGGTTTGATGTCGGCATTATAAAACTAATGAAAAAATTGCCTTATCAAGATTAGTTTTTTAATGACGCGTAATACTACTATGAGAATTATGCTTTTAAACTTGTGTAAGTATTGCAAAGTACTTTGCATTTGTACTTTGTAATATAATAGTATCAATATCAATTATATTAAAATCATTGTAGATCTTTCATTAAAAGGCATAAAAAATCTAAGAGGAAAGTTATAGCATGGAACAACATCATAGTTGGTGTATGATGGACAATCTTGATTGATCTTGTTATGGAGCATAGTAGTTGCACTTGCACTTGCAGTGAAGACGTCGGCAAGTGAGTGGGGTTGATAGAGAGAGTGTAGTGGATGTCACATCGTCATTCTAAATATTTTGTTTTCCTTTTAGAATTTTAACTTCTTTTTTTGTTGATAAAAACAAGTGTTACAAAATGGAACATCTTGTAATTGTATACTAGTTACGAAATGTTTTCCTTACATTATTACATAAATAAATTTGTATAAAATAAATGGCCAATGTTTAACATTATTGTGTTCTGATAGTTTTTTTATTAAAAAATAAAATATATTAATGAAAAAACAATCAACTCAACTATAATATATGCTCGTAGCAAATTTAGAATAGAGTTTCACTAAGAACAACACAAAGAAAACCAAAAATAACATAGTTATGTGATAGAATAATTAATGTTAGACGTAAGGTTCTTTCATCAGATAGTTATATAAAAATTAACATGTTAAATGAAAAAAATTGAATAATTAAATTTAAAAAAATTAAACAAACTCATATTTCAAAAAATTATCCTATCGTAACGCCTCTTTTTTTTTTTTAATTTTTTACCTACGGATTTAATATTACCTGCAGATTTATCAGTGAATTTATCTACAGACCAAACATTAAAAGTTTTCATAATTATATTCGCAGGTAAATCTCCTGGTAACATAATTAGTAAACATAATAAGTAAGGTAATTTTTTTTAAATATGAATTTGTTTTGACATATTTTTTTTTTTTAAATTTGGTTATTAAAAAAAATTCATGTTAATTCACAATGGTGTCATGCAAATTTGAAATTACTCTTATCACTTGATAAGTTTTTCATCTCAATCACAAACTAATCTTGTCTTTCAATTAATTGATACTATAATTTTGCTTGAGAGTTATGAGATAAGGAAATAGAAGGGTTTTGAAAAAAAATTATGGAGAGAAAAAAATTTAAAGAATTTTAGAAGAGAGAGCTTTGAAGAACTTATTTTTCTTTAGAACACAAAATTTCTCTAATTTTATAAACTTCAAAATTTAATATAAAGAATTTGTTGGAGGGCTTAGCTCAATTCCCCAAATTTAACATATGGTATTATATTAATCTAAATATTACACATATATTAATGATAAATACCCATTTATTATTCTATACATACAAACGTTTTGGTAACATAATATAATTAATTTTCCGTGTGTTTTCTCATTATAGATAAAAGGTATATATAGTATACGAGGGTTGATCAAATGATATCCAGGTGTCAAATTTAGTAACATAACACTTTTAATAACTCTTTATTGTGTATTTGCATAGTAAAATCCACCGTTAGATTGAAATCTATTATTATATAGATCATGTCTATAAAATTTAACATCAATCGAAAATAATTTGATATGTTAAAGAGAATATCAAATTTAACAATTTTGTTAAAGTTTTGTAAAACGTTGATTTTTATGCATTTCCTTAACATATAAAATGATTTTCGATCAATATTAAATTATATATATATATATATATATATATATATATATATATATATATATATATATATATATATATATATATATATATATATATATATATATATATATATGTGTGTGTGTGTGTGTGTGTGGTTAAATATGTATGTGGTCTCCGTAAATAATCCAAAATCTTATTTTAGTCCTTGCAAAAATTTCTTTCAAAAAATGTCCTCTTAAAATTTTGGTCCTCGCCGTCTATTTGATTTAACGGAAGCTGGCGTGGAGTGCCACGTCAACGTCAGTTAAAGTCAATATTGAACCTTGCCAAAAAAACATGTGTTATATTGTGGGGGTTATAAACCTCCTAAATAACACCAAAACACAACTTACCAGAGTACTCCTGTTGCGTTTTCACTTTTCCAACTATACGAATTTCAGAACTAAACCTTGACCATATCTTGCATTATTTGAAAAACTTAACAATTTAAAACAGACAAATACATTTGGCTGATGTGATAGCACAAGTGATTGGTTAGTGTAACGTGTGTCATATCATACTCCTACATGATATACCATTTTGTACATATTCGATATTATACAATTTCAAATTGATCAAACAGGATAAACATGAAAAACTGAAAGCAAAACAAAGAATAATGCATTTGAGTATTTGAGGAACAACATGCAAAGCAAATGTCTGGCCAAAAATCTATCTTTGAAATCAGCACACAGTTTGTCTTAGCAAACGATTGGATTGCTAAATGATGAAGTAGCTTACTCCACAACAGTTATATATATCAACCTTAATTACATGGCTTTTTGATACATGTATGTAACACCTCATAAATTTTAACTCTTTTCTATAATATTAGAGCAATAACAAATTACAAAAACATTATAGAGTTTGTAACTTTGCTCCAAAAGACATCAAGGCTAGAAGTTTGATTTTATGCGCCTTGAAATTAATTAGCATGCTGCATGCCACAACCATACCCCAGCATGCCACAATCATACCCCAGCATGATGTAATTACGGGTGGACAAAATAAACAGGATAATTATTCTTGTACTATTTTATACTAAATAAAGTTTGGGAGAGCAAATATGAGATAATTCATTTGGCATATGCTATCCGATAATTGTAGTGCTTCTAGCCACTTATTGATAAGGCTTTTGATGAAATGGACAGACATGCTAAGCTCTGGAATGACATTCTTCCACATCATGCTAGCATACAGCTCTAAGGCTTTATCAACCTTACTTGCATGTGACACACTTGTTAATACCATTTTCAGAGTAGAACACAAAAATAATGAAACAATAGAACTTTCAAACAGACCTTCTTGAGTAATTGGCACAACAATAGTTAATTAAGGCTCGGACATCATGTGAATGAACTTTTATATAATCAACATAGACCCATTTCTCTTTCTCCATGGTTGACGAAGACAGTTTGTAAAGAACAACATGCATAATAGAAATAAATGTGTTTTGTTTATTGAAAGAATAAGTTATGTTTTTCTATTTCAAATAAAATGGGTAGCTTTTTCAATGATGGAACTTCAAATTATATAATTGAATATTGACCATGTGATTAGTGTTACAATGGCTACAATAAAAAAGTAATGGAATGGAAAGGAAACACATCAGAACTACGTACACTTGAAAAACGCAACAGGGGTACTCAAATGCTAAGTTGTATTTTGGTGTTATTTTAACGAGGTTTGTAACCCCCCACAATATAACACTTTTTGTTGGCAATGTCCAATGTTGACTTTATATGGTGGCATCTCACGTGGTGTGTCACGTTAGTTTCCGTTAGATCAAATAGACGGCAGAGACCAAAATTATAGACGGAAGATTTTAAGAGGATCATTCGTTAAAAGAAAATTTTACAAGGACTAAAATTAGATTTTAGATTTTTTATAGGGACCCATATATATATATATATATATATATATATATATATATATATATATATATATATATATATATATATATATATATATATATTCAAACTTGCTTTATTATTTAAAATTTCTGACTTCCTCTATGTCAATGGTCTTTCTATCCTACCATTGTAAATTAGATCAAAAAAGTCATTTAAATAAATTCACCTTGGTTATGATATTGATAGGGGCCGGGTTCTAAATATTGTCAATCTATCAAATTAAATATATTCACCTAGGTTGTGATCTCTAGTAATCCAAAACTCGTGCCGAGAGGTTATTAAGTATTGTTCCCGCTAAAAATTGAATTCAGTATTCTTTGAACTTTCATTCCTAAGCAGGAACCTGTTCACCCCTCAAACTCAATTGTTTGGTTAAAACTAATTATTTTTTATAATAGTCAATCTAGAAGTTAAAATTGAATTTTAAGAAGTGTTTGAATGTAGTACTAGAATATGTTTACTGATGAAACTTTAATTTTTAAGAGTGTGTTCCTTTCAAATTGACTTTTGCTGCAGATTGGACCATTTGAACTAATCAATTAGTTAAGCACTAAGATTTGAAAAAATTGTTTGAATGTATTGTTCAATACTTTAGTAAGTGCTTAGACACCATGATTATCTTTTTATTACATGTATGATGGCATACTAAGACGTTATCTAAGTTACTAAGTGTTGAATCTAATTGGTGAGAAAAGGATCTAAAGCTATTGAAGCAAAAGCGTAAAGTTCTACGTTGAAAGTTTTTGTCATTATTGTTACCATAATTTTCCCACAATATTTATTGAAAGCAGCAAAATATTTACAACCTACAATTTGGAAATTAATACAACTCCCTTATATCTGTTACAAAAGTCCACTTCTTCACTATATACTTGTGGTACAATGATGCCTTTAAACAAACGAGTATCATTATTACACATGCCTAACAAGGTTATATTTGGTGATCGAGCAAAGTAAGATAGAAGAAATAAGATAGCTTTAATTCAAAAAATACTTTAACATCCAATGCTTCTGCAGAGGATTGACCACCCTTCTAGTCCATCTACATTTATGTCTATTTTCACAAAGCTTTTTGTCATTTTCTTTGTACTAGGTACCCTCATATTCATTAGTGTTTGACTCCTTAACAATTTAATAGGCTGATACTCTAATCCTTCTCATTTGAACTAAAAAATGCTTATGGTATTGTGAGGGTGTTCTTGAATCCCAACCAAAATTGACTGAACTAGTCAACCCAAACCCCTTGATATTGTTTCATTACCACACTAATTACATATATGGTCGTTTTAACCACTTAAATTATAAGATATTTGTATACATTTACTTGTTATGTTGGTATAATAAATGCGTTGTCATTTTTAATATAAAGTAAATTGGTAGTAAGCTAACATGTGAGCCTAGCAATAGAGTTCCATCTGCCTTCACCATGCAACTTGACATATTCAATAAGCAATTTCTTATCTTTAGAAGTCCAAATTCATTTCCATCATCTCTTTCTCGCAGAGATACATAAAGATAATCGTTTCTCCTCCTTTTTTTTCCTCTTCCATCTATCTATTTTAAGATTTTTCATACGGAATTAGTGAAGAAGCTAAGACCTCCCATTATCTTTCTGTATAGACTGAATTCAAAAAATCTATATTCACCATAATTTGTTATATATAACTTGGATGATAGGTACCAATTTGAATATTGGATATATATATATATGGTTTGAATATGACGATCTATAACCCTCGGGCATAAAAGCCAATAAGGCAAAATATTTAAGATAGTAAGTTGAGATAAAAATATATAATGATCCAAAACCCCCCAAATATGATGTTTGTAAAAACAAAAATGCTTACTATAATATAGATATTGGATGATTTTGAAAGTCACCCAATACGTATAATGCATCCACTTGGATTTTGAAGTGAGCCACTTCGAAGTGAGAAAATGTTTCTGAAAAACCATATCTTGTTAGATTAATACACACCTTGGTATATGCACGATCTATAAGATGACCTATTTGAGAGAAATATATACATCCATTTTCATCGGTGTCGTATCACCAACACAAGGAATGAGCGATGCATGAGTTTTATCAAAATGTTCTTTATTTTTCTGTACAGTGTTATGTATGATTCCTTACGAGTCTTCAACTCTTTGATAAGATGTTGGCAGACAAGTGTCTGATTTCCCTCTCTGCTACACAAAAAACTAAAATAGCACGATAATACACTTACCATCACCTTTGACAAATCCAATCAATATATTTATGCATTAAAATTGTCTTCTCTTTAATATGTATCATTTATGGTAAAAGTCGTAATGGTGGTGAAGACAATGGTATATTGATGCGAGCATCTTTGGAAACACTTTTTCTGGACTGTAAAATTGGATAGTCTGAAAAAGTGTGTCAACATGTTCGAAATAGGATGAATACAATTTGGTTGAATTGTCACTCGATGTTGGTTTGACTTTTTTAGGAGCACCATTTGTTTTTACTGATTGTATGGGTAAATTCAAATATGTTATTTCTAGATAGAAAATCTTCCTCATTTTCTATTTAATGTGAAGTTTCATGATATCAACAACTTTCAAAAATCTCTCTTGAATGACCTTTCATTTTGTCATGATATATAATTTGACTTCCTCTCTTTCACCACTCCATCATCAACTTTCAAAAATCTCTCTTGAACGACCTCTCATTCTGTCATAATAGATATATTTGGCTTGCTTTCTTTCACCACTCGATCATCATTAAATCAGAGCCTTTTTTAGTGAAAGTAAACCTAGTTCATACCTATGGGCTTGTCAAGTTTCATCTTTTTGGAAATCAAACAAACACACTAAAAGAAAAGAATAACCTCCTTGTATTAACTCCTCAATTCCATCTTAAACTACTTGGTTGGACTTCTATTCACCAACACCGAAACTAAGGATGGTCTTAAGCATTCTAAAATTCACCCAATTGTTTAAATCTTAAGCTTTTTTAAAATGCATTTTAATATTT
Organism: Vicia villosa; assembly: GCF_029867415.1. Classification (NCBI taxonomy): domain Eukaryota; kingdom Viridiplantae; phylum Streptophyta; class Magnoliopsida; order Fabales; family Fabaceae; genus Vicia; species Vicia villosa. The sequence continues at coordinate 80,648,909 of NC_081180.1, read as the reverse complement.
TTCCTCCTAGTCTCTTTAACAATTTCATTTGCAGTAAGAATCCAATATAAAAATATTGTGTCTGGTATAAAAGCTGATTTTATCTTTGAAATGATGGTGTCGATAATTTTTTTCAATCTATTTGATAAATTCTTATGCATGACTTTAAAAATGCATCCTACCAAAGTTATTGGTTTATAATATGAAATCTTAGTCGAATCATTTTTCTTTTGAATTAGAACTAAGAAATAACAATTTGCCCCTTTTACCATTTGACTGTTAGAATGAATTTTTTATCATAACTTTCATGATGTCGCAATTGATGTCCTCATAAATTTCTTTTTTAAATATGAAGTTGACTCCATCTGAGCCTGAATTTTTAAGCTTTCATAATCCCAGATTGTTCTACAGACTTCATCTTTTGAGAAATCTTGGACCTTGTTTTTTTATATCCATCTCATCCACTTTTTTGAAATTGATATTGGTGGATATCAATCTCTCCCTTGCTAGAAAAAATACTCTGGAAACTATTACAATTTTGTATCTTGTCAGCTTCTTTAGTCAATCTTCCATTCACTTTTAATTATATAAGGCATAATCTTCCACCCATAAGGCATAATCCATTATATGAGTTATCTAAACTGAAAAGGCTATGTTGACCTATAATGTCAAAACTCCTCATGATATTTCTTTTGAAGGTTTGATAGCATTAGAAACCCATATCAAACGACATATATTAGTTTTGGGGTTTGAATTAGTTTTTAGATATATTATTTTCTTGGAAACACCTCATAATCATGTGATATTGTAGATGATCAATTTCATTAATAAAATTTTGGATATATCTTACTCCCATTTGAAGCCATGCGAACTTAAGTGGCTCATTCTCCTCCATTCGCTCATATTGCCAATTCTTGCATAATCTTGACCTTATTGCCTTTATGGAACAATCTTAAAATTTTTCCTACGTCTTGCACATCTTTGGTCATTTCCACCGCCTTTTCATATAGTAAAACCCAACTATTTTCTTCCTTGAGCAACATTCCTCTTTTAATTTCTTTGAATAATAAAACTTATTCCTCAAGTGCCTAATTTTGATCAACCATAGATTTTTCCTCTTCATATAATAATTGCTAGTGATCATATCATATCACATTCCTCGTCCTTTCGTCTCCCATGGAAGTCACTAGTGGAGGTGTCAATGAATCATCTGAGTTTACCATGTTGTAGCCTTCATCTTCCTATGTGTTTTCCCCTCTTTCCAAATCTCTTTCAGCAAAGGCACATTCACATATTTCTTTTATTATTATCATATTTAATCTCTCTTTATTTATTTGGATCCTTCTCTTCTTTTTAATGAGTTCCATTATTCGTGTGCTGACCATGACACAAGCCACATCCAAACTCTTTGTATTTTATACTAAAAGATCAACATTTATAAACATTTCAAAAGTTGTTGCCAGTATTAAAAAAAATCTTATTTCTCCATGCATAAATTGATATTCCAATTGTACAACATCAAATATATCTTTATATTGCCACATATATTTATTAAAAAACATATTTGAGCCTTTAAAAAACTCTCTGATATTATTGTCCTCGTCTATCTTTAGGAACACCTTTTCTCTCCCATTGAAATGGATTTTACTATCATAATACCTTCTACCAATCTTTGTTGTAGAGCTAGTATATAGTATATGTCATGCACACAACCAAGGTAACATTTCTTATCCCATAAATTTGTTTCTCACTCATTGTCAGAGAAATTCCAGCACCCCTTATGATTTTTCCTTCTAATTTCCCTTGTTTTCCTCATGTCTATACTCAAAGGTTTCTTCTATGCTCTGGTACGTTGTGCTATTCATAATTATTTTTTCTTACGATTTTACTTATCTTCTTGGGCTTTGAGTTCTCTTAATCCTTTGTTTGAAGGGTGTTGTTTACTACACCTCATATAGTAATCACACACCCTATGAAAACCCAAAGTTCCCTTTCTATAGTTCAAATTCCAATATTCGAAGCCCATTTTCAACAAATTCACTTCATGACTGAGGAACCCGGTTTTTGTCACAAAATTGGTCAAGATTCCAATCTCTGTATGATAGGTCCAAATTCCAATCTCCGAATTTACCCCTTGATTGTGTTTTTGACCATTTGATAGTAAGTTAGAAGAAAATTGACATTTTTATAAACTCATATTATAATTCATTTATAAATCATTCGCACAATAAAACATACACATTTGTTATTCAGTAATAAGATCAAAATAAAAGAATTACTGCATATATATAAATTTCAAAATGTCAAATACAAAATGTCACCATGTCATAATCAACCCAAGTACAAACCATAATACAAAAAAGCTAAACTATGCAACATAAAATATCGGGAATGAGCATCTTGACCCCCACATTCCTCCTTTGTCGCCAGTACTACAACGTATATTGTGCCTCTGCTAAGATGATATGTGGAGTGGCCATCGAAGGGGCACCTTCCACAAACTTACCTATAGATGCGACCTTTTTACCAATAGCCACAATATGATGCCATATCTACAACACATCAACGACATGGTTTTCCCTCACCGGCTTTTCCTATAAGATCTCCTAATGAGCTAACCTCAAGGGATATCACTCTATATTTTTTGTATATGGATATGACTATATAAAATCATTGGATGTATTCGTATATCGTACTCTATGGACGAGGAGTTGGCACACGACATTCATACTTCGACACCAGATGATCAAAGTAAGCAGCAAAGATCTCATCAACATCCATGCGGAGGACAGTGGCAGGAGCAACTACAATGGTGTCTTTGGGTATACCCTATATATACCTAAACTCGTGTAGGATTTGCTCAGGTGGATAGAAGTACATAATTTGAGATCAATAAACCAACCATACATAGTATAACGCCATCACCTCCAAGGGTGATTGAGCACACACACAACAAAGCCTCAAAGTAGTCTTTCACATATGCCCAATTGATGAGTTGTGGAAAATACTAATGGATCCATGCTTGAAAATGGTTCAAATGAAATATTAGTAACAAATCAATATAAGATATGTATTATGACTTTAATATCACTAAAGGTGACAAAAAACTACGGTAGATAGACAGTTGTTCCTAGTCAACTATCAAATCTTCCACGTACTACCCTAAGCTAGTCTAGAGTAGAGGTACATAAAAAATTAACCCCCCCCCCCCCCATTATACTCGTGGACCCTTTCCACGTCAATAAAATATATGAGGTATATAACACCGACATAGGTTGCACTTTTGTCCATAAAAATGGACGTGCCTACCAAAACTAATAGGTATTACCTTAACACACACACTTTGTAGTATACATACCATGCAACATTACTGTCATTGTAACACCATTTAAACCCCACGGAAAATATATTGCATAAATCAAATTAAAACATGGATATCAAGAGAGCGTCACATGTATTTCAAAATATAACAAAATAAAATTGACATACAAATTGCATCTGGTCATGTTCATAACACACATTTGAATATCATGTTTCATATGCACATCACAACGGAATAATAAAATAATAAAAATTATCAATATCTCGACATCTAATAAGCCATGCATACAAGCATTAGGCACCAAGGCCACCACCACATAAATCCAACATAATCAAAATGAAATGAGAGTAATACAATATCTCTCAAAACATAAACATGAAATCAAACATACAACCCCAAGTGTTACATAACCAGAGCATGAGACTACTCTATACATAAACAAACGATAAATGGAAATAAAAGCTCCTCGGCTAAATCCTCGAAAGCAACAGGCACCTCTACTCCTCAGTACCTGAGCAATGCCGTATAAAACATCATTCCAAGAAAAGGGTGAAAATTCATATTATTATGAAAATATATAATAATAAGTAATGCATAACAAACATTCACAATTGAATTCATCGCACTTCACATATTCATGTATTCAACACATTTCAATATATTTCATATATTCACATATATAAAACTACCCCACAATTCAATATAAGAAAGATAATCGTTCACAATTACCACAAATGTATCAATTAAATCAATTATCACATATTGCATACTAAAACATAAAATTAACATTGACACATGTGACTCCAATGCAACTCAATGCAATATGCATGTGGTACCAATCGTGAACACCAGGTTCACCTTCTTCCAGATCCCTACCATAGGATCAGAACCACCAATTATGAACATACAGTTCACTATTTTAGATCCCTATCATAGGACCAGAACCACCAATCGAGCATCATCCTCCCATGAATGCATGTGCAAAATAACCAATATATGCATTTAGTATCATCTCTCAATCTTAATCATACAAGCATATATCTCACCATTCATCACATATGAATTTCACACCATTTACACAAACATACACATATTCATGTTATCAATCACAAATGAAAACATCTTCACAAGACTCACCAAATCAACACGTAACTAATAACAAGTAGCAAACAATGCCCTACAATGCTATTCTCAACCAATATCAATTCATAACATTCTATTACAAAAAATCAAGTATCATGTAATATTCGAAAATTCATTTTACACCCATCCAAATCATACCAAATGAATTATTAAAATTCATGGAAATCAATGTTAAATCATAAACATATATACCACTATCCAATTCATGAAGAAATAAAATAAAAGTTTCCAGACCATGCTAAGCCCGGTCTTTCGCGCTAAGCGCGATTGCTTCTCTTGTGAGAAACTCTGCTACTAACAACAATTTTCCTCACACGAAATTCTCCAACCATAACTCATCCAAACAACAATTAATCATGGAATTAGTGTTTTCTACCATGTATCTAACTTATAGATTCATATAGCAACATAAAAACATGGTTTCAAACATCAATTTCATCATTTCACCAAATCCTAACATGTGAAATCTATGAGATGAAGAACAAAATCTAATTTCATGTTACTCCCCATAATATATCATTATACAAACCCATAAATCAAGAAATATCACCCTTACCTTAGTGATTTCTCCTCCTAGGGTTAGCCTTCTTCTTCTCATCTCTTCTCTTCTATCATCTTCTTTCTCTCCTCTTTTCTTTCCCTCTTTTTCCTCTTTTCTTACAATCTTTCTTTTTTCTCTTATTTTGTGAAAACCCTTACTAATCTTATTTCACTAATGGGCTTAACAAATGACACCTCCATATTTCTCATACTAACTCAACATAGGCTCAATTAGTTATTTTCTCATTTTCACACTTCTAACCCAAAACCACATATATTACAAATATATCACAAAACACAAATTTAATCAATTATCATACCATATAATAATAAATAAAATAAACAAATCATAATAAAATAATTAATAAATAATAAAAACTAAAAAAACATGATGTTACAATCATCATCCACAACTACAGCCAGGTAGTGCTCATACAGATCCACGAAGAAGGAAAACCTAGCATGACATCCATTGGTGTCATCTAACTCTTGGTGAGCTTTTCCCGATTCAACTCTCAAATAAGTAACCATCATGTCTAGTGCCCCAGGTCTGCTGGTCCCGGAGTAATTTAATAATTTTCCCTATGTAGGAAAATGAAGAAGGCACGAGACATCATTAAGTGTGATGGAAATCTCACCCATCGGAAGATGAAATGACGATTACCCTACGCGCCATATGTGTAGACAATAATTCATAGTTAATATAAACATAGATAGTCCTACATAAATCATGAAACCTAGATAGTTCATGCATCCTGGAACCATGTCTCATTAGGTTACGTCAACTTTTCAACCTTCCAACCGTGGCTAATACACTTAAACTTAAACGTATCACGGTACTACAAAAATAAAATACACCGTCTAATATCCAGATTTTTTTAATATCTAAATTGCGTGGTCCTGATTCTAATCTAGGTGTGATATGTTATGCGCGTCCAGAGTCCAATATCCAGAGTTTTTTAATATCTAACTTTAAGGGTTATATTCGACCTCCAAGGATAGTTTGTATTTTAAGTGCGTTCAGATTTTAAAATTTATAAATGAAGGTTATTTTTGGCATTTTGGTGCATGAGTAACACATGAGGTTAGGGATGTCAATGGGGCGGGGGACACTTCCCCATCTTTTTCCCCGCCATCAAATTCATTCCCCATCCCCGTCCCCGTGACGGGGAATTTTTATCCCCATCCCCGTTCCCCGCGGGATCCCCGTAGATCCTACATTTATTCATTAATATTTTATTTTTTAAAATGTTTATATTTTCTATAAAAATAAAAAGCACAACGAATTCACATATTTATTTTGTTATTAAAAAAATACTAGTATTTGACATTTATTATTTTTTATTAAAAATACTAATGGGACACAAAATAATAATATTTTTTTTATAAATTTCTATAAAATGCTATACAATTCAACAACATGAATTATAATACTTTTAAAGTAACAATATGCCAACAACATAAATATGCTTAAAAAACTATACTTCATCAAAACTAATAAGGGATAATTGTAAAATTTAGCATCATGAGTATGCTTGAAAAGCTAAAAAAAACTTCATAATAAGTCAACTAAAAGCAAAAGTCAGCATATCTCTATTTGCTCAATTGATAACACACATAAAGTAGAAATATCAAAATACTTAAAACAAAGTTACATATAAATAAACTAAAATATTAAGCAAAATATCCAAACAATAATGATCAATCATGTCTCTCTTTCCAACTTCTCCTTGCAAGGTCTTCTTCCTCATTCCACAATTAGATATGGCTTTCTTTTTCCTACGAAAAGTAAACAATTAATAATTATATCTACTTAAAAAATACTTTAAAAACTAAAAGATAATCAACACTAATATGTAAATTACCTTATTATTATCATCATCATCATCCATATCTTCATCCACACATTCGATTTGAGTCAAAGTTTTTGAGTAACCTAAGAAACAAATAGCTAAATTAAAATTTAAAAAAGCATTTCAATTAATCTTGAAAAGATAAAAATATATTACCTTTTATATCTTTTCGGATCCAATCTTGAGTGCACATCAAAGCCTTTAAAGTGTCTTCCTTCAACCTACTACGTTGTTGACTTAAAACACGGGCACTAGTACTAAAGGCGAACTCTGAAGCAACAGTAGAGATAGGAATTGCTAAAAAATCCCTTGCAATCTTTTACAAAGTTGGAAATTTCAAACCATTTTGTTTCCACCATCCTAAGATGTCAATTTTTTTTTTTTTGTTTATCAAGCAAGACATCATCTTCCAAGTAGGAAGTAAATTCTGACTTGACATTTGTAGTTGAAGTATTTTCCATCACATATTCCGAATAAGCCTCCTCCCAATCTTGACTTGTGACATCAATGTCATCTACCAATGCGGCTTTTATTCTTTGCAAGTATTTTCATTTGCTTTGACTTCTCACTTTCATACAACTTCATTATATCATTCTTCATGGTGTTGCGAGAAACTATCTTGAACAAAGGTTGAAGAGAATGACTATAATTTCTAAAACCAATATGGTTAACCATCATGATGGGATATTCATGCAATATAATCATCTTCACGAGTTCATTCCTAGAAACATCTTGATTAAATGTATAATTTCCAACCACAAATGATTCATGTCTGTTTTCGGATTTTTTTCTGTCACTTTAAGCATGGCTTGTTTTGGACCTCTCTCTGTGCGTTTTGGACATATGCTAATATGATCAAATAAATGTTTAGTACCATTTTTTGTATCACCACCAATTTTCTTATCAAAAGATTTGCATATAGCCTTCCAAAGGCCTCCTATTTTTTGCCTTTTAAAATAGGGCCAAGCATCTGATTTTAATCCCCTTTTGTTAGGACTTGTAGTGGGTTCAACAGGAGCTTCAGGATCTTGATTTTCTATATTTATTTCATTTGGAGTAGATTGAACTTCCTGTGTGAGTGAAACTCCAATACTTTCTATAGAAACTCCATTCCCTTCCAAAGCAACATTAGGACTATTAGATGATTGAAATTCACCAACCATTCTTTTACCAAAAACCTGGCACATACAAACACAAATTTTAAAAGACTACATGAAAGTAGAACAGAAATAATAAATATATGAAAAAAATAATAAATAAATGAAATAGTAAATACATGAAATTCACACAAAAAAATAATTAATAAAAAAAATCTTATATTTCTAAATATATAATGCATTACACATATTTCTAAATGTATGAAGTATATTTCTAAATATATTATGCCTTATTTACTGTAACTTTTCAATTAGAAATAATAATATATATATTAATTAATTATATACATTGATAATACATAAGATTATCAATCCACTTTATGATTATTTACGTATATACAAACTTAATGGCTTTGGTCTTATAATTAGAAATATAAGATATTTGATTTTTTTTTTATGGGTGATAGCATGATATATTTATTCATTAAAAAAGTAATATTTTATTGTTTAATTTAAAAAATTAAATTATAGTGTGATATATTAATAAAAGATAGGAAAAGTATATTTTAATATTTTTTAAGAAAAAACTGATGACATTATTTTAATTACAATTTACAAATGCATAGTATAGTTAAAAAATGAACACAAAAATATTCAAAAGGAGATAAAAATGAGTAATTTTTTTATAATTTTATATTTTTTTTTAATATGCAAATGATTTGATAACTCTAAAATTTTTAAACAATTTAATTTAACGTTAGTCAAAATAATCTACTTTTCCTATATGCAATTACATGAACAACTTTATGAGAATCAAGGAGAAACAATCTACTTTTTTCTATAAACAATAATATGAACAAATTTATGAGAATCAAGGAGAAATAATCTATTTTTTCCTATAAATAATTACATGAATAAATTTATGAAAATCAAACCTTATTGATGAAATTGTAAGAGCTGTGAATAATGGAAGCACACCAAACAGAGGAGATGATGGACGGTGGTGAGCCGTGACACTGGCAGAGAAGATGGAATTGGAAGAGGAAGATGAATGGAGATTTGACTGCAGACACTACAACACGGAAGCCCTATAAGAGCGTTTTTTTTGGGCTTTAAGAGCGCTTTAAAGCGCTGCCAAAGCCAGCGCTGGCGTAGGTAACGAAAGCGCTTTTAAAAGCGCTCTGGTAGCCCCCCTATAAGAGCGCTTTTTCCAGAAAAGCGCTCTGGTAGACCCCCCCTATAAGAGCGCTTTTTCCAGAAAAAACGCTCTAGTAGACCCCCCCTATAAGAGCATTTTTTCTGGAAAAAAGCGCTCTTGTAGCCCCCCTATAAGAGCGCTTTTCCAAAAGCGCTTTCGTAGGTTGCTTTTTTTTTAAATTTTTTTTCTTTTTTTTTAATCTTAGGCAGCGCTTTTAGTAATAAAACGCTTTAGTAGGTGGCCCTTTAAGAGCTTTTTTTAAAAGCGCTGTCGTTGCTAAACGAGGTATTTTAAAGTGCAACCTGTAATTTCAGCCTCTCAGTTCGACCTGTAATATTTTCGACCTGTAATATATTTTCAACCTGTAATATTTTCGACCTGTAATATATTTTCGACGATATATTTTCAACCATAGGTAGGACTATATATATACTAATATAATACCATTATAATATCCAAAATTATATATATACATCATTATAGTTCCAAAATTATATATATACATCATTATAGTAACCATATATCCTAGAGTACTATAATATTATACTTCAAATCGACACAAATCCTACATGAATAGCTGATGAATATAAAATTGACACAAATCCTCTTTGATTTCTTCCAACTTAAGTCTCGTGTAAGAAGCAGCACGGAATTCGTCAAAGTACTACAGAAAATGAGTATTACTTAATATAATCTAAAAGTTACAAAGTTAGTAAGTTCATCACTTAAAAATCAGAGAATATTCCACATGTCGGAATAATGAGTATTACACTACACCAATGAGAATGACATAAAGGGACATGGCAGTTCAATTGTTAGTGTTTTGTTCTGTTTTTAGTCTGGAATCAGAGAAAATAATTCATAGGCTGGTAGGGAAAAATTATGTTACAGAACTATTAGAACATTAACACAGTTTAGAATCTATCACTCATGTCTTAATTAAGCTAAACAAAAACAACTAATTATTAAGGCACAGAACGGTATAATGCGTTTCTGTCAAAACGCAAAGGATACACGGAATGAATCCGAAGCAATAAAACGCAACATATTACTTTGACGAGAGAGAACAATTAATTACCTGTATAGTAGTAAGCAACTTCTAGACCCACACAATGTAAGATTCTTGAAAACGATCAAACTTTCACTCTTCACAAGTAACCCCTATCTAGTAAAGATATTCCTGAAAAATATAAAATAAAAAACTTAATTGAAGAGTATAAAATGACATGGATAGACAAGCATTTTTACATGTGTATTTATTGAGCATAAGTAGTGCATTAATGTGAGTATACATAAAAATGAGGTCATACTCCATAGCTTAAAAACCAACAAGTTCATGGTATACTCCAATTAAGTTCAAAAGTGGGCAAAACAAAAATCAACTCATGGTTTTATCATGCTATTAGTATCCGGGCAGCCACAACAACAATAGTAAATCATGGTTTTATTGTTAAGTAAGCTAAACAAAAACACTAATTATTCACGTAACTAATTAAACAAGAAGAGGCTATTGAATCTTATCTTAACACATATTGAAATTATATAAGAATATTATAATAACAATTCAATTTGAATTGAAACTAATTAGACATGACATATTAGACACAATTTCTAACAATTTATAATAACTACTAAGCTATGTCAAGAAGTTTAATAAGTTCTCAAAGATTTGAAAAGTGTTGCTGTTGCGTATGAATTTTACAATTCCTAATCAAAACATTTCATTTATCAAAATTACTAGATTACTTATAACAACCGGAACCTTTTAATGGAGGATGCACATGAAATCATAAGAAGCATACTTTAGATGAAAATATTGAACATTCATAAACCTTAGAACATGTATACAGATTTTCTAAATCAACACACCAGGGGATTAATATATCAGACAACTAAGTTAGAGATTAATGGGAGGAACCAACTAAAGGCAAATGAGATTACACAGAAAACTGAGATATCAGAGACCGAACTTTCATTGACAAATCAAAGGCAAGATTCACCTCAAGAAACTAATACCAGGCAATTACTAATTCAACAAATTCCATAGATAGTTTATCCGATTCGACACCATCTATAAAAAACAGAATTTCCTAATTCAACAAATTCCATAGATAGTTCATGAATTCCATAGATAGTTAAAAACATAATTTCATAGATAGTTCATGAACTCCATAGATAGTTAAAAACAAAATTTCAACTATAAAAAACATATGAATAAACACTAAAATCATGTTCATATATATATATATATATATATATCATTTTCCTAAGCAGGAGAGTGTATCAAAGTATTTTCACAACATATCGATTGTCGGCAGCATAACGACATAGTAATCTCTCAGCATCAAACATATTATACTCTCAAATTATAGTGTCTGATGGATAAAACCAACATCAAACCAGAATCAAACCACAACATTGTTATTCAATTGAAATGAATAAATATAATTTCAGTGTTATGGAATTTACCAGGAGTTTGGAGAATGGCGTTTGTGAGGGGAAGCTTGAAAAGAAGAAGCAGAAACGGCCGGAGTAGCAACAAACGGAGTTGCAGAGACGAGAGAGAGGGTCGGAGCGAGGTGGCAACGACGATAATAGGGTTTAGGTATCTGATGGAAGAACTGCGACGGAGATGGGAGGCTAGGGCTCTGAGTTCGTCGGAGAAGAAAAAGGTATGTTTGTGAAAATAGAGTTCTGAGAGAGACAAATAACGCGTACAATTTTTGTTATTTTGTTTAAAAAATTTAATTTTAAAAGGGCTACGTCAGCGCTTTCAGTAAAGCGCTCTCATACCCCCCCTATACCAGCGCTTTTGCTAAAGCGCTCTCATACCCCCCAATATAGCAACGCTTTTATACCCCCCATTTACCAGCGCTTTTACTAAAGCGCTTTCATACCCCACGTATATCAACGCTTTTCAAAAGCGCTTTCATACCCCCCCTTTACCAGCGTTTTTTCCTCTTCTTTTTTAATTTTGTTTTTACCGAGCCCTATAGCAGCGCTTTTCCTAAAAGCGCTTTCGTAGGTGTGCTGCTAAAAGCTAAATTTGGCGTAGTGAGAAGAAAAAAAAGGAGTCTAACTGTTACGATATGTTGTGATCCTCTCATTATTGTAATATATATTGTAATTATATTAGGACTAATTAGCCTTTATCTGTATTTATTTCCTTCCTTTATTTGTTTCTAATCCTATAATATAAATAGGAGCACCCTTGCTTGTACAATGATATACAGGAAATATACAAAAGTTCTCTATATCTTTCTGAGTTTCTACATGGTATCAGAGCTTAGGTTCTTTTAGCTTTTCCTTTTTTTTTCTCTGTTCTTTCTAGAGAATTCCTTTCAAATCACAAATCGGTGCTCCAAGCGTTATTTTCGTTGGAAATTTTATCATATAATGGAGAAGTCCGAAGTTACTGTTCCTATCACCGATATTCTCAATGGTTCAAATTATAATCAATGGGATGAAGCAATGTGTGGATTCTTGAAAGGTCGGCGACTCTGGCGATATGTGACGGGTGACAAAAAGTGTCCCACAATAGGTGCTAATGAATAACCAGAAGCCTATGCTGATAAATTAGAGGAATGGGATAGCAAGAACCATCAAATCATCACTTGGTTTCGCAATACCTCAACTCCTAGCATCCATCTGCAATTCGGGAGATTTGAGACTGCCAAAGAGGTATGGGATCATTTAAAACAACGTTATACTATCTCTGATTTATCTCATCAATATCAATTGTTGAAAGATCTTAGTAATTTGAAACAACAATCTGGCCAATCTGTTTATGAGTTTTTAGCACAAATGGAATTAATTTGGAATCAATTGGCGTCTTGTGAGCCTTCTCTGAAAGATGCAACCGACCTAAAAACATATGAGACTCATCGCAATCGTATTCGGCTTATTCAATTTTTGATGGCTCTCACCGATGATTATGAACCGATCAGAGCATCTCTGTTGCACCAGAATCCCTTGCCTACACTAGAGAATGCTCTTCCTTGTCTCAAGTCTGAGGAAACTAGATTGGGACTTCTTCGTCAGAAAGATAATCTCGCCTTTGCAATCACAAATAAAACTCCTAATTTTTGTCGTCACTGTCGTATGCCTGGTCATTCCTTCATTGATTGTCCCAATGTAGAATGTCATAATTGCAAGAAAAAGGGTCCTATTGCTTCCAATTGCTTTCGTTACTGTAAGACGCCTGGACACTTGATTCAAAATTGTCCTACTCGCCCTCCACGTCCTGATCGGAATAAGAATCAACAGCGTCCCAACTCTTCTAGGCCTGCACTTGCAACTTCTGCTGCCAATGATTCTACAGAATTCTCTCAGCCTGCCTTCTCTGTCTCTGATCTTGAATCTCTACTTAGACAACTTCTTCCTTCTAGTAATGGTAATACTCTCGTCGCTCTTTCTACCACAACAGGTAATTCTACATGGTATTTAGATTCTGCTTGTTGTAATCACATGACATATGTATCTCACCTATTTTCTTCACTATCTGAAAGTAATACTACTCATTTTATTCACACGGCTGACGGATCTCTTATGCCTGTAACCTATAAAGGTTCTATCTCGTTGTCTAATTTAAGCTTACCTGAAACATATTTCATTCCTAAACTACGCTTTAACCTTATCTCTGTTGGCCAATTATGTGACCTTGGTTATGAACTTATTTTTTCTTCCTCTGAATGTCGTGTGCAGGAGAAAATGAAACGCTTGAACTTTTTTAGGGTCTAATATTTACATTTCTCTCTCTCTCAATAAATACATGAATATTTATTTATTTTTAAAAATAAACATAAAGGAAATGACTAAAAAACCTAATCTAAAATATATATTAAATTAACTATATTAAAATAATAGGCGGGGCGGGGGGATGTATTCCCTGTCCCGTCCCCGAAATGCTCTCGGGGGAATTTTTCTCCCCATCCCCGCCCCCGCGGGGGGAAATTCCCCATCTTTGGGGCCCCGAACGGGGCTTTCCCCACGGGGATCCCCATTAACATGTCCAAAATGACATCCCTACATGAGGTATGTGTAATGCCCTTCTTTGAAATTGTTTTCTCTCTTACCTTGCTCTTAGTAACTTCTGGGCTTTGATATCACTTTCGTAGTGATAAAAATACCAACTTGTTCACCTTTAAAGGGTGGATTTAAGCCTTTAAGCTACTTGATAGAAATACCAAATCCTCTTATGGGACCAGGATCCGATGCAGTCAGTTAAGCCTAAATTCGCACAGTCAGGTTAATCTAGGCCATTGGAAACATATCCAATGGTTGTAAATTAAAATAAAGCTTCATGATAGAAACTTATAATTTTTTATGGGCTGAGTCCATTCCAAGAGTTATTTCTAATGGTAGGAAATTTGTTTCCCTTCATACGATGTTTTATTTTTTGTGAAAAATATGTTCTTCATCTATCTTAGCACATTTTTGAGGAAGATAAACGATTATCATAGAAGAATGATCAAAGAAAAAAGAGATTTGAATCAAGCATTAAAGTTGTATAAGCTTTAGAATTCAAAAGATTGAATGATCTTTAAATGCTCAAGAAACTTCAACTCATCTTCTCTAAAGATTTTCCAATCATTGATATTGCATGCTCATTCAAAAAATTACTTTTGTTAAAAAAAATCAAGATATGTATTGAATTATATCTTATATTATTTTTTATTTTCTTTTTAGCTTACCATAAATACAGTGGTTACTTTGTAACAAACCCTTGCTATATTTAAGTCATTTATAGGCTATTTATAGGTACCCCTTTATTGTTGTAACCAAGTAATTAGTTTAATGCGTGACTAGTTCTTCAATAATATTAATTTTTTAATAATTCTTAGCCAGAAAGTTAATAATATGCAATAGTGTAATAGATTTGAATATTAGTGTAATCGATTGGGCATTTGATTATGTTTCAAAAATTTTATTGTTGGACACAGTGTAAACGATTTGCATAATTATGTAATAGTGTGATTTTTTTTTGAAAAATGTGAATCAATATGAAACCCTTTTATTCCATATATTCATGAAACCTTTTCCAAATCATTGTAATTTATCATGAACATTTTTAAATCATTCTCACTGATTCTAGTGCATATTGCAATGTATTTAAAGGAAGAAAGATTCATATTTAAAATTACCTCTTTCACTCAAATAAAAATTACAATTCAAAATCTATTTTTTTTAATCCAAAATCTTGAAACTTTTTCGAAATAAATTATTATATCATTGCAATTTTTTTTTTGAATATTTAAGATTATTATATTATACATTGAACGAGAAGATCAAATTTCTATATTGGAATTGATTCAAGAACAACTTCATATTCATATTTGTTCAAGACTTGTATCTAATCACCAAACGTGGGGTGACTTGCTTTGTAATACAGAATAGTGTGCTTTCTAGTTTACGTGAGAATCATCATAACAATTGATGGTTTGGTGAGAATCATCATAACCTTTTCCAAATCATTGTAATTTATCATGAACATTTTTAAATCATTCTCACTGATTCTAGTGCATATTGCAATGTATTTAAAGGAAGAAAGATTCATATTTAAAATTACCTCTTTCACTCAAATAAAAATTACAATTCAAAATCTATTTTTTTTAATCCAAAATCTTGAAACTTTTTCGAAATAAATTATTATATCATTGCAATTTTTTTTGAATATTTATGATTATTATATTATACATTGAACGAGAAGATCAAATTTCTATATTGGAATTGATTCAAGAACAACTTCATATTCATATTTGTTCAAGACTTGTATCTAATCACCAAACGTGGGGTGACTTGCTTTGTAATACAGAATAGTGTGCTTTCTAGTTTACGTGAGAATCATCATAACAATTGATGGTTTGTTTAAAGGTCATTTGAATCGGGATGATTCAAAGTCCATCATACTTAGAGCTGTCAAAATGGGCTCGGCCCATTGAACCGACCCATAAGCCCTACAATTTAGCGCAGGTCGGGCCGCAAAATACCTTAAAAAACACGACCCTGTCTTTTTGGGCCAGCCCACCGGGCCTATGTTTTTTATGGGCTGGGCCAGGCCGGGCCAAGCGGACTTCGGGCTGACCCATTAAAAAAAGATTTTGGTAAATTTTGAAGAAAAAAGATTGAAATAAGATATGATTTCATAAATGTGTTCTCAAGTTATAAAGAAAATTTAAAGAGGATTAAGATATATTTTCAAAATAATGTGATCAAGGAAATGATTGTGAGATGTAGAGAAAATTTGATAAGTATTGGTGATAATATTAAGTTACTTTATACTTTTACATGGATGATTTTGTGGTATTAATATATATTTATGGATAAATATTGTAAACATCACTTATATACGTTTATGATGACTCTCTACTTATGTTGTATTGCATTTATCCATTACATCCTTTTTATAAAATTAAAATTATAATATTGAAATACGGGCCGGGCTGGCCCACTGGGCCGCACATGCCTTTGAAAAATGGACCGGACTCATTTTATATGACCCATTTAGCAATTGGGCTGGGCTGGGCCGGACCGACCCATTTGACAGCTCTAATCATACTTGATATTTTTGTGAAATAAAAAATGACATGCTTATTTGTTGTTGTTAAAAGATTGGAAGTAACGTCAAATATAACCTAACATATTTACTATTTACAACATATATACTATTTACAGCGAGTATAGAATAAAAGCGCGACAAATTACACCAAAATGGAACATAACTTTCAGATTCTTAAGTACCAATGATAAGTAGTTGGGTACCGGTACCGGTACCTGGAGTGTAAATTATTTTTAAATTTTAATTTATTTTAAAATAAACAAAAATAAGAGAATGGCATGACACTTAATTATTCTATTTGATTGGTTAAAGGTACCGGTAGCCAACTAAATTAGAGAATTTCCAACTTCACCCCATACATCTCTCACGCACCACCGAATTAGCAAAATGCCCTCTAGCTTTCGTAGATGGATCTCCGGAAGCACACTTTTTTACATTTGCGTGAAAACATTCCGTAGATGCACATACGAAACACTTCCGTAAATACATCCACAGAATCAGCCCAGACCCATAAAACTAGAACAACAACATTTATAACGATAAAAGAAACATTCATTGATTAAAATCGACATTACATCGAAACTTCCAACAAAAAATTAAGAAATCTAAGAAATCTAAGAAATTACAACAGTCAAAACGATATCATCTAATCCGTGCATCATTTGAATGACATCAATATCGTTTTCCACCTCATCCCACTAACCTTTCGTTTCTCCGGTCTCAAGCGAGATCTTTGTTCTAAGCCTCTGAATCCTTCTGATGACTTCGCCAGTTTTGTACCCCTCTAACCAAGACATCAAACCCCTTTTAAGTTGGTCCAAGGAATATATGTGCCAAAATTTCATCGCATGGGGGGTTTGAGAGAAGAGAAAATAACATGCACATCCATTTTAAAAATAATCGATTCAGGAGTGGGACGCTTGGATGATGTTCGCTGCCATGAGCATAACCTAGGGGATGCCATTTGTGTGTTTGCGTGTAATGTTTGTGTAATACAACCCTAGAAACCCAAACTTTATAGAAGCCCTTAATGAATATGAACCACACAATCTCTGTCACATAACATTGCGTAGGTATATCCACGGAAGAATCACATATATTTTGTTTTCGCAGATGTATCTACGAAATGATGTGGCACTAAGTCATTTCTTAGATGCATCTACGGAACAATTTCTAAATTGAATTTATGTGTATTTTATTCCAATTTATACTAGTTTATTATACTTCCGTAGATATACCTACGAAATGTGACACAACTTAAATTTTTTTTTTCCGAACCGTACATCTAAAAATATGAAATCATAATTAAAATTTCACACAACGTGTAAGAAAATCACGAGGTAGTGTTCACCTATTTTTTTTTCACCAAATGGAAGATAAAAAAACTACACACAAAACGAGAATAAAAGCACAAACACCCAAAAGGAAAAACGCTATTTTGACCCCAAAAACAAGCAGCAACAGAGCATGAAGTCTGTATTTATATTTGCGTTTATCTGTGCGATTTCCGTCGCCGCAGCATCCACCGCCTATCCATCCGTCCCCGGCCTCGAATCTGGCGACTGCTCCCTCACCGGCGACGAAACGAATCTCGTTCCTCCTCGGCGAGAAGTGTACGATGACGGACGAATATTCGATATCACACACAGGTTAGTCCCTGAGATGCCGGTTTGGGACTCTAAGGAAGGGTTAGGGCACTTTCTTTGGCTGGAGGGTAGCATGAAGAATGGCTCACGCGCTAATGGCTCGGCTATGAAGTTTGGTGTTCACACCGGAACTCATGTTGACGCGCCGGGCCATTTCTATGATAATTACTACGACGCCGGATTCGATGTTGATACTCTTGATATAGCACTCCTCAATGGTATAATCCTTGTAACATTTATCATTTCTCTATGCATTTTCTTTTACAAGAAATCTAAAATAATAATTATTCTTACTCAAAACAATAGCGTTAACCATAATCATTAGAACTGATAGAAGTATTCAATATTCCTAATACAAGTATTCATTATTAGTATATTTATTATCATTAGTTTTAGTACTAATAATAGAAGGGCTTTGTATTCATATTACTAATAGAAGTGTTCATTATTAGTATTTATAATCATTAGCAGTAGTACTAATAAAAATATTAATTATTACCCCCTCTGTTTAATTGTTGTTTTGGGTAAGAAAACTACTCCGTCGCACATATTAGTCCTCTCAGCACAATTATCGTTGCATTTGTCCATTTCTTACCAATTAATAAAAGATATAAATGAATGAAAGTGAATGATGAGGATCCATTCTGTTTTCTATTATTATAAATGGAGGGTACAATTTAGCAACAAAATTTAACTATGAATTCTAAACTAGAGGGGACAATTTTTTGAACATTTTTTTTTTCAAATGTGTCGATTATTGTGGGATAGATGATTATTTTTGTTTTCCTATACATTTCTCATTTTTGGAGTGCCTTAATTGTTGGTTATAAATCAGACAGTTAGATTCTGACAATAGACAATTGATACACCAATTGTTATGTTTATAGGTCTTGTCCTTTTGGTTGATGTTCCAAGGGATAGCAACATTACTGGTATGTGATGCTTTTATTTAAATCATTTAGTTCTTGAGTTGCTGCACATTTCAGTTTCTCAATGTCTCAGCCTTGTAAATGCAATGTTCTGTCTGGCAAGACTGGTTTTTGAGTTTATAGCTGATGGCTTACAAATAATAAACTAATATGACTAAAATAAACTTATGTGACATCAATTTTTTCTCATGTATTTTTACTAGTATATAGCGTTTTTTTATAAACTACTTTTAAGTAGAATTTGAGCTTACAAATTTTTTATCTTATCTTAATTGAAAAAAAATTAAATATTAATTAAAAATGTCTTTTTGTGCTATTTCAAAACAGAATTTTAATTAAAGATATCTTTTAATTGTGTTCTTCTGATGAGTGAGTTCAACCGCTAATTTTGTCCAACGGTACAAGTTCAATCCCTAGCTTCTTTGTTATCAACTGATAACTAGCTCAATCCCAATACTTTTTTACAAACAAACCTGAATCTTCCGGAAGAATCAATGCGACTGAAAATTTTATATTTCGTAGCAGTTTGTAGTGCTGAATCTGAATCATGAAATTTGGTAGATGCTCTGCTTTCCCATTTACAAACTGTTTTCTGAGCCGTTTCATTTTGAATGTCTGATATGAAAATGCAAACTTATTCCTGTTACTGGTGTTTATATATAATTTAAATATTAAAAGATTTATCCTTTTCCAGCTGAAGTTATGAAGTCCTTGTATATCCCTAAAGGTGTAAAACGCGTGCTCTTCAGAACATTAAATACCGACAGGTAATAACTGATAAGTTACATTTGTCCAGACTGCTGTAGGAGCATCTTATTTTTTGTTTTTCCAGAATAGAGTTGAATTTTATAATGGTTTTTCTTACTTGTTCTGAAAGTGTTTCTCTAAAGCAGCTTCATAGTTCCTGCATATACACAAAATGCTTTTTGTTTAACTTTCATATGCATCTATCTTTTGGAAACTTTTTGTCCCCCAGTTTCAATTTTTGGGTTGAACCTTCTGAGTCATTATATATAATGTGGATGTGGACTTAGCTTGCATATAAGCAATAGTTGCTTCTTCACTTTATCTGTATGGTTAAAGATGGATATGCCATTGGACGATGGGGAGGGGGTGGACAGTAGGCAGAGGTTATATTTAAGAACACAATTTGCTAATTAGTAATTACCAATGGTATATTACTCTCAAGGGGTGCTTGGGAATGAGAACTTAGCTTATACCTATTAGTTTCAAATTTCAATACAAATTTTATAAGACAAATGATTATATTTATTTGTGAACACATTTACCAAACTTTAAGGTATGTCTTGAAGGTGGAGATTGGAGGATATGAGAGGGAGGCAAAGGTTTTAAATGAAAATATTTCCCCTTCATTTTACTCGAACATAAACATACAGCGTGTTTGATTTGATTTTGCTAATTTTAATTATTAACCTCAATGACTCATATGGCAGTATATAATTTTAAAATGCAATTTTAACATTTAGCTTAGTACTATGCATTTGTTTATTAGAAGTTACATGTGACTTGTAGGAATTTTTTTTGTTGAAATGTTAGGAAGCTTATGTTTAAGAAGGAATTTGACACAAGCTATGTTGGATTCATGGAGGATGGTGCAAAATGGCTGGCGGAGAACACCGACATCAAACTTGTAGGTGAGATAGAAATCATTATGCATGATTCGGGTTGCTTCCTAATTTTTTTCTCCTCTGTTTTTTACTCAAATAACTGTTATTCATCCATAGTTTGCAGTCTTAATTTATTTGAGTCATATCTGTCTTTTATCTAATGACACGAGGTCATTAACTTAAATTGATTTCATTGCACTCTTCAAATTCTGGCCATTTCTTCTGTCTTGAATCGGTCTATCTTAGAAATTTGTTCAGCTCAATATTTTTTGGATGAAATGGAAGGGTTAAAGCCACCTCTCTGAAATTAAATTAGGTCCATGAAAGACTAAACCGGAGTACACATCTTCCAAGTGGAACTTCCAAACAAAGGAAGGCATTAATTATCATCTAATGATAGCCCATGTTTTGCTTAAAGATCTGCAGCTTATAAGCGAGCCCGATTCCATCATCGTTGCATGTACTTTTTATTTTGAGCTATCAAAATAGGGCCCCTAGCTCAGATAGAAGAACCACATTACAATTCCTTAATTTTCCAGCAAAGGTCCAAAATAAGGAGCCATCATTGATGTACGCTAGACCCCCAGCAGCAGCTTTGGCTTAGCGTACTTGGTTATATTCTTTGTGGGCCTTTGGGGTTTTCCAACAAAAAGAAGAATAGATTCTTCTCTAGAATTCCTAATATCATTTACTAGATATTGGGCTGTCTTTGAAAACTAAATCATTCCTGGCACAACAAATCTACCAGCAAAATATGTGTTCCAATTACACTAGAGAAACTAGAACTTGAAAAGTTAACTAGATTATAGTCGGGCAATTTCTTAATGTCGGTTACAGTGGAGTTTGAATCATTATTAATTTGCCTGAAAAGCCTCCAAATTTGGAAAACTTTGCTACAGTCCCTAAAAGCATGCTAAACGGTTTCCGAAGCCAATTTGCCTGAAAAGCCTCCAAATCAGCAAAACATGGCTGTGACTGCAGTCCCTAGTAGCATGTGAATTGGTTTCGAAGCCAATTTGCTGCATGGGCAAAGATCCCTATCCTTCTTCCCACGATGCTTTCTAGTTCCTAGTCACATTCGGCAGGAGGATACCTCTACAAATCTCCCACAGGAACAATCTGATTCGCAGGAGGATACCTCTACAAATCTCCCACAGGAACAATCTGATTCTCTCCGGGCCCTTCCAAAATGGCAACTGGGAGAAGAGAGGTATATGTTTTTGCAATGAAAAAGAGCCATCAGATGAGCCTCTCCAGTCAAATGTCAAGCAGAGGTTGGCAGTTTCGAATAGTGTCAATCAAATATGGAAGTAAACAAGTATTAAATTTGGAAAGATTTCATTCACGTTGGTCAAAGAAGAGAAAAAGGGGAGAAATAAAAGAAGGAAAAATAGTAAATAGAAATGTGGTTATTAAATCATTAAAGAGTAATTAAAGTAAAACTTTATTTCTAGTTGATTATAAAAGTCGTGTTTTCTTAGTTTCTCACAACAAGGGCAAAAATCACAATCAGTGAAAAGTGCAACTAATAAGTTTCATCCAATAAACATAGAAAAGAAAATTCCAGTGAAGGAATTTTGTGAGAAATATTTAAAGGGAACTATTTCTTTGGGTGTAACTGGGTTCTGAGTTTTGTGAGAGTAATTGTTATTAATGATCTAGAGAGGAGAAGTCATATTTGAGTGGGAGTATTAGAGTATTCAGTAGAATAGGATTGTGTAAACAAGCCAGTCAGCTTTAGACTGACACCTAGCAGTTGTATCTAGAGTTACCTACTATTGCAGGTCACAACTTGACTTATATAAAGCAAGCTGTGCACCTTTCTGTAACTAACTTTCCAGAAATACAACAAACAGTTGTAACTGAAATGCAAAGTTCATCTATCTTCTCTCTTTCTAATATGGTATCAGTTTAGCTTCTCGATCCATGGAATCGCTGCCAGGATCACCGTTTTCCGCTCACGTTACCTCATCCACCGCGCCGACAACGGCGGTGCTAGACGAATCTCGTCGTCTTCAGTTCGCGCTGAAGATCGCCTACAAACTAGATGAAAAGAACTTCCATCTATGGCGTCAACAAGTTGAGCCATACATCAACGCGCATAATCTCACGGATCTCGTCGTATGTCCTCGAATCCCTTCCAAATTTCTCTCCGATGAGGATCGTCGCTCCGGTTCCGTCAATCCGGTGTACGCGTCGTGGCTTCAGAAGGATCAATTGTTGTTGTCATGGCTTCAATCAACATTATCGAGCGAAATCATGTCCAGAGTTCTTGGTTGCGTTCACTCACATCAACTTTGGGATCGCTTGTTCAATTACTTCCAAAAATAGACGCGCGCGCGTGCAAGGCAGCTTCGCGTTGAACTACGTGCTGCGACACTTGATTCACAACCAATCTCCGATTATCTGTTGAAGATTCGCACGATCGTTGATGCTCTGGCTTCGATTGGAGATCCTGTTCCGGTCACGCATCACATTGATGTGATCCTTGAAGGTCTACCAAGTGAGTATGCCTCTGTTGTTTCTGTTGTTGAAAGTAAATTTGGAGATATGGACTTGGATGAAGTCGAGTTTCTGCTTATTGCACATGAGTTGAGGTTGAATAAGTTCAAGAAACAACCTCCTCCTGATCTAGCTTCACTGAATCTTACTCATGCTCCTTCTCAAACTTCATCACCTTCACCTGATGTGTCCAAGTCTGGTACCTCTGACACTCCCTCTGCAGTTACTCTTGCACCTTCACCTGAACCTGATTACTCTTCCTTTAGAGGAGGGAGATCCAATAGAGGTGGTAGAGGTGGCAGAATCTCTGGAGTTCAATGTCAAGTTTGCTCTAAGGTTGGACACTCTGCTTCGAACTGTTGGCACAGGTTCAACCAACAGTTTCAGCCTCAAGTTTCCTATGCTAGCAGTCCTTATGCTCCTGCTCCTTGGTCCACTCCTCAGGTTGCTTTTGCTCAAATCCCTGCTAATGTGTGGACAAGACCAACTGCCACTGCTCAGGCTAGGCCAGCTGCCATTACCTTGACTTCTAGCACTTTTATTGCTAATGCTGCTCCAGTTCAAGCTGCTGCCACTTGGTATCCTGACTCAGGTGCATCCTTCCATGTCACCAATGATGCTGCCAATCTTCAGCAACAAACTCCTTGTGAGGGACATGACCAAATCTTTATAGGAAATGGTCAAGGTCTGCCAATTACTTCTACTGGTTCTAGTAATTTTTTCTCTACTTGTCAACCTCACACATCTCTTTCTCTTAAAAATCTCTTACATGTGCCTTCCATCACTAAAAACTTGATTAGTGTTAGTCAATTCTGCAAAGATAACCATGTTTACTTTCTCTTCACTGCTGACACTTGTCTTGTCAAATCTCAGGTGTCTAATGCTGTCCTTCTTGTTGGAAAAGTTGGCTCAGATGGTTTATATGAGTTTCCTCCTCTTGCTGTCTCCAAGTCTGCCAAGTCTTTAGTTAGTTCTAATAATATTGTACCTAGCATTAATGCTACTGCTATGTCTCCTTCTTTGTCCAATGTATGGCACCTAAGACTAGGCCATCCCAATGTCAATACTCTTAAACTTGTAATGCAGAATTGTAATCTTCCCTTTCATAATAAAATGCAAGATTCTTTTTGTACTGCTTGTTGTGTTGGCAAAGCTCACAAGTTATATTCTCCTCTTTCACACACTGTCTACAAGTCACCTCTTGAACTTTTGTATTGTGATCTTTGGAGTCCTTCCCCACAGCTTTCCACTCAAGGTTTTAAGTACTATATATCCTTTGTAGATGCCTTTTCCAAATTCACTTGGCTCTACTTGCTTAAGTCCAAAGCTGAAGCCCTAAATGTGTTTAAACAGTTTAAAGCACTTGTTGAATTGCAACTTGGCTTTCCCATCAAGTCTGTGCAGTCAGATTGGGGTGGAGAATTTAGACCTTTCTCTAAATACCATGCTGATCTGGGCATTCAGCACAGAATTATCTGTCCACATACACACCATCAGAATGGAGTGGTGGAGAGGAAGCATAAACATGTTGTTGACATGGGTCTAACCCTCCTAAGTCATGCTTCCTTGCCTATATCTTACTAGGATTTTGCATTCTGTACAACTGTGTATCTCATTAACAGGCTTCCATCTTCATCTGTTAATTTTCAGGTGCCATTCACTATCTTGTTCAAGACTGTCCCTGATTACAAGTTCCTAAAAGTGTTTGGATGTGCCTGTTTTCCTCTACTAAGGCCATACAATGCTCACAAGTTGGAGTTCAGATCTCATGAGTGTATTTTCTTGGGCTATTCTGCTTCTCACAAGGGTTATAAATGCTTGTCTCCTACTGGCAGATTGTACATCTCTAAAGATGTACTATTCAATGAGTCCAGATTCCCATTCCTTGAGCTATTCTCTACACCTAACACTTCTAATCCATCCTCTACACATAAATCCTCCTCTATTTCTCCTTTACAACCCCTGTTATCTTCTTCTCCTACCTCTTCTTTACCTATGCCTATTCCTCTTACAGCAGTGCCCTTTTCACCTTCTGCTCCACCAAATTCCTCCAACACCATGGATACATCCATACCTTCACCTCAGCACAATTCCTCCACTCCTACTACTAGCCTGACATCACCTCAAAGTCCTGCTTCATCCCCTACTGCAGCTACAGAAACTCTGCCTTCTTTATCTTCTTCTCGAACACCCTCTACTTCTACTACCTCTTCTGTGTCTACAGAAGCTAGCCCTTCATCTTCTATCCCTTCCAATGCTGTCCCTGTTATGCAGAAGCCCATAATCAACATCAAATGATTACTCGAGCCAAGTCAGGTTTTGTCCAACCAAGGCTTCAGCCTACACTGTTGCTGACACAGTCTGAGCCCAAAACTGTTAAGCAGGCTCTTGCTGATGACAAGTGGAAAAGTGCAATGCAAGCTGAATATGATGCCCTGTGCAAGAATCAGACCTGGTCCCTGGTACCTCTTCCCCCTAATAGACAACCTATTGGTTGTAAGTGGGTTTTTAGGGTTAAAGAGAACCCTGATGGATCTGTCAACAGGTATAAGGCACGCCTTGTGGCCAAGGGGTTTCACCAAAATCAAGGCTTTGACTACAATGAGACCTTCTCCCCTGTGGTCAAACCAATTACCATCAGGCTTATCTTAACTGTGGCTTTATCAAGGCATTGGTCCATCCAGCAGTTGGATGTCAATAATGCCTTTTTGAATGGCCTTCTCACTGAGGAAGTTTACATGGAACAGCCCTCTGGCTTTGTTCAGTCTAATCCTTCACTGGTTTGCAAGCTGCACAAGGCTCTCTATGGCCTCAAACAGGCTCCTAGACAATGGTTTGAAAGGCTGCAACAAACTCTGCTTCAACTGCACTTCAAACCTAGCAAGTGTGATCCATCTCTTTTTGTTTTCACTTCTAACAAAGATACCATCTATCTCTTGGTATATGTTGATGATATTATCATCACTGGCAGCAACTCCAAATTGGTACAGGAGGTTATCACCAAGCTTAACACTTCCTTCTCTCTCAAACATCTTGGTGCCTTGGATTATTTTCTAGGTATAGAGGTCAAATCTGCCTCTAATGGTTCTATGCTACTCACACAGGCTAAATATGTTAGGGATCTGCTGCATAAAATCAAAATGACTGACCGCAGTCCTGTTAATTCTCCTATGCAATCTTCCTGCAAACTCACCAAGACTGGCTCCCCTGCTCTTCAGGATCCATTCATGTACAGGTCTGTTGTTGGGGCTCTTCAGTATGCCACCATTACCAGACCTGACATAGCCTACTCAGTCAACAAAGTCTGCCAATTTATGTCTCATCCTCTTGAGACTCATTGGGTTACAGTAAAAAGGATTCTCAGATATCTCAAGGGGACTATCAATTTTGGCTTGCATCTGTCTCCTCTCTCTTCCACTCAGCTGCCTACCATCAAAGTGTTTTGTGATGTTGACTGGGCTTCAGATCCAGATGATAGGAGGAGCACCTCAGGTGCTGCTATTTACTTTGGTGCCAACCTGATTTCATGATGGTCTAAGAAACAGCCAGTTGTTGCCAGATCTAGCACTGAGGCAGAGTACAGAAGTCTTGCACAGGCTACTGCTGATTTACTCTGGCTGCAAACCTTATTCACAGAACTTGGCATTTCTACTCAACAACTTGTTGTGTTGAGTAGAATAGGATTGTGTAAACAAGCCTGTCAACTTTAGACTGACACCTCGCAGTTGTATCTAGAGTTACCTACTATTGCAGGTCACAGCTTGACTCTATATAAAGCAAGTTGTGCACCTTTCTGTAACTAACTTTCCAGAAATACAACAAACAGTTGTAACTGAAATGCAAAGTTCATCTATCTTCTCTCTTTCTAATAGGGAGTGATGGCTTTAGGCGAAGGAAAAGTGAAAATAGAACAGTTCCATGGTGCTGACTTTAGCTTTTGGAAGATGCACATTGCAAATTATTTGTATCAGAAAAAGCTACATCAATGTCTCAAGGAAAAGAAGCCTGATTCGATGAAGGAAGATGAGTGAAACATTCTCGATAGGCAAGTACTTGGTGTTATTTGATTCTCTTTCTAGCATGTATGAAAAGCCTTCAGCATCAAATGAAGTCTATTTGATGAGGAGAATGTTGTACAATTGATGTGTCTTTTGTCATGCGAAGATCAAACTACCTCCTCATCAAATGAACTTTATTTGATGTTGAAGGCTTTTCATGCATGCTAGAAAGAACCTTCATAAGACCAGCGGTTGTCTTCTCGTTTGCAATGTTAAAAGCAACATTTTGAGATAGCGACAATTGGATAACACCAAGTGCTTGCCTATCGAGAAGGTTCTACCCATCTTCCTTCATCGAATCTGGCTTCTTTCTATAATAGGTTGATGTAGCTTCTATGAAGCACGAACACCTCTAAGAGTAGGCGTGTCGCGGTGTCCGACACTTATGACACTCGTACGACACGTGTCGAAAAAGTCAGACAAGTGTTGGAAAAATCAGACAAATGTCACCTAAAAAATATATTTTTTCATTGTTTCGACACTCTTTAAATCGGTGTCAGACACTCGTATTACACTCAAACAACACCTGTAGAACAATTCAGACAAATTATTCTAAAAATAATAGTTTTTAACATACCTTACACATCTTTTGGACATGTATTGAAACAATGTAATCAATTAAAAATTAAAGATATTAATTTTCATTAGAATATTTTTAACAATTTTAATAATAGATAGATAAATTAAACTTAAATACTATCGTATATGTATCAGTGTCGGTGTCTTATATTTTTTATATTATTGGTGTCGGAGTGTATGTGTCGTATTGTGTTGCAGTGTCCGTGTCAGAGTCCGTGCTTCATAGTGTAGCTTTTTCTGATACTAAATAATCTTCAATTTGCATATCTTTCAAAAGCTAAAGTCCACACCATCGAGTTTTTCTATTTTCACTTTTCTTCATCTGCAGCCATCACTCCCACCTAAATTTGACTTCCCGAGGATCGTCTCCGAAAATTTCTACGAATCGCTGTGCTTTGAAACAACTTCGTGAAAAATTGGTAACGCCGACCAAATCTTGAAAAATTAGAAAAACAACCAACTGGCTGTGATACTAGTTGTTATTGGGAAGTTATGTAAAATTTTCCTATATTATCAGATTTATGGAAGAGCAAAATAACACGGAAGCGCACTAAGATTAATAATAATGAAATAAACAAAGTGTTTACGTAAACTACTCACAAAATCCACAACACGGTTACACCTAAAAATATTTCTATCTAAATATATCTCACAAAATCCACTCACTAGAATTCTCTTTTCTTTCTTTGTTGGATGAAACTAGCTGGTTGTTGTTACACTTATTGTGATTTTTGCACTTGTTATTAGAAACTAAGGAAACATGGCTTTTATAGCCAACTAGAAATAAAAGATAAATAGTTTTACTTTAATCACTCCTTAACTGTGGCATCTGAGTTAGAGTCTAGTTCGAGTGAAGGACCAACTTCCTTGTATCGAAAGTCAGGCATGTCCCGTTGAAAAAGTGTCAATGACGGTACAAGTGTATCTGGATGAAAGATCTTCCGTTTGAAGGGGAATAATGTGGATAGACTCACACTTGAGGGGGAATGTGTGAGTTGGAAGTGTTGAGAAAAAAGTGTGGGAAAGTCCTACATTGATTAAAAAAAGTAGAGATTTGAACACTTACAAGTGAGATAGCTCATACACCTAGCACCTTATCGTTTTGGGTGAATATGTGGTGCGTCTCTCACAAAGTGTGTTGCTCATAAAGAAAGACCCCAATGTAAAAAATGCTCCCTCATGATGAACCCCAAAAATTGATGACCCAACAATTCACTGTAGTCGTAGTAAAACTTCTCATCGATGCTCCTAATCAAAGTTGTCAAGATCAAAATTTTGCATAAAATCAGAAAGGGATAGTAACTAAGATCAGAAGATTCTACCTAATTGTTTTACCTAATTGTTTTTGTAAGATTGAGAGGGGTTACATAATCAGCCATGTTCTGCCACTGGCCAGTACCTATTTAAAATTCATGTTTTAATATCTTTTACAATAAAACAACCTTAGTGGAAACCTTTTGCTGTTTCAATTTATGATGGTACTATTTCTGCTTTTTTGCCCCTATTGAATGCCATTTATACACTAATGTAATTTCCGGTGTAATTGGTAGGAGTTGATTACTTATCCGTTGCAGCATATGTTCACTCGGTTGAGTCTCATCTTGTTTTTCTGGAAAGCAGGGTAAGAAAATTGTCTTCTGGTTGTAATTTATGCATATTTTACTCCGTAGTTGCTTTATGTTAATTATTCCTAGTTTCTGAATTGAAAGAACTAAAAAATTAAAATAGGAGTACAAATGAGGTCTCGTGTGATTAAGTATATTAATGATGCTGAAAGTATGGACTATTCTCTCTTGAATTTTCAAACTTTTAATATTGATAATGGTCGGTTCATATAACATTTGGTGTTTTCAACAAGAGTGATGGTAGTATCAATTTATATGTTCTCTATAGTTTGATGTTTTGTTTGGGAAAATAACATTTTATTGGACCGCTTCGTACTTCCAGTCGTCAAACTGATGTACTATTTAAGTCTTACCAGTGACCACACAGACCTAGATTCTTGAAAATTTATGAAGTTTATGAAACTTAGGTATAATTATCGGCACTGCTAATTTTCTGTATTCATCATTCGTAATAGAGTTCTATACTCTGTCTTGAGGTTTTATTAGCAATTCCAAAGCTCTGCCCAAACTATTTTATATTCGAAATAATTATTTCACTTGATACATCATTACTCATCGCTCCCTTAATTCACTCATCTGTGTTCAGTTGATATTAGTCGTATATTTGCATTCTATTCTTGAAGGCTGTTTTCATCGTATGAGTAGATACTTTCAGTTTTAGTAGAAAGAGAGAGGTTGCTAGAATGCATCCATTGAGTTCCTTGTGTGAAAATTCATCAATGAGCAATGCACTAACAAAAGTAAATGCACCAGGAAATCATTCTTGTGGAAGGCCTTAAGCTAGACGGTGTCCCAGCAGGAATATATTCCCTCAACTGCTTGCCTCTCAGGTTGGTTGGTTCTGAGGCATCACCAATACGGTGCATTCTGATCCGATGAAGTCCGTGAGTTGCATGGTATGATCAATTTATGGTATCAACCTCCAACTCTTTGCATTATCCTGATCCTTATCAAGTCAAATGTTGATATAGTGGTATGGCCGCAGGTACCAACATAACCCAAAGGTAGTCAGCGGTATCAACTAGGAGCATTTTGATGCAAACCAAGAATTGAGGACTAGCTGGTGCACTTATAATAAACTTGTGTTTTCAACTTTTACCTCACATGTAGTCCTTATGCACCATTTGAACTTGTAGACCTATGGCCATTAATTCTTAATAATTACATTATATATTAAGTCTTTGTATCTTATCAATATCTCTAAGTGAGATTCGTTGAAACAGGGTATCTGTTGGATCATTAGAGATAGCATTACTACTAGATTCTGGTAAGATGATTAGATTCCTGGTATTAAACTTCTTAAATTATTAATTGTCGGGTTTTGGTTATTTCTATTAACCAATGTCATTTTGCAGCAAGTTCTTACGCCACATCTTTCAAGAAACACAAAATATATCATAGTGAATTATTTATTGATCTTCTCCACCGTTTTTGACAGCAATCAATGTTACTATATTCACAGTTAATTAGTTAGTATTTTCCGTAGGGGTGAATCTAATTTGAAACCATTCTTATCATTCTACTCTTAACTCTTTCCATCATATTTGTATTTCTTGACATTGAAATTTATATATTCTGATTTCATTGACAATTTTCTGATGAATCATCTTTTCAAACCACTCTACCTTTCTCATTTTCTTTAATGTTAATCCTCTTCAACTCCTCAACAAGTTTTTTCAGTTGAAACATCTCTCCACCAGCTCACCACAAGCATTCAATTAATCCCACTTACCCACTCCTTTATTACCTTTTTTTTCTTCTTATTTTAATAATCATTTACTTTTATTTATGTGTTTTATGGATAATTTATAAGAATTTATGAGTTTTATTGTTTCTAGTTAAATTAAACATTGATTATAAAAAAATATTTATAGTTTTAGTATACTATTTTTGAATTTATGAGTTTTTAATTTTAGTATAATTAAATTAATTAATGTTTTGCTATTGTATATTTTTTAGTTTTAATTTTTATTAATGTTTTGCTATTGTGGTCTTTTGATTGCTCCGGAAATTATTATTTTTACTATAATTTTAATTAATGTTTTGCTATTGTTCATTTCAATTTTTGTCAAATATAGTTTTGATGCTATTGTTCAACTTGTAATCTCTATTTCCTTCTTTGATGTTACAGGAATTGAAACTGAAGAAATTGTTGGATTTTGACATTGGAGGAATTTATTATTTGTACTATTTGTTATGTTATTGTAATGTTGTATTATATTTTATTTTATTTGTGATTTATGGGTTTATTTCATCTTAAATGTTATTTAATTTTGTATTTGAAAACTTAGTATCCAATTTTAGATCGATTTTAAAGGATTAAACTCATCTAAATAATTTATTTTTTAAATAATACTGTTAAAAATTAAAAAACAAAAACTGATTGTGTTTTGGACATTATATATTTATGGTCCAATAACAAAACAATATATTTTGGGCTTTATTGTCAATTTATCAAACAATTAAATAAAAAATCTTACTGGGTTTTCAATTTGGCTTAAATTTTCCATTGACCCAACTATTCGAAAAAAACCGAGTTTATTAACCGTACCCAATTTGGACTGAACCTGAAAAAATTGAAAAATAAATCGGTCGGAATTTGGGCCTGGATTTATCACCCGAGGTTAAGAACAGTTTTGGGTTATGGGCCCGAACCGACCCGAATCGATGTCCAGCCCTAGTAACAATACTGCTCTTCATCTTTCGTGGCATATGTTTCCATTACATTTGTTAAAAACATCAAATATAGATAAACATTCCTATATAGCCATGTTTGCATTTGTAGTTTCCTACAAAAGTTTTGCAAATTCAGTTGGTGCCTTGAATATCACAAGTTTCCGTTGTGAACTGAAATGCAAACAAACCCCGTGTTACCACTTACCGTGTATGTTTGGTTTGGTGGCAAGATTGTAAAATTACGATGGCACTGTATGTGACGTGATTTGAACGTGAAATCAAACTTATACTGTACTTGTCATTTTGAAAAAAAGAGATATATGTCAATTATTTTCCTACAGTTTTATAAACCACCTTTATTAATTACTAGTATTTAGAATGGAAAAGGTAAAGGTATTGCACTGGCAGGTTAAGATGCCCAGTACTACAAATGGCAACAAAGGCTGCAACACAATGTCTTTGAATTCACGTGAATTCAAGCACTGCAAGGTGCCTGATTGCTTGAACAATTGTTGCTGTAATTGGTGCATGCATGCTATATTTATTTTTTATAGTCGTTTGCATGCCTAAAGTTACTCTCTGATGCATGCATTGATTGATGCTTGCACCTTATTGTTTTAAGATTCCAATATCTATGCTTCCCATGTAAAGTTGAAATTAATCATAAATCAGTTCATGATCAGTGATGAATTGATGTCAGAAGCTTTGACTAAACAACACAGACTATCAAGGAAATAAGCACACACAACACAAACATGAAACACCTACCTCTTGATATAGCTTCTTTACGCACTATATTGTTGTACTACTTAGCAAAGTGCAGTTTTTGATAGAATTTTGGTGACCAATGGAATAGGCCCGAGCCTAAGTTGACTCTGGTCAAGTATGACTTTTTTTTTGAAATAAAAAATGCTTAGACTTTTTTATTTTTTTTAATTTTATAAAAATTTCTGTTTAGTTAAAAAGGCAGAATCACATATCATAAAAAAAAAACTATTTAAAGCTATCACATTAGTTTATTTAAATAAATATGAATAGTTTTACTATACACACATTATAGAGAGCTTGCCATAATAGTTTACCAACTAAGAAAAGACTTCACAGGTTTGGCATGCTCGACACTGATGAGTGTATTTTCTGCAAGGAGAGTGATGCTCTATATCACATTCTGTTTGGCTGACCAGGTACGAGAATGGTGTGGGAGGGAGTTCTGATTTGGTTACAACTCGCTCACATCCCTCAACAGTGGGAAGAAGAATTAATTTGGTTAATCAATATGTGTAAGAAAAAAGGTTGGAGACAGAGAATTAGTTTGATTAATCAATATGTTTAAGAAAAAAAGTTGGAGACAGAGAATTATTCAATGTGCCTTTACCGAAACTGTTCACGAGTGTTGGAGATATAGGAACACCATTTGCTTTGGAGAAAGTATGAGCCCGCAATAATGCACTTTCAACATTATAGATGTTGTAGTGTATCGATGTTGGGACAATAGAAAAAATAGGCATCACTTCGGTAGACTAATGTTATCTTGATAAAGGTTTTAGTATTGGTCTGTTAGTAGCTCTTGCTTAGTTGGATTAGTTTATGACCACTTGCGCTGTAATGTCTTTTGAATCTCAATAAAAGTTATTTTGATTGAAAAAAATAAATATGAATAGTTTGAATTAAAATGTAACTAAATCTTAGTCATACTATGTAAATTCATATAAGTCACTGCAAATAAACTTTTATTATCATTGAATTTTTAATATGTTAGTCTATTAAGTATTAGTTGAATTGCTTATGTATGTATATACAAATAAAATAAGTTTTTTAAGTAGACTATGAAACTAATTAGATATTCAAGGTCACAACACAGTGAGGTCTAAAAATAAGTTAATGACAAACTACATACAAACTTAGGCGGCTTTAGTTTTTTGGTAATTTTGATTTAGGTTTGATAAAATTTAACTAGGTGTCAGACTTAAAATAAACCAGTGACAAGCTAAAAATCAGATTTAGAATTTCATTATTTTAGTGGACCATATTTGACAAAACTTATCTCGGCCTATCTTATTTCTACCCTAAATATGACACTAGTGATTATGTCAATCCAAACATGCATATATAAATGAATTTGAAAGATTTAAGTAACATGTTTGTCATTTCTAAGATTTTAGTTTGTTTAATTATTTACTTTTTCATTTTTTTATAGGTGTTAAGAGGATCATTACATGTGAGCCCCGTGCATGCATTTATAACTTGTTATTGATGTTGTGGTTGAACGATAACCCACCTTTGATTCTTGATCATGGAAATGTATGTTTAGTTCTTTTGTTCGTTTATGTTGTTTCTTCATTTGCAAGCTTGTTTGCTCTTGTATCTTCATACCTATGCTAGTTTTGACTTGTTTTCTTTATGTTTTCACTTATTCTTCTACATTTCATTTTCAGTTTAGGTTATAGTATATAATAACGCAATTCCGATTGCGATGTTTTGTTATCTCTAACTTGTGTGCTAGTGTGCAAGGCATTTGGAAAGGCAATTACTGATCGACGCTTATCTCATTTGTGTTTCGCTTTATTTGCGGGACACAATCTCATTCTCTCGTGTCGTGCTCTCATTTTGGAGACACGTCTTTTACTTTATACCTGTTTGCCTAGATTGCTTGTTCCTCTCGCAGGTGTATTGTAATTGTGGTCGAAGCACACATCGACGCATGATTCATTTTCACGACGTCGATCCTTGTTTGCCTATGCGGCTAATCGGTGTGCTGACTATTTGTTGTTGCTTTTGCTAGCTCGCTCGCGGGATCTCTGGTTTTCTTTCTCATTTTGCTGCAGTTTATGGATCATAATCTGTTTGGTATTGATCTCGTTTCATTTTACCTTTCTCGTATTTTATCGTTTTCCGCATCATCCTATAACCTAAGTAGTAGGACTTAGACATTCATCTGGTCAAGCACTCGAAAGAGACTCTATTTTTGTTGGTGTATTTATATTTTTGCTTTGCGGAAGGGAGTCACGGTGCGATAAGACCTTTAAAGGCACACTGTTAAGTCCTCAAGAAGGCATGCAGAAAGGGTTAGCAATCAACCCCCGCCCAATCTCATTGAGTCTGTTCAGTTAAGCGCACGCCACGCGTTGCTCGGTCTTGAACTAGCACAAGATCTTGTTATCGAGTATGTCAGGTAGAGAATTCATACAATCGAATCCCCGCATTTCTTATAGCTCACGTTGGCCGACGTTTATGCTTGGTGTATGCATGCACCATCCCCCAGATGTTTCCCACACTATGACAACTTGGTTGTTGAGAGGAAATCGCTCCTCTTGTCTATGGCATGATCCCCTTATTACGCTTGGTCTAATGCTTGGTTGACTCGGGTGATCTGCTCCCCGTGGCTATGGCGGGACCACTTTTCTACTATTTGGCCTGCGCCAGTAGTTTGTTTGCTTTACGAGATGAGCTCGTTTGTGTGATATTCTTGTTTGCATTCGCTTTTCCCCATAGGTTATTAATTTAGTCTTGTACCCTTTGTATGACAACATAGGTAGCAAGCTTTCCTCCATTATCTTAGGCTTTTCTCATTCATTCTTTAAAACACAAACCACACTCTTTGATTTTCTTTTCTTAAGAGCTTGTTATTTCCGCTCCATTTCCTAGCATAAGTCTCCAAAGGTCAAGCAGCGGAGTGCGAATGTAACTCGTTCACCTAAAAAACACAAAACAAACAGAAACTAGTTAGCGAGCTACGCTACCTCTGACTCCTCAAAAAGGATACATAGGCAGTGGGGTAGGGCCCGTGCGATCATAACTCTTTCTTTTCCCTCCATTTGGCATGCATTTTAGTTCTGATTAGGCGTAGATTTGTTACACACCCATAGTTTTAGACACAAACGTGGATGCCATCGAGTACGATGGGCGCGAGGGGTGCTAATACCTTCCCCCCGCGCAACCGACTTCCTGACCCTTTTCTCTGGTCGTGAGACCATTGTTTTGTTTTGTGGTTTACTGGCAGTCCATTCCTTTTCCAGATAAATATGTTAGTGGTGACTCTGTTAATTTTCGCGGTAGCGACCCTCTGGATGCCACCTCTCTGCAAATGCCATCAACATCCCATTATGAATCGTCTGGAAGTCGACCGTGCAGAGGTCCCTCAGACGAGAAGCTACAACTGCGTCACGGAAGCACGACTCGTCAAGATGCATGAAAGAAGCAATCTTCCGGGCGTGGTTGTAGAACTTCTAGGGATTCCTCTCCTAAAATTAAAAAAAAAAACACTGTTATCTTCAAGCAAAGTCATAAAATGAATAAAAAATATATAAGTATTAAACAAATAAAATTTACCTCCATCTCCCAAATATGCCTAGCTGAATGATCTGCATACCGTGTTTGTATGGACGCATCTATAGGACCCTCCGGGTCCCAGACAGGCCCCAACACTGGATCATCCTCGCGTAGCTCAGTAGATGGCACCGAAGATCCTACAAAATTCGTCGCTGTCACGAGCACAAATATAGAGGAACTGCCTAGTCGATGTCTGCGGGAGGCTGGCAATTGTGAGGACCCCTCCGCATCATCCTGAGGCCTCTGTGATGCAGTAAGAGATGGAGTATGCCTCTCAACTAGAACGGATGGAGAAGGTCCGTCAATTGGAACTGATGGAGACTGCCCGACTAGAACAGGTGTAGTAGGTACATCGGGTGTAAAGGGTACATTAGATGAAACGACATCTCCATCCGCCACCTGTGATACTATACGCATCCGTTCACGCCGCATGGATGCATGTTGTGCAGTCCTCCCATGTATAATGTGATCTAGATGGTCGACCATGATTTTTGCATTGTGATTTAATAAAATCGAGTAACTTACTAGGTAGTTATAACAAGAAAAAGAAATAAAGAAAAAAATCAGCACATAACCTACTGTAGATGCATCTACGGAAGTGTCTTACATTTGAAAAAATGGATTTCTTCCGTAGGTGCATCTACGTAATGACCCAACGTTCCACTCTTCTAAATATGCATCTACGGGAGGTTCTGAAACCTCTAAAATGCAACAATGACGTCTGATCACTATTGCAGAAGGTTCAAAACCCCTTTTTAATGAATTGCTCCCCATTATCGCTAAAACTTATTTCTTGCGCTACTCAATCATTCCTACACATAAAAATCGAATTCAATCTCTATTTTTAAAAACTCTAAAATAACTCAAAACGTGGAAAACTTACCATTTAAATGTAGTTTGGAACTTGTTGGAATGTGTTGCTAGTTGATCTTGACGATCTTGGTCGAAATCGAGAGGAAGAAATGAACTTGTTTGGAAGTTTGATTTTTGAAGTTGAAAGAAAGTGAGAGTTTTGAAATGAGAAAGTAAAAAATAGGGAGAAGAAGAGTCTGACGCGAATATAATATCAAATGCTTCAATAGATGCATATACGGAAACTTCCATATGTATATTTACGAAATAAAACAACATTAAACAAAAAATAAGTGCTTTCGAAAATACATCTATGGAAGCAGAATGACAATTTTGTCAAATTAGTGGTGGTGAGAGGTCAACGGGGGTGGAGTAAGAAATTTTTATTTTTTGCACCAAATGAAAGATAAAAAAATTACGCACAAAAAAAAAGAAGAAAATTTTACTTTGTACCTTTACAATTGTCCATATACCCCTACAGTCAAAAAATTTGGACGAAATTACCCTCATAAATAAGTAAATTTTTCTCATTTTTAACTTTTCACTATTTGTAAACTCAAATGCTCTGCATTTTCTACAAAACACATACCGGAATGCTTTTGTCAATTCATCTGGTTCGCAAATCAAACAAACCGGAACACTTTTGGTAAGTCATTCGGTTTACAAAATTTACCCTAGAACACTTTCAGATTCTGTTCCGGTTCATTAGCTTTCACTCCGGAACTCTTTCCAAAACTCTTCCGGTTCATTTACCTTCAATCCGGAACACTTTTGTTAACTGTTCCGGTTCAGAAGCTTGCAAACCGGAAATCTTTTGTTAACTGTTCCGGTTCATCATTGAAAAACACCTGAAAACTTATTTGAACTGTTCCGGTTTTGATTTTTTTTTTTAAATTTTAGATCAGCGACATGCGTACATTAGGACCAGACAGAAGGCCTTCTAGCCAATGCCGCGATGCATATGGTCCCTCTAAGCCACCATAGGAGCCACCACAGCCAACTGGATATCCCAGAGGGCCTTCAGATCGATCATTACTTGTTCGATACCAGGACCATGTTGCTTGCCGTTTATGGTACAGGGAGGTAAGAAAAATAAATTTATTTATTTTATTTGCTTTTATTAATTTAAAATTAATTTATTATTATATTTTATAATGTAATTTTTTTTATTTTCAGGAAAGAGGTCGTAAAAAGGAGCTCAAAGTGGCAGAACATGGGACGAAGCTTCAGGATAGAGTTCCTGATATGCTCCCACCATGGATGGAGGCTTTGGTATCTACGTCAGGTCTGACTTGTCTTCAGATAACTAGCCTGACCAGGATAGACGTTAATCTTGTCTCAGCATTTATAGAGAGGTGGCATATAGAGACATCGTCATTTCACATGTCATTTGGTGAAATGACGATTAAATTAGATGATGTTGCCAGTCTGCTGCATTTGCCTATAGGGGGTTTGTTCTAGTATCCCGAGGAGCATGTCACCGAGGAGGGGGTGTTGAGCTTGGCATCTAGTACTTGGGAGTGGATAGGGGTGAGATGGCTCAACTTGTGCATGACTGCAGGGGAGCTTGTTATTCACTGCAGTGGTTATATGATAGATTTGTGGAGCATCGTGCTGCTAGTAGGTGGGCTTTTGCGACCAGAGCATATCTTATGATGTTGGTAGGGAGTATGATTTTTGAGGACAAGACTTTTACTCTTGTCGAGGCCCGATATTTGCTGTTATTTAGAGACTTAGAGAGACTTAGTGCTTACAGTTGGGCATCTGCTGCACTGGTCACTCTTTATCGACATCTTGGAGATGCATCTATGTTTAGTTGCAATTAGCTAGGTGGATATCCTACTCTTTTACAGGTATTTATGTATATATGATATAACTTTTATCCTTTAATTAATTGTATGTTAATTCATATATTTTAAATTATATTCTTTAATATATGTATATTAATTTATATGATATAATTTATTTGGTAACAGTGTTGGATTCATGAGTACTTTCCCACACTTAGAAGGAAAGGAGAGAACTGACGTCCATCTATAAATCAAGGGCTTCCTCGGGCGATGAGATGATCGTACAAGCAAGGAGTCATGAAGGTGGATGAGTTGAGACCGGTTTTGGATCAGCTGACACCTACGGACGTCACATGGCGCCCATTCGAGGATCACAGACGTCACATTCCTTTTGACGAGCTATCTCTGTATAGAGGTTTTCTTCTTTGGGGTGACATACATGTGCCATACTTACCTGATAGGTGTCTTCGTCAGTTTGGTCTTCGTCAGTCCGGTTCTTTGATTGTGATTGCTTCTTTGAGTGTGATTGCTTCCTGGAAGTATGTGATGCTTGCGATTGTATTTGTGAAGATTGAGACGCCTGATCAGCATACTCAAGACCCGAAGGATCCCTATAAACATCATACTCAACTGATTGGTTTCCTTTCCTCTTCACTCCTCCTTTAGTTTTTATTTTCTCAGGTGGTGGACACAATGAAGTTGTCGTGGGATATGCAACTTCACAAACCCTACTTTTGAATGCTCTTTTTCCAACAACATTTAGTGATTAAAACCTTCTCCACAATTCATCAATTGCATTATTCATATCCACCTATGAACCAACTTCCTCATCTAAAGACAACTCACCTTCCATAGATAGTATCCTCCATTGAAGATGAACACTTTCTATTCGTAATGGGATTCCAACAACAACTAATTTTCCCATCTCACAAGCACAAGGTAACCCATAACTTGTTCTCATAGTACCACCACATTTTCCCTACTATTTAACACATAGTCGAGCCTCAATAACTCTTCAGTAATGCGTCTCAAAGCAGATCTCGATACTGACCCATGCTAATTATCATAAAAACTTAAGCTCAACCTCATACAAACTTTTTGAAATGAAGCTCGAATGTTACCTATTTGTATTTTTAGGTTAGCATTCATAGCTTCCCAAACTTTGACCATGTCACCAAGACTGTTCCCTATCATATGCTTTAGCTTCCAATGTGCAGACTCAACCCTAAAATGAACAAACTAAGTATAAAAAAAATAACACTAAAAATTAATACATATTAAAAAGACTAAGAATTATGACATACCGATTAGTCGTGGTGTTACCAAAATGAAGCAATCGATCAATCAATGCGCCTACAAATCTTTGCCTATGTGGGATCAACCAAGTGTTCTTCACGTAATCGAGGAAGTCACTACAAGCAAAGCATGCTTGCTCAAGATATTGCAACCGTACACCATACTCAACCTTATTACTAACCCATACAACATCTTTCCACAATGTGCCTATCGTCTCTTGCATGTCTTTCATCACATATTCCTTGCATTTCATCCCAACATTTTTGTTAATGTGAAAACGACATAGCAAGTTATGCGTCCTAGGAAAAACAACTTCAACTGCTTTCATCAAAGCAAGATCTCTATCCGTCAAAATCACTTGTGGACCCACATCTTTCTTCACAAACAATTGCTTCAGCTTATCCAAGACCCAACAATAACTATATGTCTGCTCACACTCCATATAAGCAAACACAACCGCAAATGTCAACTCAATAGATGTCATGCCAACTATTTTAAACAGAGGTTGTCTATATTTGTTGGTCTTATATATGGCGTCCATTATCAAGATAGTTGGAAAAAGATTCAGCAACTTTATCGAATCTGGATGAGCTCAAAAAATATCTCTCACAACTTCCGAATCATCCATTTTCCTACTCCAATAAACATAGTTCGTCTCCTCTATAAGCTTAAGCAAATGTTGTATCTCACTTCACCTCTTATCTCCGCTTCTATCACACTCTTATGCTTGTATATTTGCGTGATTCGGGTGACGTTTTCAGGATCCCGCTCTTGCAAGGAAATCAATAAGTGTCTAGGCGGAACATGCTTCTTTGTCAAATCAGCAACATGCTACTTCTCGTCTGTTGTCAACCTACCAACAAATGAATGACCTTCTAATCTATCTGGTAAACCATGATTATGAACTCCATTTTTTACATCAACCTTCCATCCAGACCCATCTTTTATTGGAGTCGACCTAATTTTGAATGGACATCCACGTCTCTTAGTAGCACTTTGAGTCTCACTTTTATCCTTATATTTCCCCCTTTTTATCGCACCAAAATATCACTTTGTTGCTTCTTCCTCTTTTGCCTATTTCGGTGTTCGAACGAGCGATGATACAGTCACTTTATTGTTGATTCTGGTCTCTTTAACCCATCGGATAACTTCTTCTCATGTGACAAATCTTTGTGAAGTTGTCAAAGCATCAGTGATATCTACAATTGTCTCGTTTTTTTGACAAATCTGAAGCGGAATTTCCATACCTGAAAAAACATAAAAAAATGAAAAATGCATCCCAGAAGACATATGAAAAGAGTTCGGGAATGCACTTCGAAAGATATTTCACAACTCTTCCAGTTTGTGAAAATGTGTACCGGAACACTTTTTCAAAGTTTTCCGATTTGGTTTTCGTTTTTCCGGAACAGTTTCCAAACGACTTCCAGTTATATATTTTTGTGAACAGGAAGAGTTGAAGAATCTGTTCAGGTTTGATACTTTATACACCAGAAGACTTACATAAGTGTTCCGAAATTACAACGTGTATGGGTGCAGTTTTTCAGATTTTTTTAAATTTTTTAAGTGAATAATCAAAAAGTAAAATGGTAAAATAGTTATATTAACTTTTGAGAATAAAATTGCCATTTTTTAAAAATAATAGGGGTACAAAGGCAAGTAGAGGGGTAAAAAGTAAAATTTTCAAAAAAGAATAAAAGCGCGGCACAGTTAGAAACACCCAAAAGAAAAAGGCAATTTTGACCAGAAAAGCAACAGCGAGCATGAAGTCTGTATTTATATTTGCGTTTATCTGTGCGATTTCCGTCGCCGGCGCCTCCACCGCCTATCCATCCGGCGAATGTTCCCTCACCGGTGACGAAACGAATATCGTTCCTCTACGGCGAGAAGTGTACGATGACGGACGGATATTCGATATCACCCACAGGTTAGTCCCTGAGATGCCGGTTTGGGACTCTAAGGAAGGGTTAGGGAACTTCCTGTGGCTTGCTAGTAGCATGAAGAATGGCTCAGTCGCTAATAACTCGGCTATGAAGATTGGGGTTCACATCGGAACTCATATTGACACGCCGGGCCATTTCTATGATAATTACTACGACGCTGGATTTGATGCTGATGCTCTTGATATAGCACTCCTCAATGGTATAATCCTTATTCTATTATTCAATTCACTGTAATCTATGTACCATTTATCATTTCTCGTAATGTAGAATAATTATTATTCTTACCCAAAACAATAATGTTAACCACCATCATTAGTTATAGTACTACTATAGAAGTATTCATTATTAGTATCATTATCATTAGTAGTAGTAGTACTAATAGAAGTGTTCATTATTAGTATTTACAATCATGAGTATTAGTACTATTAGAAGTGTTCATTGTTAATCGCGGCTGATGCGGCCGATATAGCGGCGCGAAGCAGAAAAATTCACCAGGACGCTTCAGGTTGTACTGGTTCGGTGCAACAGGAAGAAGCGGCCGCGATCGCGGGTCGCATGCAGCCAAAGCGACCGATTTTTCTGATGTCGCAGATTTGGGAAAAGAAGAAGAAGACTTTCGTTCCTTGTTTTGATTTTTTTAATGCTCTGTTTCTTTATTTTGGCGTTTTCTGTCAGGTGATTAAGTAGAAGTGTTCAGAACTTTACTTTTGTAATCTCTTTCTTTCCTTGTTTTGATTTTTTTAATGTTCTGTTTCTTTATTTTGGCGTTTTCTGTCAAGTCAGAACTTTACTTTTGTAATCTCTTTCGTTCCTTGTTTTGATTTTTTTAATGTTCTGTTTCTTTATTTTGGCGTTTTCTGTCACGTGATTAAGTAGAAGTGTTCAGAACTTTACTTTTGTAAAAGCACGTGAGTGAATCTAACAAACCATCATTATTTTTATTATTTTATTATTACTTTATTAGCTGTTTCATTAGGCATTAGCTGTTTCATTAGGCATCAGCTATTTCAGTAGGCATTAGCTGTTTCGTAGACAACTGATACACCAATTGTTCTGTTTATAGGTCTTGTCCTTTTGGTTGATGTTCCACGGGATAACAACATTACTGGTACGTGATGCTCTTATTTAAATAACTTACATTCTTGAATTGCTGCACAGTTCAGTTTCTCAATATCTCAGCCTTGTAAATGCAATGTTCTGTTTGGCAAGACCCGTTTTTGAGTTTATAGTTGATGGCTTACAAATAATAAACTAATATGACTAAAATAAACTTATGTGACATCAAAACACAATTTTTAATTAAAAATATCCTTTTAATTATGTTCTTGTGATGATTGAATTCAACCGCTAATTTTGTCCAACGGTACAAGTTTAATGCCTAGCTTCTTTGTTATCAACTGATAACTAGCTCAATCGCAATACTTTTTACCAAACAAACCCGAATCTTCCCGAAGAGTCAATGTGACTGAAAATTTTATATTTCGTAGCAGTTT
Organism: Vicia villosa; assembly: GCF_029867415.1. NCBI lineage: Eukaryota > Viridiplantae > Streptophyta > Magnoliopsida > Fabales > Fabaceae > Vicia > Vicia villosa. The sequence continues at coordinate 80,604,876 of NC_081180.1, read as the reverse complement.
GGAGTACTGAATCTGAATCATGAAATTTGGTAGATGCTCTGCTTTCCCATTTACAAACTGTGTTTCTGAAAATGCAAACTTATTCCTGTTACTGGTGTTTATATATAATTTAAATATTAAAAGATTTATCTTTTTTCAGCTCAAGTTATGAAGTCCTTGTCTATCCCTAAAGGTGTAAAACGTGTGCTCTTCAGAACATTAAATACTGACAGGTAATAACTTATAAGTTACATTTGCCCAGACTGCTGTAGGAGCATCTTATTTTTTGTTTTTCCAGAATAGAGTTGAATTTTAAGATGGTTTTTCTTGCTTGTTCTGAAAGTGCTTCTCTAAAGCAGCTTCATAGTTCCTGCAGATACACTAAATGCTTTTTGGAAACTTTTTGTCCCCCAGTTTCAATTTTTGGGTTGAACCTTCTGAGTCATTATAATATGGATGTGGACTTAGCTTGCATATAAGCAATAGTTGCTTCTTCACGTTATCACTAACATTTAGCCTTCTGAGAGGGAGGCAAAGGTTTTAAATGAAAATATTTCCCCTTCATTTTACTCAAACATAAACATACAGCGTAGCGTGTTTGATTTGATTTTGCTAATTTTAATTGTTAACCTCAATGACTCATATGCCAGTATATAATTTTAAAATGCAATTTTAACATTTAGCTTAGTGCTATGCATTTGTTTATTAGAAGTTACATGTGACTTGTAGGAAGCTTATGTTTAAGAAGGAATTTGACACAAGCTATGTTGGATTCATGGAGGATGGTGCAAAATGGCTGGTGGAGAACACCGACATCAAACTTGTAGGTGAGATAGAAATCATTATGCATGATGATTCGAGTTGTTTCCTAAGTTTTTTCTCCTCTCTGTTTTTTACTCAAATAACTCTTATCCATCCATAGTTTGCATTCTTAATTTATTTCACTCATATCTGTCTTTTATCTAATAACATGGGGTCATTAACTTAAGTTGATTTCATTGCACACTTCAAATTCTGGCCATTTCTTCTGTCTTGAATCGGTCTATCTTAGAAATTTGTTCACCTCAATATTTTTTGGATGAAATGGAAGGGGTAAAGCCGCCCGCCTCTCTGAAATTCAATTTATTCATGTTTTAATATCTTGTACAATGAAACAACTTCAGTGGAAACCTTTTGCTGTTTCAATTTATGATGGTACTATTTCTGCTTCTTTGCCCCTATCGAATGCCATTTATGCACTAATGTAATATTCGGTGTAATTGGTAGGAGTTGATTACTTATCCGTTGCTGCATATGTTCACACGGTTGAGTCTCATCGTGTTTTTCTGGAAAGCAGGGTAAGAAAATTGTCTTCTGGTGGTAATTTATGCATATTTTACTCCTTAGTTGCCTTATGGTAATTATTCCTAGTTTCTGAATTGAAAGAACTAAAAAATTAAAATAGGAGTACAAATGAGGTCTCGTGTGATTAGTATATTAATGATGCTGAAAGTATGGGACTATTCTCTCTTGAATTTAATTTTCAAACTTTTAATATGGGAAATGATGCTGAAATTAAAATAGGAGTACAAATGAGGTCTCGTGTGATTAAGTATATTTGAAGGCTGTTTTCATCGTATGAGTAGATACTTTCAGTTTTAGTTGAAAGAGAGATGTTGCTAAAATGTGTCCATTGAGTTCGTTGTTTGAAAAATCATCAATGAGCAATGCACTAACAAAAGTAAATGCATCAGGAAATCATTGTTGTGGAAAGCCTGAAGCTAGACGGTGTCCCAGCAGGAATATATTCACTCAACTGCTTGCCTCTCAGGTTGGTTGGTTCTGAGGCATCACCAACACGGTGCATTCTGACCAGATGAAGTACGTCAGTTGCATGGTATGATCAATTTATGGTATCAATCTCCAACTCTTTGCATTATCCTGATCCTTATCAAGTCAAATGTTGATATAGTGGTATGGCCGCAGGTAACCAACATATCCCAAAGGTAGTCAGCTGTATCAACTAGGAGCATTTTGATGCAAACCAAGAATTGAGGACTTGCTGGTGCACTTTAAATAAACTTGTGTTTTCAACTCTTACCTCACATGTAGTCCTTATGCACCATTTGAACTTGTAGACCTATGGCCATTAATTCTTAATAATTACATTATATATTAAGTTTTTGTATCTTATCAATATCTATCAATATCTCTAAGTGAATTCGTTGAAACAGGTAGGGGTGGCAAAACAGGCCGCCCGCGTCTGTCTTGTCTTAAACCCGCCAAAAAACAAGCGGGACGGACAAGCCCGCCATGTGAAATGAGCATAAAAATCATGTCCGTCCTGCCAAAATAGCGGGTTGGCGGGTGGCAGACTTGCTCTATTTTTTATTTATATTTTTTTCATTTTCTAAAAAGATTTATAGGCTTTTTTTAACTATCAATTAAAATTTTCACTTATTTTTTAGAACAATTTTTTATAAAAACATTTTTTTAACAAATTTTACTTAAAAAAATATTACATATATTTTCAAATAAATTTATAAAACAAAACATATTTACAAGGGTTAAATATACAATGCCCTTTGTCTTTAGGGCAATGTTCGGTTTTGCTCCCTGAAGTTTATTTTTTTATCCGTCCTTTATAAAACCAAAACATCAATTTTACCACACTTTATTACCACAGATGCTGACTGTGTAGTTGACTAAGGCCTGTAGCATTTTTTTGATATGACTATATAATAAATTGACTGTGTAATAAAATAATAATTAAAGCGATTGAAACTGAGAGAGTGATGAGCTGTGTAGCAGTATCACATTGATATAGCTTGATAGTTGATAAATTTCAAAGACCATATTAGAAGGAAGATTTTGTTGTTTGCGTTGTTGTTTATTGAGAATCCAATAAGAAGGAAAATGATCTTTGGGTGATGATTCTGATTTGGACTCATAATCACAAACTTTTTTGTAATCACGAAGCAAGTTATCCCATTTATCATTACATTGATTCTGGCTTCTCAACAGCCATGGCTCCAACAATAGTTCTCAACCCATTTGCAGCATAGATACCAAAGCTCAGGTTTGTGGATTACAATGGAATAGACATCACAAAGAGATATTAAGTGGCCATGGCTTTAGTACAAGTGCAGAACACAACCAACTGTGTTTGTGGCAGTATTCTTCTATGACTAAAGTTGGTTGGACCCTCATACTTGGAGAGTCCTTCATCTATCTCAGGTATGCTACAAGTTTTCATAACTTAAAAGTAAAGTGAACCATTCATTTAGAAACAGTATCTTATAAGTTACACAATTGCTCTTATGTCTTGCAGAGTCCAGATGGATTAACAGTGGTTTCAGTTGGGGGAGACGAGACTCTTCGCTTTTGGGATGTTTTTGGACCACCAGCTACTGATACAAGAGAGACTTCGGTTTTAGATAACCTTTTGTCGATGAAGATATCACCAATAAGATGATAGAAACATAACAATTTTGTTCACTTAGGGTAGTATCCTTGTGTGTAAAAAATAGTTTTATTCACACTGATCTAACTAGGGCAATGTAAGAAAAAAGAGATTTTGCAATGCAATTTATCTGACAGAAGAATATTGAAATAGATGTTAATGTCTTACATATATCAAATATAAATTGTCCTTAAAGATATGAGTAAAATTAACATAAGTTTTCCATTCAATATCAATACCAACTTAATTGTTAAACAATACAACATTAATTTTTTCTGATAACATCAAGGTCTTATTATTAGTTTACATAAGATTATCCTATTATTCAATCCAGGTGATAAGATTCCATATCATTTAAGCATGTAAGATGCATAAATTTAGAATAATGACAGCAAAATTTGCAGCTAGAAACCACTAAACTTGTATACAAATAAACCTAACTGGTACGAAATATAAGCCATTTTGAACTCTACTCTCGACCCAAAAAAAAACTCATTCTGTATTCTAGTCAAAAAGGAAAGGCCTTAACAGGTCACCTTGTTGCACTCCAGTTACCTTTGCAGTAATCTCTGGTGGAGGAAGGTGGTGGTGGTGGTGGTTGTTGTTGTTGTTGTGCGGTGGCGGTGGTGGTGGTGGTGATGTTGTGAATGAGGTGTAGGTTGTGTTGTTGGTCGGGATGGATTGATGGATGTTGTAATGGGGTGGTGGTAGTTGAAGGATCAGACATGTTTTTGATTTGGCATGAGTTAATTTTGTGTGATTGTTGAAGATGTTATGATGGGTGAAAATGAGTGAGATTTGTTTTGTTTAGTTGGAATGGAAAATTGAGAGAGTTTTTCTATGTTTGATGTATGGTAAAAAGTAGTAGTACTAGTATGTAGGGGTGGACATCGGTTCGGGCCGGATCGGGTTCGGGCCCAAAACCTCAATCCGGCCCAACCCTCGGGTGACATATACTAACCCAATTCCGACCAAATCAAACATCGGTTTTTTTCGGGTTCGGATTTAAACGGGTTCGGGTAACTAACTCGGTTTATTTCGGTTTTCACTTTCTAATTGGGCCAACACAAAATTCAGCCCAAAAAGTAAATTCAATAGAATTTTTTTTTGTTTTTTTATTAAAAAACTAGTAATTGGACCCCTCAATTTTTTTTAATTTTAATAATATCAAAATTACCCTGTTTTTTATAAAAAAACTATTGATAAATTGATAAAGAATATTAATTATTAGGCCAATAATAGATGAATATTTTCAATAAAATTGGATATTAAATCATCCAAAAATAATATTAAATTTTTATAATACTGGGTTAACTATGAACCACTTTATCTCATAAATTTCTAAACTATCCTATTTTAAACATACAAGTTTCATTACACAGTCAACACAGTATTTTGGAGCATTCATATTTTGATACAACCATAGATATTTTTGAGCTTAATAAAATGCAGTAACTTCACACACTCAAATCAATAAATGCACTTGTAAATAGCCAACAACAAATCCCTTAATGGATTACAAATTCCATTACACAGTCAACGAAAATTCTATTCACTGCTATCTTACTTCCAGCCCCTATCTCAAGACAAAATGAATGCACACCTTTCACATATTTGATATACATTAAAGTTTATGTGTAATTTTTGTTTGGTAAATTCCTGGAGCAACATGTAATTTTCTTTTCAAGGTCATTAATCTATGTAATTTTCTTAAAGTTTTAGGGATCTTTCAATCAATAAATGCACTTGTAAATAGCCAACAACAAATCCCTTAATGGATTACAAATTCCTTCCAGCCCCTGAGATATTTATTAGTATAAACATAATCAGTATAAACATAAGGATGGAAAGAAGATAAATATTCTCAAGACAAAATGAATGCACACCTTTCACATATTTGATATACATTAAAGTTTATGTGTAATTTTTGTTTGGTAAATTCCTGGAGCAACATGTAATTTTCTTTTCAAGGTCATTAATCTATGTAATTTTCTTAAAGTTTTAGGGATCTTTCAAGCTGCATAAGAAAACTAGCCAAAATGATTCATGACAACATAGAAACATTAATATTCACACCCTTTTTAATTTTCAACAATATCTGAAGACTCACCATGACCAAAGAGTCAAACTTCAAATCTCCATTAAACTCATAATTTCTCACTTGCATCTATATTCAGCCACCATGGTCACCTATATTCAAGCTAAGTCAACCTTAGCATACATCTAAAAAACATGAACTACATCAAATACAAACATGACTTAAAACAAAACAAAGAATTTGTTTCCATCTAAAAGTAGTACCAAGAATGTCGAAATCCATAAACATAAAAGTAACGCTTTGTTATGATCCTCCTGTTATAATCCTCTAGCCCTGTTTCACAAAAATACACAACAAATCAATTAACAACCTCCAAAAAGGAAAAACTAAAAAATAAGAATTGAACATTTGAATAAGACATCACATTAACTCAAAGATCTTGCTCTGTTATAATCATCTAGACCTGTTTCACAAACAAAATAAATCTATTAAGAACCTCCAAAAGTCAGAATCCACCAAATATAAATAAAATCACAACATTTCCAGCAATAATAGAGTTATAGAATTAGATATAACATCAAAGAAATGGAGAGATGATTCCAAAGAAGAAATATCCTAAAATCAGTTGCAAAACAACCATAACCTAATAACCATAACCAGATCTCTAACTCCAAAATCAACCAGATCTCAAACGCCAAAATATTTAATCATGAGTAACTCAAATAGATAAAAGTTCTAAAATTTTAAACACTTTAAAACATTTGAACATTTGAGAATATATAATCATATTCAAAAATAAGAGAGTTACCTTATCAAGACCTGTAATTTCAGAACACTTTAGTTATCTTTCAAAGCTGCAACAAGATTATGCAAATTAGAAAACAACTATGAAAGAATAATCAAAACCTTACAAAAGATTAAAACCAAAGGCTAATGTCAAAACCTTAACAACTATTACCTTAAAAGAAGAATCATTCTTCATTACATCTTTTTGTTGAACCTCGAAATCAAAGCACAACTAAAATGAAAACAAACCTCACTTAATCTTACAGTTCACAGAACTCAAATGAAAACCCTAGATCTAATCACTTAGAGAGAAAAAAACTAAATAACAACCCTTAACTTATAAATCAACAAAAACTAACCTTTGGTAAGATTTAACTTCAACAAAGAAGAACCAAATTTTGTAGCTTCAAATCTTGGCACATGAAAATAAATTATTTACCAAAGAAAGATTAAAATGAAAAGATGATGAAGAAGGCAAATAGTGGGAAGACGATGACAAGAAAAATGGGCAAATCTGAACTAGTAAGAATGAACGAAGATACCATTATACCACGGCGGCAGAGACAAGAGAAGAAGGAAAACATAGTGAGGGACTGAGAGAGAAAGAAATTAGGGTTGTGCTGATGGGCAAACTCTTACTAGTAAATATATAGTAGTAATTATAATAATAGTATTAAAACAAAATAGGTTCGGTCGGATTCGGCCACCGATGGGCCTAATATTCTAATCCGAACCGAACCGAAGTAGCCCACTTTAAACTGAACGAACCACCCGCTTTAACCCGTGACCCAGTGTAATCCGACCCGAATTGTTTTTTTGCATTCGGTTCGGTCGGTTGTGGTCAGATGGTTTTCTTTTGTCCACCCCTACTAGTATGTGAATGATTTACAGCAATGGCGACACGTGAGTAGTGTGGTGAAGGAAATATTGGTTGCACGTGGCTAGAGTGTAATTTGGATGAGTAGTACTCTTGTTTAAAAAGATGAATCATTTCATTTACACAGTCAGCATCAAAAAATGCCACATGTGTCTTAGTCAACTACACAGTCAGCATTTGTGGTAATAGGGTGTGGTAAAATTGATGTTTTGGTTTTATAAGGGGCGGATCAAAAAAAAAACTTCAGGGGACAAAACTGAAATTCGCCCTAATGACAGAGGGCATCGTATATTTAATCCTATTTACAAATAAATATATAAAACAAAACTATAAAGAATTTGAATTACTAGAATTAACTAAAGAAGCAGACTTAAGGCAAGACAGGATGAACGAATAGGCTAGACGAGTTTTGGCGGGCGGCGGGCTCTGGCGGACGACTTATTTTGGCGGGGCAGATTTTGGTGGGCTGCTGGCTCAAAATTCCAATCCACCCTGTCAATTTTTAGTGGGTGTGCGGGCCGGTCCAGCGGGCCAGGACTTGTTTTGCCACCCCTAGAAACAGTGTATCTGTGGGATCATTAGAGATAACATTACTCATAGATTCTGGTAAGATGATTAGATTCCTAGTATTAAACTTCTTAAATTATTAATGGTCGGGTTTTAGCTATTTCTATTAACCAATGTCATTTTGCAGCAAGTTCTTACGCCACATCTTTCAAGAAAATGAGTTTATATCATAGTGAAATTATTCATTGATCTTCTTCACCGTTTTTGACAGTAATCAATGTTAATATATTTATAGTTAATTGTATTTGGATGATATAAAGACTAGATACATAATTTATTCAATGAATGTGAAAAGTTAAAATTTGCTTATACATAGGAATGAAGGGAGTAGTTAGTATTTTTCATAGGGGAGAATCTAATTTGAAACCATTCTTATCATTCTACTCATAACTCTTTCCATCATATTTGTATTTCTTGACATTAAAATTTATATATTCTGATCTCATTTACAATTTTCTGATGAATCATCTTTTCAAACCACTATACCTTTCTCATTTTCTTTCATGTTAACCCTCTTCAACTCCTCAACAAGTTTCTTCAGTTGAAACATCTATCCACCAGCTCGACATACGCTTCCAATTAATCCCACTTACCCTCTTTGCTTCCTCGTTCACTTCCCATTAAAATTATTTGAATATAGATTCTATACTTGATTGAGTTATGAAAAAGATAGATACAATATTGGTAATTCAAAAATGAGCAAGTGCACTTGATCATCGATTAAATTATTTCTTCTCTTCTAAATTGACAGTCTACTTACCTTACTTTTCATGATTCATCGGTCCCCTTTACTCCAGAAATAACTTTAATTTGGAGTCACCTAGATGTAGTTTCATTCTGTTGTAAAAATAACGTTTTGATTTAATGAAAGTTGTTGTTTTGGTCTGGGCCCACGAGCAGGCCCATCGTCGTCTAGGGCCCAATCCAGAATGAAAGCCCAATGAAATAGTCACGTACAAATTCGTTGGAGTTTCAACCCACGTGTCCCACGTAGAGCCCATGACCAACTATCCATGTGTCCCACATAGAGCACGTGGTCGACTGTCAAACGGAAGATTCAGTATTCCTCTTCCGAACCCTACAGACAACACATCCACGATGCGAGTCACGCGCTGACTCTGGCCTACCACGTAGGATCCTGGCAGCCTGCTGTTTTGGGCCTCCACTAATCCAGCCCAAAACGGCATACCATGGCCCAACGCTGGAGGCTATAAATACCCTCTTTCACAAGGAGGTCAAGTAATTCATTCATACTTACCTCACTCACTTGCTTTCACTCAGAATATCACTTTAGCATCGGAGTGTATTGCATGTACCCCCTCCTCTTCTTCGGACCGACTAAAAGGAGTTCACAGGCCAAGACGATTGTCTAATCCCGGTAAGATCAGTTGTAATTACAATATTGAAATCAACCGTGATAGTGTTATTCCTTCTTTGTGTTTGAATTAGGAGAGCCGCATAAGATTTTTTTTGACCCGGATGAAACTTGTGTATTTTTGTATTGAGTTGGCCTCATATATATTTATTACATGTAGCTTCACATCTTTTGTTTGATATAAGATCTTTAGGTGATTTGGGGTACGAGTTTTTTCTAGTGAGCCTAGGATTTTGTTTGAGTTTTTTTTCTTTAGGTCTTGCAACTAACTTTAGAGGTAGGTTTATTATGATCTGGCATATTGTGGTGTGGTCTATCTAGTCGGCTTGTAATAATAAGTTATTCCGGCATATTGTGGTGTGGTCTATCTAGTCGGCTTGTAATAATAAGTTATTCTTTGGTTCATAAACAAATGGATTAGAGTATTTTATTTGCTTGGAAATGGTTCTTTAATAAATTCTCTATAAAAATGGTTTCTTATTAGATTTTCTGTGAACTTGTGTTCTTTCTTCAATTGACTTCAGAACTCTATCCTATGTTTGAACCGTCGATCAAGAGTTTTGATTTGTCTCTCTGGTGCTTAGTGGTTTTTTTATCGTTATGCACTAGCTTAATTTGGAGTAGGTGAGTTTGGTCTTTGTGTTCAAGTCTGATTCTTTTTGGGTGGTGCTGTGTTGTGAAGGTTTTTCTTGAGCCTTCACTTTTCTTCTCCTTGGTTACTTTTCTTTCTCCAATTAAAATATTTTAAAGTGCCAAATCATAAAAGTATTTTAAAATTTACATTTTAACTTGGCTCTTTACATGGTCGTCATTGGTTGACAGTGTAAAAATAATTTACACTGTCAGTGCACCATCCCTTTTCTCTAATAATAATACTAAATTGAGAGAAAAATAAATTTAATAAGTTTTGATTCAGACTAATATTACAAAATATTATTTACATTTTATATTTAAAACACTCCCCCACTATTGTATATATCAATATCAATCCTTTCAAATTAGCAAATAAATTGGTTGAATTTTTCTGTTGGTAAATCTTTTGTTAACCCATCTATTTAAAAAATAAATAAAAATATAGATTGTAATTATCAATCTACTATCTAGTTTACCTTTGATGAGTTACTTGTCAATCTTGAATGAACCATTTTCTAAGCCACAATACTATCATGATTAATACTACGCCCCTAAAACAAGACTAGATTGCTACAAGAAAATGCTATCATTAAAAAAAAAGGCTTACAGTCCACACCAACTTTTATATAATTTTATAAACAACATTGCATAGTGATATAGGTCTATAATGAGAAATAAACTCAAGTTTATCTATTTTAGGAATCATAGCAATATGTTGTGATATAGGTCTATAATGAGAAATAAACTCCCGTTTATCTATTTTAGGAATCATAACAATATGTTTAATATTGACCATAGAAATAAGAGAATGATTAATCTAACCATGAGTTGCATAAAGAGAGTTAGCCACATTTTCCCAACATTGTTGGAAGAAAAGATAGGGGTAATCTCAGTGGGACATTGTGGACCCAATTTATCTTGAAGTAAAAAAAAGGACTGTTGCTATTTTATTTCGCAATTAATTAAATAAATAAAAATCAGTGAACACAGTGCTCACACCACCAAAACCAACAAAGAAACCCAAAATGAACTACCAAGCGGTTGCGTTAGCCATAGTGGCGGCAATTTTCACATCAACCGTAATCGGCGATGATGACCTCATCCCTCCTCGCCGCGAACTTTACGACAACGGCAGAATCTTCGATATCACTCACAGGTATCACCCGGACATGCCGGAGTTCGAAGCTAAAAACGGCATCGGTCAATTCCTTTGGCTTCCAAAGAGCATGAAGAACGGTTCCATCGCTAACCAATCGGAGATGAAACTTCCCGCTCATACCGGTACTCATGTTGACGCTCCTGGCCATGTTTATGATCACTACTTCGATGCTGGATTTGATGTTGATTCACTCGACTTGCACGTTCTCAATGGTTTCATCTTCTTTTCGGTTCTTGATTTTTTTGTTTACTTGTTTTGTTTTATTGGTTAGGGTTTATTAAGCTTGTTTTGTTTTGATTATGTGATGAATTTTTTTGCAGGTCCTGCTCTTTTAGTTGATGTTCCAAGGCATAGTAATATAACTGGTATGCATAATCTAACCTGTGATGATTTTTTCTTTTTGGTTTGATAAATAACTTAATTCAATGTGCTTATCATATAAAAATGCGGATGTAAAAGTTATTTTGTTAGTTATTTCTATAAGCTCTTCCTAAGTTTTTGTTTGGATTGACGGAATGAAATGAATTAAAATTAAAATTTATTGTTTGGATTAGTTAAAATTGGATGGAGCAGTATCGATTTCATTCAGTTCCATCACTTTTGCCACCAATGAAGCCGTGATACTCTAACTGAATCGTATCCAATTCGCTTTGATACGCCGCTGATACGTATTGAAGAGTATCCGAATTTTTTTTAAAAAAAAATAAAAAATTCCGATACGTCCCAATACAACGCCGATACGTTGGGAACACTTCTCCAATACAAGGCTATTTAATCTCATGACTATTCATATTTCTAGAACATTTCTAGAACATAAATCAATCTTCCTCATCTTTAATTCTTCTTTTCTCAACTTTAATTAGCTCATCACATTCATTTTTCTATTACTAAATCAAACTTTTCCTTTAATTATTTTTTTCTCAACTTTAACTATCTTTTCTTTTTCTCATAATTTCTTTACCAATTACTATGAAATTTTGCAAACTCAATTGGTTTTTGTTAGAGAATGATTTAACTAATGTTTAATTTTTATATACGTATCTTAAACGTATAGTATCTTAAATTTCTCAATGACTGATGTATCTCTATATCGGATACGTATCGTATCCGATATCTGTATCGTGTCCGTGCTTCATTGGTTGCCACCATATTTTTTCCCTCCAATTTGGGCGGAAGGAAGAACTTCCTTTGTTCCGTCGTAAAATACCCAAACGATAGAATTGACTCTCCATTCCATTTCATCTCGCTCTCTTTCCATATTTTAAGATATCCAAATATAGGTTAAAAGTCTCACAAGTGGTTATACCAATTTGCCTATTTTAATCTAATTTTCTGTTAAAAAACTGCTAACTTCAGTGTTTCTTTTTACTTATAAATAAATGGGTTGTTATTCTATTTTGGAAAAGCTTAGGACTATATTTTCTACTTCTATTTGTTCATTGTTCTTAACAATTGTTTATCAAATGAGATATATTTTTCTTTTCCAGCTGAAGTTATGAAGTCATTAAAAATTCCCAGGGGTGTAAAGCGTGTTCTCTTCCGAACGTTAAATACTGACAGGTACTATGTAATAGTTCAAGTTAAATGTTTTGTACTATTGTAGTGAGTATCAGAATATTTTGTTAACACAAGACCTATTCAAACTGCACTACTGGTAGTTACAACAAATTTAATAAATTTGAAGTAAGCATCCATGAAATGCAATTAGCTTAATTTCCAAGTTAGTAAATATGTTTGTCTCAATTACTTTTGACTCTTCTGTTCATTTCAGTTCCTGTATGTCAAACTGAGTGTAGCCATATTGTCCATGAAACACTTAGTTATGATTTATGATTTTCTATTACTGCTGTTCAAATACATTGATAATCCACTTATATGTTCGATGAGATCTTAAAAATTTTTCATAATATTTTGACTTAACTCATTTGAAGTCATATCTGAAACTAAAGCTTGTTGAACTTTTAGGCAGCTTATGTTTCAGAAGGAATTTGATTCAAACTACGTGGGATTCACTGTGGATGGAGCAAAGTGGCTTGTGGAGAACACTGATATCAAACTTGTTGGTAGGTTTAAATTTATTTTATGGGTTTCAGCTACTTTTGTCATATGTGGCTAGGTCTAGAGCTGTGTGGTTAAAATGAAGTAGGACCTCAACGGTTTTATGTGACACAAAAGTACCGTTCAAGCTGAAAGGAAAATTTTACGTAAGGCCTACAATGTTGTACAGGACAAAATGTTGGGAGGTTAAGAACCATACAAGGATAAACTAAGTGTGGTAGAGATGGGTATGTTGTGCTTTATAAGTGGTAAGACTAGATGAGACAAGATTAGAAATGACAATATTAGTGTGTTGGGATAGTACCTGTAGTATAAAAGAAGGTAAAAAATAGGCTTAGGTGATTTGAGCATTAGAAAGAAGACCCGTGAATTCTGTTGTAAGGAGAGTAGATCGAATGGAGGGTAGTCAAACAATTAGAGATAGAAGAAGATCTAGAAAAACTATTAAGAAAGATCTTGAGCTTAATGAATTGAGTAGAAACATGATCTTTGATAGAGTATTATGGCATAATTTGATCCATGACCATGTAGCGACTGCACTTAGTTGAATAAAACTTGGTTGTTGTTGTTGTTAAGATGTTTTTCTTGACTCTTACTATATAGATGTTTTATACATATCATGCAATATTTATTAGATGAAGATAATATTAGTCTCTACAGTCAATATCAGTTATGGCGGTGCATAAGTGCTAAGTTAAGTCCTGATGCGTTGCACTTGTGAGCAGGGGCTGTAGTGACTGTTATAGGGAAGCCCTTTTAAAAACCCACATATGGCCGCAACTTTTAGATGTTCCCTTTGGTTTTATTGTTGACTTTTTTGGTTATTTACTTTTTATATTGGTAATAATGAACTTCGATTCTTAATTATGTTTATATCTTTAATTTTGTGTATTCTGCTATTTTTGAGTCTTTATATATGATATAAAGCTTTGGGAGTTGCCTGCCACGCTCGGAGATCCACCATTGACTACGTAGATATTATATTAAATTTTGCTCTTCAATGAATGAGTTGTGTAGCCATAATTTTGTTTTGTTGATGAAGATAGTTAGATAGGGCAGCATTTTTCAATTACTTGTGCAAACAACTAGTATCTGAACTGATTTGACTTCATCTTTATGGTACCTGTCTCTATTACATTATTTATTTGCAACTTGGAACATTGAATTGCTATTAGTTTGTACAATAAAACTGCAGAAGAGTTTATGTAAATCTTAAAAGGTGACTGAATGTTTCACCATTTCATTTTTTATTGGTATTCAATATAATAATGGCAAGTGAAGTAGTTTCATAAGATCACTCTGCACCTTGATCTCCCTCTCTCCCTTTATGACCATCACTTTAATGTACTACTTTTTACATCTTCAATGTATGTTTCGCTATAGATATCACACCCCAAGTTGTTTCTCTTTCAAATTTTTACATTATTTTAGCTTAATTTTTTTGCCTGACATATATTATTGTGATGCCATGCAGGTATTGATTACTTATCTGTTGCTTCTTATGATTACTTGATTCCATCTCACCTTGTGTTTTTAAAAGACAGGGTAAGATAATAGTAGTCTTTTATTTCTGAACATTGATGTGTTGTCTTACTTTTAGTTAGCTGATTATACTCTACCCATATTGATTAAAAACAAATTGTATCGCGAGGCCTTTAGGGTTTACATATGTTACTTTCCCATAAACGTGAGAGTTTCTTTGAAACTCTTGCATAGTAATTGTCGATGTCTTTATCATTCATTCTGGTGGGTCCAATTGTCCATACACAACTGCGAGCTTTGGTTTTCATCCGTTGTGTGTTTGTTTTCAATAAACACATTTGGTGTTTTCACCTATAGAGTTAGTGTGTCTTTGGTTTCACAAAGGATAGCTAAAAGTGATTTTAGACACAAAATTGATTATGACTTATTTGGCTTGATGATGTTGATTGAAATTTATTGTCTCTAGAATTGATTCTAATTATGATTCACAGCTTTTGACTCCAAATTTGATTGTTACGCTCAAATTTATTGTTTATTTACTGCAGTCTTGACTCCATGTCAATCTGAATGTTTGGTTGATTTGGTGTTTGTTCTACTGATAAAATATTAAACTTGATAGTTTGGAAGATATTTTCTAATTAGTTGGTAGACAGGTAAAATTTCAAACTAGACTGCTAGTGATGTCTTTTGTTCCTTTGTATAAATATTGAATATGCTTAATTTGATGCTTGAATAAGTACCATAATCAACTTGACATGAACTAACTACTACAAATACTTCAGGAAATCATTCTTGTTGAAAGCCTGAAGCTTGATGATGTCCCAGCAGGATTATACTCAGTCCACTGCTTACCTCTTAGGTTGGCTGGTGCCGAGGGATCACCAATACGATGCATTCTAATCAAGTATTAGGGTATGTGTGATTTTGAGGTGCACAAACTTGGGTTTCCTGTTGCATTTTTTATTTTAAAATTTCTAGTCTAACAAGGGTATATGGTATGTATTCGACATTGTTCCTGCATTGAATTCTACCAAAAGAGTTTAATTCTTTTCACTGTAGCTAAAACACGATTTGAAATTGATGCAGGAAGCAGTGCTGTCTCAAATGCAATGGTAAGAGGGGATTGTCAATGATGTATGTATGTTTAGAGCAAGAGGTAGAGAGATGCATCAATGTAGCTTTTCTTTAAATATATAGTTTGCCTGCTATGCTGAACCAAATAAATTGTCGCAGTGGTGTCTTTATGGAGCTAGATGGTAACAATACTGCTCTTCATCTTTCGTGGCATATGTTTCCATTACACTTGTTAAAAAATCTAATATAGATAAACACTCATATATAGCCATGTTTGCATTTGTAGTTTCCTACAAAGTTTCGCAAATTCAGTTGGTGCCTTGAATATCACAAGTTTCCATTGTGATCTGTAATGCAAACACCGTGTATGTTTGGTTTGATGGCGAGATTGTAAAATTATGGGAAACCAAACTTATGCTCGTCATTTTGAAAACAAGAGATATATGTCAATTATTTTTCTACAGTATTATAAACCACTTTTATTAATTATTTAGAATGAAAAAAAGTAAAAGTATTGCACAACATGTTTTGGTCTATGGCAGGTTAAGATGCCCAGTACTACTAATGGCAACAAAGGCTGCAGTACGTTGTCTTTGAATTCACATGAATTCAAACACTGCAAGGTGCCTGAATGCTTGAACAATTGTTGCTGTAATTGGTGCATGCATGCTATTTATTTTTGCTATGCGTTTGAATGCCTAAAGTTACTCTCTGATGCATGCATTGATTGATACTTGCGCCTTATTGTTTTAAGATTCCACTATCAATGCTTCCCATGTAAAGTTGAAATTAATCATAAATCAGTTCATGATCAGTGATGAACTGATGTCAGAGCTTTTACAGGAGGAGGCATAGTAATAATGATACAAAAGCTTTGACTAAACATCACAGACTACGTAGGAGTATCAAGGAAATAAGCACACACAACACAAACACCTACTTTTTGATATAGCTTCTTTATGTCATCTGGATATATTGTTGTACTACTTAGCAAAGTGCAGTTTTTGATAGAATTTTGGTGACCAATGGAATAGGCCCGAGCCTAAGCAGACTCAGGTCACTTTTATTTTAAATAAAAAATACCTAGACTTTATTTTTTTTAAAATAAAAAGTCTATTTAATAAAAAGACCGGATTACATGCCATAAAAAGACTCTTTAATAAATATGAATAGTTTGAATTAAAATTCAAAATCTTAGTCATCTCAAAGTTTATGAAAATAGTTTGAAAACATCTTATAACAATTTCATAACATGTTTCAATAAGTTTTTATAAACAAATAATCTCACAAAATTTATGCTACTATGTAAGTTTCATATAAGTCACTACAAATAAACTTTTACTATTGTTTTATAACTTGTTAATTTATTTAAATATTAGTTGAATTGTTTTTTAACGTATGTTCAAATCAAATAGATTTTAGAGTTTTTTTAGATATGCATCTCCGAAAAGTATTTTGGTGTTTTTACCCCATGGGGTCTATGCCGAAGGATATTTTGGGGTTTTTACCCCATGGGGTCTATACCGAAGAGTATTTTGAGGTATTTACCCCCATGTGGGTCTATAAAGAAATTGTCTAGAAATATAGTGTAATTGGAGTATAGAAATATAGTGTAATTGGAGTAAGACATTGAATCTTAATTATAACCCAAATTGCAAAATTAACATCAATTAGCAAAGCATTAATCCTAGTTCGAACTCAACAGAATGTTTCCAAACGACATTGGATTCATTTAAAGGATTTTCTTAGTACATTCTATCAGGTGGAAAATAATCATATGAAAAACCAAAAAGGCCTTCTATTTCGAAAATACATTTTCGAACGCATCGTTTGTATTACACAACACGCACAAAAATACTGTCACCTTACAAAGAAAATTTTACTTCGGAGATATATCTTAGTCACATAGTATGCAATAAACTTTTTACGCGTTTCGATGAATTATTTGGAGATGTAACTCTAAACAATTGAAGCGGAAATTTGAGAATCTAAAACCTTTGCATGTTAGATTATTCCAGAGACACATCTCCGAAAAAATCAAGTGTGTTATTGCTAACAACAGCCACCTGCAATATCATACCCCATATCCTTTTTTCTTTCTTTCTATAAACCCTTTCCAAAAACACTTCCATTCTCAATCAAGATTTTCACTCCAAAACATCATTCTTGCGTTTCATCAAATTAAAAGGAGTAAAATAAGTTTTAAAGCTCATTGATCACATTAATCCTGTTTTAAAGCTGAAAAAAGTTACGTCGTATATGGAAATGTATCTCTAAATTCTTTATGAACTCATCCGAAGATGAATTTCTGGAAGCTGTATGTTCTCATTTTTCAACAACCTGTTTTCTGTTTTAGATGTTGCTAAGTGTTTTATGTTTTTGTTTTCATTAGAAATGGTTCATCATGATGTTTTTCCCAAACCTATTGTGTCTCTAGATCCCTCACATATAATTGTGAAGGAGGTAAATATTGACAACCAATTTTAAAATAAACAAGAGTTTAAATTTTGTGATCACATGCTTCAATAGATTCATACAGAGGCATCCGATCTGAGGTTTGGTGTTGTAATCAGAAGGTTCGATAATAGTTAGAATATAAGAGGTGCACTTGTGACATTGACATGCGAAAGAAGTTGGGAATATAGGCATCCTCCCCAAAATTTCAAACGAGATGAAACTGATTCAAGAAAATGTGAGTGTCCTTTTGAGTTGCGTGGTTATCGGTTGGCAAATGACAAATGTAGTTTTAATGTGATATGTGATTTACATAACCATGATTTTTGTGAAATTTTAGTTGGTCATCCATTTGCATGTCGTCTCATGTCAGAAGAGAAGGAATGTGTTTCTTACATGACATTGAATTTGGTGTAACAGAAAAACATACTTGCAACCTTGAAGCATAAAAGACCCAAGAATATCACAAATATCAAACAAGTGTACAATAGGCGCTATCAAACTAAAATAGCGCTAAGGGGGGGATAAAACTGAAATGCAACACCTCTTAAATTTTTTAGATGATAACAATTACGTAGATAGGTAGCGAACGTGCGAGGATGGAGTGACCGTTAGAGATATATTTTAGAGTGATCTTGACTGATTCCATAAATTTATTCAATACGTTTCTCATTGTGCTCATAATTGATTAATCGTATAAGACCAACAAGTACACGCTTCCATTATTGGAAATTGTTGGCCTTACTTCTATTCTGTCGGGTTTGCATTCTAGATAGCGAAAAAGAGGATAATTTTACTTGGGATTTAGAGGTGTGTCGGGCAATGTTAAAGGACCAAGAAGACATGCCAAAAGTAATTGTTACTAATCGTGATACCACTTTGATGAATTCGGTTGCAAAAGTATTTCTTACTCTTTATGCATTACTTTGTAGGTCTCTCATAACAAAGAATGTTAGAAGTCGGGTTAAACCACCAGTAGGGACAAAACAAAAAGAGGGTGAAGATGGAAAAATGGTCAAGGCATTCGTCATAGTGGAAAAAATAATGGATTCATGGAATGTTATAATAAATTTTTCTACAAAAGAGTCATATGGGGATTCTGTTATACAATTAATAAAGGTGTGTGAGAAATATCCAGATTTATTGAAATATGTTAAAAGTACAATTTTGGAACAGGTTAAGAAGAAAATCGTATGTGCTTGGACTGAGCGGGTTAAACACCTTGGACATACAACAACAAACTGAGTCAAGTCTGCCCATACTACTTTGAAGAATTGTTTGGAAATGGTAAGAGTTATTTTTGTACATATTGAGATTCTATGAACCAAATGATTCAACACCGGCAAAATGAGATACAAACATCATTTAGTTGTAGCATCACAGTGTTGGAACACAGGTTCAAAGACAATATTTTGTATTCTCAGTTGGTCAGCAATATATCTCGAGCAGCTTTGATTTACATTTTTCACGAAGTCAAAATAGACGAAAATGTAGGTTTTGATATCTCAAAGTGTGGTTGCACACTTGTAAAATCCTATGGTCTCCCACGTGCTTGTGTTATATCTACGAAGGTGAAACATGATAGCCCGATACGAATGGACCATACACTTGTGTTCCATCAACTTATCCAAGAGTTGAAGGGAAATAAAGAATCATACACACGACTATACAGGAATAAAGAAAATTTTGAAAAATATTATCACTCTCTAGTTCCTTGCATTAGTGGACATGCACTGGAGGATAAATGGATGAGTTTCCATGATATAGGTCATCTCATAGAAAATGTGTATGATAGAGTGTGTATTGATCTTACAAGATACAGTTTCTCGGAAACTTTTTTTTCACTGCGCGCTACACCAACTCCAAATCCAAATGATCTTATTATCTGTGCTGGGTGGGTTCAAATCCGCAAAATTTTGTTCAAGTTTATTTGAAACTAGGGTGCCTTATACCACTTACATCACTGGAGTGGACAATTCATTCAACAACCAAAGAAGAGACTTGGCCGAATCATTTTGTTGAAAGGGTTCGAGACTTTACCAAATTGAGCGAGATTGAGAGAGAAACAAATAAACAAAAGTCAAAGGGGTACCACCAATAGTTATAGATTTGGCCGACGACAAGTATTTTGGTTTATTTTAGTATTTATTTCTTAATTTATTGTAAGTAGCATTGTATTAATGTGTTATGATGTCTAATATATACATTTTGAAGTTTGTCGAAAAAATTCAGCATTGATTACATGTTTTGTTCCTGTTCTGTTTTGTTTTGTTCTGCCATGGAAGATTCTGGAAATGTATATCCTAAGTAAAGGGTGTTACCGGAGACGCATTTCTAGAATATCCCCTGGTACAAGATAGAATTTCTAAGATCCATATTAGTATACAATTATTATAAATATAGTGCACTTGTCTTATTGTTTCATACCGAAACGCATTACACTAGAATGAACATCATTTGGCATGTCGGAAATGTTCATTTTAACGATGTGACACCCTCAAGAGAATTTAAGATCACTGAGTACACCCTTCTTAAAGATCTGAAATACACACTGCACAAGCTCCTACCATATAGCGACAATCGCAAAATTGTGAAGATCGAGTGCCACTCGCCATTCATTGACAAAGAAGGGAAGATTGAATTCAGCAACTATGAGCTAAAGACTGAGGCTGATTTAAGGGTTATGTGGAATTTTTTTCTGTTTATAATCAAAAGTTCCGATCGAGCTGGATGCGACTATTTCGAGATTGGTCGATGATATTATCAAGATATTACAACATCCACCTAGATATTGAAATGTAATGTTTGATCTATGTTAAAATCCCTTATGTATTATTGATTTTATGATATCAATAGTAATTTTATTTTGTCAACATGCTATTTTTTACTTTGTTTTTCTGCTACTGCCTCGTAACTTTCCGAAAATATATTTTCGTAATTTTTACGAAGATGCATCTCCAAAATAAAGGCTCGTCAATATGCATTTTGGTGCATCCGAAGATGTATCTTCGAAATCTAAAAGCATTATTGTATTTTCACGCGGTGCTCTAATAATACATAGGGTACATTAAAAAATCCCTTTCATTTAATTCAAATAGCAAGCGTCCAAAGAATTTTGATTAAGTGTCAATTAAAATTCGAATTTAATATTTAGAAGTTAAACTCCTATATCTTTGTTAACATATTAGTTTTTTTTATAAGAGTATAATTCATCTTCACGAAATTAGTTTGTAAGTTGAAAGTCATCACGCTTTATTGACTTTTTGATAGCTAAATATACAGACACATTTCTTTGGTCATCTCCAAATTTTTAGTTGGGGTCAATTAGGGTACCGGGGGCTCGTCTAAACACAAATTTCAATTAACGGTGATAAAATGAATCACTTTGTTGGACATGTTCGTTTTTACCGCATTTTTTTAAGTTGTGTCAAAGTTTTAGATTCGGACTCTATAATATGTCCATCCCACTCTGTCTTGTTTTTTTTAGATTTTTACGGACGCAGAGATTAACATAATTTTTTTTTTAAAATTTTAAGCTTCAAAGATACAGCGGCCGCGGATTTGTCCGCCTCGCATTCGATTTTTTGCAAAATAAATCAACGTTTTAGGATTCTACCATCAATTATATTTATCCTATCTTTTTTTTTTGGGCATCTCCATTTATCATCTTTAATTTAAATTTTGTTAAGGAGGTAGTATAATGTATAATTTGTTTGAGAGACAACATGCATCTTTTGGGGTCAAAGAGACAACATCCTAGATATTTGAACTTTTAAACTAGGAAAAGATCCTTTTGGCCCAATGTGGCTTTAGATCTGTACGCATAATGAGATCCAATAGACATTAAGGTCCACTTAATTAAGTATATTATCATAGAATCTAGACAAGATAATCATGAAGCACAATTTTGATCCTTTTATGTAAATAATTGTTTGATCCGACATTGAGGTCAATGACAATGAGTTAAAAAAATTGATTTGTTTTTTTTATAGTTCAATCCAGCCTATTGTAAACTTTGGTAACAAGAATATTACATGTAGGACTGCAACATTTGTTGCATATTTTACTATCATAGAATGAGAGTTCCCATATACAATACTCTATATTGTTTTGTTCCCTTGAAAAAAATCTAGCAGCTTCTTTAAACTTTTCTCTATACTCTTTTCTTCCATCCTTCTCATCCATGGAGGAAGGGGTAGTTTTTGAGTCATTGTGATCAAGAATCAATCATATATATCATATGTATTTTTTTAAATTTAAATAATTGATTTACACATGTACTCATACCAAATAAAAATGTAAGAATGATAGTCATGTGATTCACTTAAATTTTATTTTAACCTTAATCACACTTGATATATTCATTTGGAAAGATGGAATTTCAAATTGTTTGGTGAAATAGCCAATTTGTTGGTTGAAAATGTGATAGGAAGAAGATGAAAAAGAAAGTTTGAAGCTCTTTTACTCACAATATGATAATCAATATCAATGTGACAATTAATAATAATGTGTTTAGTGGTTTATAAAATGTAAGATTGAGATAAATATAACGAGCATATTGACTATAACAAATAAAAGGTTTGAAGAAAGTGCAAAGGTGAAATAATATTATTTATACAATCAATCTAAATTATTACCGTCATTATTAGTGTAGATTCTATTAGCTATTAGTTAAGAATTAACTTAATTAATTTATAACTATTTCTAACAATAAAGTGGTTAACTTGTTTGCCAAGCCAACTTATTCTTATTTGATAATAGATTCCAAACTAAGAGTTGTTTACTTGTATGAGAGAGATAATGTTGTGATATGTGTTAATTGAGTTAGACGATACATTTATGATTTGAGAAACAGTTAATTTGTTTTAAATAAAATCTCATATATTAAAATGAAATATTACAAAAAGAAAGATATACATTTCGGTCAAACTCCTTTGACTTATGAAAAACTTGCATAACATTTGACAAATTTGTTTCTATCCACAACTTGAACCAGCCTCTATTAATAACTATCTCTTTAACTTGAATCAAGTGATCGGGTCTGCAAAAATAACAGTGAAATTGCCCATTTAGTTTCAGTAGATACCACCACAACCTACAGAAAATCTATCATGGTTGCAAGTGTCATCATAGTTACACTTTATCAAATCTAAAGATGGAATTTAGAGCGATATAATTAACGTTGTGACAAAATTTTTATAATTATTATAAGTTTAAATTTAAGAGTTCAAATTCTTTAAAAAATAAATTGTAAAATATTTGATATGTATTGTCATTTTAATTAATAAAAATTTTCTTCTTTTATTTTATTAAATAAATTCAATTGATAGCTTTGTAGAAACATTTAATTGTAGACATTTTATTTGTTTATAAATTCTTACCACCGGGCTATTAGACCTAATTTTATTTTTTAAATTTATGGAATAGTTTTTTTTTTTTTTTGAATATCATCATATATAAGTATTTATTTATTTGAATGTTTGATTTTGATGTGATAGTTTGTTTGTGTATAATTAAATTACCTTTTGTTTTGTTTGCAATAAATCATTACCAAACAACTAATATAACACGATCCCTTGGAAACTTAATGCACTGCCTTGGTTTATGTTGCACACACTTGTGAATTATGAATATTGAAGTGAGAGTTCAAAGTAATGTGCAAGCTGGCTTATGGAAAATTGAATTGAAACCAATACAAAAAAGAGTTAATTTCATATTTTTATTAAGGCCTCTAAAATTAAGTAATAGAAGATTCTATTGCTTTGCACTGAAGTAAAGATTAATTACACAAAATGACAAGATTAAAAAAAAAAACAAACAAGTTGAGTAGTAGTACTAAATTATTCTAATGAACATTCTAATTCTACATTGTGGCAGTGAAGTTTGCAGTGACTTTTGGGGTAATGATGAAACTAAAAATTATGAACAAATCGTTATTTATGATTATTGGATTTGTATACTGACATAACGTGATGATGCATAAGAGGTAAAAATGTACCATGAAAAGAGTCACGGGTATGTATGCATTGTTTTGAATTTTGATGATATGTGTGTCAATGTGTCATGTGATTGATGATTGAATCAAGTGAGTAAGACAAGCATCAAGCTTCAATCTATGGTTCTTAATTAATTTCATGGACCATGTATCTGAACATGTTCTTCTTTTCTCATCATGTAAATAACTGTTCTTCATCATTACTTTTGATTTGAAAATTTTAACTTACATAGCTTTTTCTTTTTATGAAAGAATTTAGGTAGTTCAAGTATGGTTATAAGTGTATGTGTCAAGTTCTTCTTTGCTTTATGCTATAATCATGGTGAATTTGACTATGGCATTGTTTGATCATTTTTGTGTATTTTGTTTCATGGAGGCAAAAGTTTATTTTGAATAAGTTGATCAAATAAATTTCGATTTTAAATTTTGAGTATTATATAAAAGTAAGAACATTTATATTAAGTGTCAAAATCAAATTATTACCTTCAACACAATTACAACTAAAGATAAATATATTAACAGCTATGGTATCTTGACACCAAAATTCTATACCAATACTTACATTACATTGTATACACTGTTCACGTATTTATACAGTGAACAGTGTTTTTTAATAAAATAATATTATTTTTACAAAAAATATTTATTTTTTAAAATTTATTTTATAACACAAAATAAGATTGTGTCATTAATCAATTATTTTATTTATAATATATTAACCACTTTCGCTACTTTATTAACCAATTAAATACATATTATTAACCATGTTCTAACACAAAATTATAAATGTATTAACCAACTTTTAGACTCCATTAACCAACTTTATTTTACTATTTAATATTTTTTATGTTTGAGAATTCGTTAACCAAGTTATGAACTGTATTATCCAATTTTATATATAATATTAATCAAAGTCTGAATAGTACATATATTAAATTTTTATGTCAGAATAAATATTAACCAAACTTTAAACTATATTAACCAAGTTTTAATATTTTATTAACCAAAATATTTTTAGAAAAAAAATATTAAAATGTCAAAATAATATGAAAAACACTGTTCACATATTTGTGAATAGTGTATGCGGTGTAGTGTCATTTTTGGTGTCAAGATATCATTTTTCATATATTAATGTAGCTTTTCATAATTCTTATTTTTTTCTACTCACATTTATAAAGAGGAAATGATTGTGAAGATAAACTGATTAATTTAGATTTAATAGTTACTAACGATACGTAGTGAGATGAGATACATGCTAAGAAACAAATTAGAATTGGTTAGGTTTGAGGTTTCGGCATTTGCACCCTTCATTTTTGTACATAAATTTTTCTTTTATTTCATGGGCTTAGTTCCACCTTTTAGTTAAAAAAAAAAACTCAATTTTAATTTTTAGTAAATCAAGAAGGTTGTACAAGGAGTTTTGTTATAAAAAAAAGTTATTTAAGATTTTCCGCGACCATAAAATAACATCAACACTATGTATTCATACAAAATTCGTTTAATTTTAATGGGTTAGATTTATCATACAACCTACAATTTTATTGGGTGTAATTACAAATACTGAGTGTAATTATAAATGATGAACCCTTTGTCATGGACAAAGCTTGGATTAAAGCTGATTTTGAG
Organism: Vicia villosa; assembly: GCF_029867415.1. NCBI lineage: Eukaryota > Viridiplantae > Streptophyta > Magnoliopsida > Fabales > Fabaceae > Vicia > Vicia villosa. The sequence goes on along the minus strand of NC_081180.1, from coordinate 80,579,331 downwards.
GGAGTCTACAATTTAGAGAAGAGAAAATGGTATTTCTCAACTTTCTCTAAAGATTAGGCACAAATATATTTGCAAAAATTCTATAGGTTTTTAGAAACACATGAAATTAATATTTATTTCTTTACATAATTTGAATTACTATGTTTATAAGAAGAGAGAGAAAACCCTTTTACTGTTAAAATATATTTAAATGCTAATGTTAGAATAAGAACCAAATGAAAAACTTCTAGAAAAGAAATTATAGAGTCAGTTCATCCACCTTTGGAAACTATCAAAATTACTACTTCTAAGGAAAACGTTGAAATAGAGGCTTCTCCATTTAAATCTATAGCTAATCTCGTAGATCAGAGGAAAGACGTTAATAATCATAATCAATTAAATTACTCAAAACAAATACTTCACACTATGTCTTAATAATTAGATAGAATAGAGAGCTCTATCCCGCAACCTAAGGATGTTAAAGACTATAAATTAGATCCTACCATACCTATTTATCAATACCATACTCCTTCTAACCAAGAGTTGAAAGCAAAGAGTTTAGGTTGTGATGCTAATCATAAAATAGAAGAATTAGTTACTCCCCCCGTCTCATAATAAGTGTCTCATTTGCATTATTTTACGTCTCAAAATAAATGTCTCTTTAGAATATCAATACAACATTTTTTTCCACTACTATACCTCTATTTATTAACTTTCATGTTTTTCAACTATTCCACTACCTATAATAAATAAGGGTATTTTAGTAAATGATACTATTTTTATCATTAAAACCAACTCATTTATTCATTTTCTTAAGAACCACGCAGAGCTAAAATAAGACACTTATTATGAGACGGAAGGAGTACTAAATTAAAGACTTTAAACGTTGAAACTTCTTCCAAAGAGATAAATACTTTATCTCGAGATGAAGAATATGACAATATGGCGAGCAAATTAGGTGGTAGAGCTCCAAGACCTAAAACCCAAAACTATTATCCTAGGCCTTCATTTACTGATGTGCAATTTGAAGAGAGAAGCAGTTTTATTGAGAATAATTATTCAGGAGAATCTATTGTCGAATGGAACATCGATGGTGCGTCTGAACAACAAGTTTTAGATACAATATAAACCATGAGTATGACTACTACTACCTTTAAACTCAAAGGGAATTCAGACAAAAACACTAAAGAGATATTAGTTATGGGCTTTACATGACAATTAAAAGGATGGTTGGATAATCTCGTTAGTCTAGAAGATAAGCATAAAATAGATTTATCTATTAAAACAGAATCCAACAAAGAGTTTGTGTTACAACTCTCTTATATGCTATTACCAAGTTCTTTGTATGAGAGCCTTTAAAGCTCCAACAAAGAGCATCAGACCAATTACTAAACATTTATTGTCCTACCATGTCTGATTATAGGTGGTATAGAGATATATTCTTATTTAAACTATGTCTTAGGTTGGATAGTGCAACAGATTACCCGAAACAAAGACTTATTAGTGGTCTACCTAGGATATTTGCAGAAAAGGTAAGAATTAATATTAAACAAAATTTTAATGGAATGATCCCACACCAGTCAATAACCTTAGGAGAATTATCTAATTATATTATTGAAACTAGTATAAAAATTTGTACAAACTATAAATTACAAAATAAGATTAAAAATGAAAAGGTTAGGAATAGGCGTGAAATGGGATATTTTGCAAACAATATGGAGCTACTCCCTTAAGAGCTCCTAGTAACCCCAAGAGTAAAAAAGCTGTTAGTCAAGGAAGAAAATAATTTCATTATCGTAAGAAGCAATCTTATAAAGACAATTCAGAATTCTATAAAAAACCATACAAGAAAAATCATGGTAAGAAACCTTATAAAAAACACAATAATAAACCTAAACCTAAAGAAAAAGATGTTAAATGTCACAAGTGTGGTCGTTTTGATCATTATGCTAATAAATGTAAAGTTCAAGAAAAAATAATCAACTAAGTAACTTAGACATTTCCGAAGAATTAAAAGAAATTTTAATAACTACTTTAAGTAACATCTTATTAAACCCAGAGGAAGAAAGCTATTTATCCTCTGAAGAATCATCTTACGAGGAAATACATCAAATTAATAATTCAGAAAATTAGATTCTGATTGTGATGAATGTTTAGGTCTAGATTTCTGCAATTGTGATAATTGTAACAAAAGAATTAATGTTTTAACAAATAATCAAGTTAATACGTTAATAGAAATATTAGACAAACTGAAAGACTCAGAAAGCAAGAATGCTTTCATGAGACAAATTAAAAATATTATACAAGAGTATGATATTTCTAAAAATGCTTTCAAAGATGACTGATTCCTACGCAAGGCTGAGAAATTCAAATCTATTGTCCAATTAGCACTTGACACCTAACCTAGCCTTTGGCATTTTTTATTTCTTTTTCTATTTTAATTCATTTAATTTCCTTTTTCTTTCAAATATTATTAAAAATAGCTCCAAAAACATTTTTCACTTCAATTTTTTTCATAATTTTGTAAAATTGTTTTCTACGTTGTATAATTTTTTCCAGATCTGAAAAAATGATTTTTAATATTTTTTATTATTTTAATTTTATTTTCTTTTTAACATTTTATTTCTCCATCATTTTCAAATATTTTTGGATCCAACTTTTGAGATTTTGTTTCTCATATTTTTTTCTAATTTTTCATAATTTTTTTTGACATTTATTTGATCATTTAATGCATCTTTTGAATTTTTCATTTAATTTATATTTTAATGCATTTTAAATTAATTTCTATTTTAAAAATCATTTTATTTCATTTTAAATCAATTTCTATTTTATTCATTTGAAAATTCATTTTAATACATTTTAAATCCATTTCTTCATCTCTTTTGGGTTTGACTTTCTGTTGACTTGGATTACGATGAGATGATTAATGCTTCATTAAGTTCAAAAGTATGAACCTTGATTATTTCAAACTTATCATTAAATGATCATTTGGATCATTTTTGGTACTTTGGATTGATGATAGGTTTATCTCATTGTGCCATTAAGAAAAGTGAGTGAACTTGATGATGAATGGTCCCTTGGTGTGTTTTCAATTTGATTGATCATTTCTCTTTCTCCATCTTCTCCTTTTTTCTATGTTTTGACTTATGCTACATTATTTTAAGAGAATGATTCAATATAATCTCTCTAAATTGCTATTGTCACGTAAATTGCTATTGTCCGACTTCATATAGGTGCTACTTCTACATAAGTACACTTATGATTGCTTAACGTAGCGCTAAAATTTCCCGATTCGTTTGATTCTTCATTAATACTCATTATGACCTAATAATTGTACTAACTTATAACATTTATCTTTTATACCTTTACTTTAATGTCATTTACTTTTATGCAATTTACATTTCAAGCCATTTACATTCATGTCATTTTATATTTCTTGCTCTTTACTTTTATGCCTTTTACTTTTTCCCCTTGGGATTTTTTTTTCTTTTCTTTAAACGACCGAAAACATTAATAAAGGCAAAACCCTTAAAAACTTTGATGTGCTCTTGAGGACTATTGGTTACCGTCCTATGCTTGTGGAGTTTGGACTTTGTACTTAGACTTATGATGCTTTCCCTTTGCATGGAGTTTTCATCGGAGATCATAAGATTCATCTAAGACTTAAATTCATTTGATACTTGGAATTTCATATGATACTTGAGACTTCATGTATGAACTTTGGATTCATCTGATACACTGGTTGTATTGGAACTTCATCTAAGGCTTAGCTTTCATCTATTTGCTTAAGGATTCATCTTATCATATGTGTTGCTTGTTTGTTTGTTGCTTATCTTGTGGCTAAATCCAAAGGGAAAGGAATGCTCATTTTGACTAATGTCAAATGCTTGCTTCATCTGGTGATTAGTTCACTTTCACATACAAAGGCTTTCTCTTGGGCTACCTTACAATGAGACCTTTAATTTCATGACCTTTATCTTTATGCTTTAGGATAGTCTCTTCATCTCCATCCCATTTCTTCAATTTTTAAAGCTTCTCTCTTTTTCAAAACCTTCTTCTTTCAAAATTCAAACTTCAAACTAATTTCTCAATAAACCTTGACTTTGTCAAGTGACATCAAGTATTTTATTAATAAATGCTAAGATACTTAAGCATATTCAAACACTTTCAAAAACCATAAAAAAGACAAACATCATCAAACTTTCTTTTTGTGCCTTTATGCACTTTTCTTTTAAAACCTTTTCAGAAAGGAAAGCATTAGTCCAATTCTTGTAGGGATGCAAACCCTAAGCCTCTAAGAGATGTGGTTGAAGTGATTGATATTTTCCACTTGAATGTTGATACATGCCTGTGAGATAGTCCAAGTAAAGTTCTCCATATCAAGATGATGAAAATACAACTCCCTTATACTTGTGGATGAAAATTGGTGTTTTCCACTCCAAGACGACGAAATGTATTTTCCATTAAAAACAAACAAACAAACCTTCATATTTTCTTTTTCACATGAACTACAAATTCTCTGACTTCCCTATGTCAGTTCAAATTATACAAGATGATGCAACAGAAAAGTAATAAAGAACACAATAAATGTTAACCCACATTTAGTACAAAGTGTCTTAGATGAACATGCCCATTGTTTAATGCCCATATTCTTAATTCTACCCTAATATTTTCTATTTAGGACTCCCTAAAGAACTATTTCACTCTCAATAGTCCGAAGGACAAATGGACTTACTCTAAATTCTTTTGATTCAATATCACTTTCCTAATACTACACGTGAAGCCTCTTTCTAAACTCCCCCTAAATATGAGAACCCTCTCACTTTCACTCAAACATTCTCCTAAGTTTTTAGACAATTACAATATGATTGATAACATGAATCAACTAAAAATCCCACCAAAAATTTGTTCTCAAGCTTATAGAATTAGTTTCTTGGAACAAAGTGTTACAACTCAGCTAACAAACCAAACTCTATGTCTTAATATAGGAATTCAGGCGCTAGAATGATGCACAATAAAAACTCAAATTAGAAATCCTAACACAAAGGGTTTTCAATGCATGCACACCTCAAACACTACGTTTGAGTCTTCTTGTATAAAAATTCTTCTTCTAGGCTTTTTCCAATGGATATTTGATTTGATTTCGTTGAGAATTATTGCTGATACAGTTGGATTTGATTTGCTCCACAAAAAGTCTCCAACAAAAGATATGATTTGTTTTTAACTAAAATTCAAATTTAAATCTCTATTTAAATTGATTTGATCTTCAAACAACTATCAAACAAATCACACAAACGCATTACTAAACAATTGTAACAAATCAGATTGGAATCAATTAGAAATTTTTCACCTAACAACATCCATCACGGCCTGCTGACAAGGGCCATATGTTGCATTACACACATGCTAAAACATCGTGTTCTACATGTTGCACCAAAATATCCAAATTAACTCTCTTCAAATAAATCTTCTTTGTAGAGTAAATCTTTGATTAAATAAATCTGAACAAAGTCTTCCTTCAAGAAAAATCTAGTAAAATCTTTTTTTGACTAAATCAAATCAAAATATTTTCATCATATCATCCATATTTTCATAATTTAATAGAATCTTTTCCAACTAAATTTGGATTAACAAACCTCTTCCAAAAGTAAACTTCTACATCTTCTGAAGGAATAATACCAAAACAAATCTAAAGGAAATCTGAAGATAATCAGAACCCAATAATCACGTCAAGATGTCATACAACATGTGTTAAACATCTTGCTCAACAAGTTGCATACAACCTAATCTTTATGTCAAGCAGTTTAGCTTTGACTTGGACTGAACAAATATTAGTAGAAACAACCACAATCATGCTCAAATTCTTCATGACATCTAGCTAACAGATCGAGGCCAGATGCTAGAACACATGCTAGAACATATTGTTCCACAATTGTCATTTAATCATATAGGTCAACAGATTGATGCAACCAACCAAAAGGAACTACAATTGCCATCTTAATCATATAGGTCAACAGATTGATGCACTTATTATTCCTGCAAGCACATATATCAACATATTATTCCTTTCATTCACTCATTTCCCAAGTTCTAGAGGTAGAAATTCTAAGCTTAGAAAGAGAGAGAGAACTTCATGATTAAGAAGAAGGGAAAACGGGAAAATAGACCATAAAATTCAAGTTTAAACTCTTATCGTGAAAGAAGTAGATTATCAAGCCAAGCCAAGGAGTGGAAGCCTTAAGATCAATCTTCTCAATCCATCTCTGATTTCTCTCTTCTCAAACCTAAAGATAAGAAGCAATGTCGGGTTCTTGTTTAAGCTTAAATATTTGAGTGGATATACTAGGATTATTTCAAGTGTTGATGGTAATGTGAAGTGCATGTGGATTCTAATTTGTTATATGAGATTTTGGTTGTCCTTTATATGTTTTAGTATTCAATATCGTTCCTCGGTTGCTAGAAAAGATTAATGTTTACTGAGGTAAGAATGAGAGTTGGGTTTTGCAGGTGCAAGTAATCATGGAATAAGAGCTGATAATTCTAGGTAGAAATATGGTTATAATCTCATTTACGACTTGTCCGAAATTCTTGCGACCTGCCCATAATTTTTCTTAACTTGGTGTCAGTTGGGGGTCTTGAGTAAAATTACACTCGTAACAAATATTATTGTCAAGCCGTAATTCCCTGTGATACGTGTATAAATCTCAATTTTTTATGTTTTAAGCCCTAATTGTGAAAGGAATGGTGAACCTTAAGCTAATCAAGAAGAAATGACATGGAAATGGACTTGGAACCGTTTGCCATAGAATCAAGTACATGGAATGATCCTTGAGAGTTGATTAAGTGAGAACTCTTGGACTTATAAATGTAGTATTATGGTAGGTAAGCATTGAAAAAAACCTAGTAATATGTAGAGGGGGTGTTATGGTCATGTTCTACGAGTTTGTAGGGATGTATAATTAGTATCGAATTTATGTAATAGGAACAAAATAATACATATATTTACAAATAAATGTAAAAACTAAAACCATCAAGAATTGGAATTATTAGAATTAACTAAAAAAGGGCGGACTTAAGGCGAGACGGGCTGAACAAATAGGCGAGACGGATTTTGGCTGGCGAGCTTTGGCAGACGGCGAGTTTTTGAGGGGCGGGCTTTGGTGGACGGTGGGTCCAAAATCCCAATCCAGCCCGCCAATTTTTAACAGATGCGTGGACCACGACCCGTTTTGCCACCCTTATATACTTATGCTTGTGTTTTTAAATTGTGTTACATATGTACTAGTCTTTTGTATTTTGCTATGCTAAGTGAATCTAATATCAATGTTGATCTCCTGAGTTATAATTTTAGATTTTGAAAACACTAGGATAATATAGTTAGTATAATAACCTAGCTTAGAAGATATTCATTTTTACTAGTCTTTTGTATTTTAGTTTCAAATTATTTTTTATAATAATTAATTAATTTTATCTATATACAAATCACAAAAATTTAAGATGTTTAAAACTATTTTTAAATATCTTTAGATACCTTCATTCTTTTTTTGAATTCCAATAACTACAAATAATTTTTATCATTGCCTCTCTAACTAAGATATTCACTTTTTTCCCTTATTCTCTTACTCTCAAAAGTGATAAAGATACATATTTATAATATATTGAGACCTTAATGGGCGAGATATCTAAAATAGTCATAAAACACGATTTATTTGAGAATTAAACTGCAAATTGAGCCTAGTTGGCCCAAGACTTGTATGGATTGCTACCGCCGCATGACCACCGTCTAACCGTCGCTGCTACAACCATTAGACTTCGGCCACCACCGTTCAACCAATGGCCTCCACTATTGCGGATTTACCGAAGCGACATCCATTAATGACTCTAACTTGATTGTTCTCTAGTGTTGAACTTCCAACTGACTAAATGTACAGTCGTTTCGTGATTTTGACGCCATGAAAATATGTTTTCTTTTCATCACTTGAGGTTTTAAGATAGACTTCTTCAATTTTCTACCTTAACTTTAAAATGATGGTGATGTTTATTTGCTCATCAACCACCTTGTTGCTATCTCCATGTTGAATTATCATTCAACAAGCTTGATAAGTCCAAGTCACACTTGAACCTTGATATTGTTACTTGCACCCATTTTCTTCCTACTTATACAGTCTAGCAAACTTACAATATGGTTCTTTAACCATTATTGACTCCATTTTCTTTCTAATGCATCCTAAATGTTCACGTTGTTAAGTCTAACAACCCTTCAACAACATTAAAAGCATAAAAACCAAGGTCGACATAAACATATCCCTGAACTAACAATCCTTCAACAACCACTGTAAAATTTCCCTCGCCAGAACTAGTATTCTTATTAGGAACCTCAATCTCAAATTAAGTTTTCCCCGTCAAAGTTTTTGATACCATCATCGCCAGGTCTCTACTCTTCCTCCTTCATGGGTCTCACTAAAAGTAATACATCTAATTATGAAGAACTTTGATCCTCTAAATTTCACTTTCCACAACTTATAACCCTTTCCAACTTTTGAATAACCATCGAAGACACATTTCACAATTTTACCATGAAGTTGTACTAACTTAATTTGCTTAAATGATAAAGATTTGAAGTTTACATGTGTTCTACTCCAAACTTTTGTAGTTATCTGAAAGTCTATTCAAGTAAATAGACATCTACCGATCATGTAAGCTACTTTTGCACTAGTCTTATCCTAGAAATTCTCAATAAACTCAGCTCGCAACACCATGCTTGAAGTGGTTAAATTCATTTTTATCCATTATCTCTTGTAAAACTCAATAAAGTTCTCTAAAACAATCTTCCACACATCTGCCATGCCTTTATCTCAAATCTCATAGCTTGTTCTTGTCATGAAAGTTTTTGCTAGTGAATGATCATATATATTGGAACCATCTAAAATATCTATGTCTTTTAAACCCTTTAGCCATGATCACTCCACCATACAAAATCTTCAATACTACATGTCCAATTCTAGTACAATAATCTAAATCATCAAACATGCTTATGGACAAATTCCACATGAACTCGGGAACATACTTCACATTGCGTTAAAAAACTCACAATCATCGAACATTATAAGTCTAATCGTACCAACACCATTAACCTTGCAAGTCTGATTGTTACCGAGTCGAACAACTCCGTCATCTTTAAACTTCAAACTTTTAAAATATTATTTCTTTGAACACATATGATAAGAACTTTCTAAGTAAATGACCTAACTCTTTTCAGTTTTCAAGCTCGACAACAGTGTAAATTAACTTTTTATCACGATAATCTATAAATTAGATTCTCTTTACAAAATCCTATTCACTAAATTTTAAATTCATATATTTACATTTGTTAATACAACACTTGTGTATGATTATACAAACTTAACCATTTGTCCACCTTAAAAGTCACCATAAATAAGTGATTCAATCAATATCCTACAAACACGGTCAATTGATTTTCATCCCAAAGATGAACAACATTGCACGGTACATAACACAAAACAAGATTTATTGCTTGGTTATCGATGCCATTTACTATTACATTTATGATTTATTGTTTTTTTTCATTTGTCTCAACAGAAACAACCTCATGTCTAATTATAACCACCCTAAAATTTGACTTTTCACAGTATGTACACAACACAAAACAACACAAACACATGCATTCTTTTGTTTCATGTATTTGTTCACGTCCTCTTTTGTCGTTTTACACCAACACGGTTTTGTACCAAACAAAAACTTAAGGTTATAAATTATAATCACAAATAAGGTAGTTTTTGGAACGATTATGATTCATTCGTCTATATAGTCCCGTTTACTGTTTTTTTAGAGTGTATTAAGATTTTGAAATTTTCATTCATGATATTACTATTGGGTCATAGGGTCAGGGTCAGTCTTACCTGTCAAAAGATACCCAAATCTTTGTCTGATAAGGCAGACATGCTAGCAGCATGGCAGCTAAGTTTCACAGATTAAGGACACAAAAACCATGAAGGCTTTAATGCTGGCACTTTAATACATCAAAAGTATCATATCAAAAAATAAAATCAAAAACTTCACTTGTCCTTTTCGTCTGACTTTGTAAATAGAAACTATAGAGACCTGCTTGCTTAACAATAAATTTTGTATATCACATTACGTGAATTTGGTGGAGGTATATCTCCATATCCTATTAAGGTACCATGAACTTTAAGCCATTCTACTAAGAAAAGAGGTTTAGATAAACTTCAAATCAAAGGCCTTTAGTTGATTTTATGGTCTTCTGTAATATTAGTATTCTATATAGTTAATAAGACCTAACATATGCTCAGTTCATTTAATACTTGGTAGGTACTACATAAAACCAATTACTATTTACTATTTGAACATTCTAGTTTGCCCATGAATGTGTTTAGTCCTAGTTTCAATTCCTCAAAAACTTTTTTTTTGAATCACAAGAATCAATTGATTTGTTAACATAAAAAACTAAATCTAGTATGTAATAATAACATTCATTTATAATGGTATTATATTATTAATTAATTTAAAATTCACTCTAATAGATAACTAATTTTAAGTCCTTTTGAAAAATTTATATCAGTTTTTTTAAAAAAGATATGAAAAAACCTTTTCTATTATGAGTTTTTCAAAAGGGATGAGAAAAGTGTTTAAATAAGTTGATTTTATTATCAATGGAAGAGAAAATGTTAAATTGATTACAACAATTTAATAAATAATTTTATATCTTAAAAATTTAAAATTAAAGTATATTAATTTTACTAAATTTTTTATATTTTATTAAAAAAATTATTATAAATTTTGCCTCAGGCCTCCAGATGTGTTGGGCTGGCCCTGATGTCGGCCCAAGTCTAGCGAATAATGATATCTAATTGAGATACGATAGAGAACAAATTTTATGACTAGTTGAGGATATCAAGATTTGAGATTTGGGCAATCACGCCTGATTTCCAATCATCATTAAGAGGTCATGTGAATCACGAGCAATCGCCTTAATTTCCTCTGATGTACATTCTTGTAAGATGGGTCAGAGTAACTATATAAGGGGAAGAATGCAAGGAGAAAAAGATATGCACAATTCATAAGTGTCGTATGTGACATTACTAGTCCTCACTAGTAGAGTCATCATTGGTGTAATTTTACAAGTACATTTAGCATCCACTATGGGGCTCGATAGAACTGATATGGGCCACACACACACTCATTCCAACAGGAGTCTGACCACATCACATGATGAAAAGGGCTACCACCAACAACATAGCTATGATAGCAAAGATGCTAACCGCTATGGAAGATACTATCCATGACTTACAACATCATCAAAATGTAGAGTCCTATGTGGTCGAGGACGAATAACCCATAGATCACCCCCCATTTGTTGTAAATATTTGGGATGCCCCAGTTCGTAAAATTTCAAACCACCATATTTGGCGTTATTTCACGGCAAGAGTAGTCCCTGGGAGCACATAATCACCATTAACACCCAAATTATAATTATTGGGGTAGATGACTCACTAAAGTTCAAATTGATGACTGAAATGTTCAAGGAGTCCGCCCTCAAATGGTACATGAGCCTTCCAAGGTTCTCAATATCAAGGAACTAAAATTTGATGAGATACAAGGTTCATCATTTTTTGGCCATTAAAATACTCTCAATCTCTATTGTCTAAAATAGCTTTGATTTCAAGATGCTCATCTAGATCATCCCATGCGAATTCCTCTTCAACATTAACATTACATGACCAAATTCTTTTCCAATATGTGGTTGTCTCCTCACTTGAAAATGATTTAAACATATTACACGCTAAGCTAAGCACAAAGCCAAAGAAAATATTACTAAAGCCTCATATAAACTTACGTAGAAATAATATGTTTCATCTTTGGTTGAAGTGGTTTACCTGAGGAACATAACGTAACTACCATATTCGTCTGAAGAGAGATAATGATCAATTGCCAATGATCACTGAGTGAACACAAGCATAATTAGTGCATATTTGGTAAAACATGGAAACTAACTATAATAGAGAAACCACACTTTCAAAATTACTCACTCATTGATAAATGGTGCTAAGTAACAGTCTTTATTCCCATCACTTAACTGTGATGATATGAATGTTTCAATCACTTTTGAAGAAATATTTGTAAATCGAATACTAAATGGATCCAATAATCCATAAATATCTGATTTATTTAATTCTATACAAACAAGACAGGTACCTAAATGGTTAAACAAAATTCAAAAAAAAAATGAGGAATTAGTTCTATAAAAACACGGTGAATGAGCCATAATGAAATATTTAATTATATTCTTACGTGCACAACAAATTTAGTATCCCTACGTCCAACCACTCATTTCCAAACATAAATATCTTATATCTTTAGGATCAACATAGAAAACATCTAACTCTATATCATGATCTAATTGAAGACGAATTAAATTTTTCTTATCCATAATGTGACATACTAAGTGGTTAATTAAATGTTAAGAAGGAACCAATATCTCATTATGGATATCGGTATAGGCGAATGAACAACTTCCTCTTATGCTTGCACCACCTACAATAACTCTTACAGACAATTGTTCATCATCTTCATTTGTACACCGTTGGACGGTACAACCCAATCTTTGTATCATAAAAAATAACAGCAACATTTAACAGATTCAACATAATATATCCTACATTTCAGTCCAAACACTATAATCCTATTTATCTAGATAAAACACTATTTTCACATACCTTATTGAGCTCGACCATCTCTTTCCTGCAAATTTGCCACTCATGTGCTATAGCATCTTCCAACTTCTTCTTATACACCACCTATCAAACTCTTTCTTTTCTGATTCATGTTCACTTGCTAACTTATTCTCAATTATCTCGTCCATCTCTTCCTTTTGCATGTGTGTGCTTTTTATCGATATACCAAACCACAATCTTAGGTTGATGCCTTCTCCAACACCGTGTACAAGACCACCATGCTCATTTGTTTTGATTGCTTCGACTAATATATCATATTGTGATTGTTGGATAAATGTACCTTGAGTGGTCATATCAATCAACAAATCTTACACAACATGAATAAGATATATTGTTACCGAAGAGATATTTAAATTACACATAACAAAGCATACGCACAACAAATCCTACTTACGATTTTCTCAGTGACTACTTGTGATGCATCTAAAATGAACTCTCCAGTTGGTATTTGTTGAGCCCTCTTCCACTTCTCATGTCGTAATGGTGGAGATGGACTGTGATCTCTACTCATGGAGTCCTCGTTTCCGATTTGTTGTCTTTTTTTAATTAATCAATTTTTTCTCAAGTTTCTTGTAACCCCCAACGAGACAATCTATGAAGGTATTTTTTTGCTTTGTTTAGATTTCCTAATTCACTTTTAACCTGTTATAAACATAGTGAAAATTATTAGAAAATAAGATTACTATACTAACCAAGAAATTAGTATAATTATATTCACAGTTGGATGTTCAATATCATCCTTAGGATTCGTAGTATAGTTACGTGTGTGATATGACTTAAAGCCCCTTCAACGCTCACTAGCATAAGTGATCCACTACTTTTTTTTTCAACTTATCATCACAAGTAAACTCAAAATTTGACTACAGATACATCAATAAGTATGTATTAGTAATTGTAAAAAAATACTATCGAATTATGTAAATTCAAATTAATACCTTAACTTCTGCCCATATGCTTCTTTTCACATTTTCTGATGCTTGGGTCCAATCATCAATCAAAATACTCACTTTGCTACGTCCAAGAAAAAAAACATCACTCCTAAAAAACAAAGAATTTTCACCGTAACATATCCAAGTTACGTGATTAAACTCGATCGATAATTTATCACCCGAGTTGCGGACTTTTGTTAATCTAGCCACCATTGTAGCACCTCTTTGTTTGCTGTTCTTTTTCCCTCTGTATGTTGAGATTCAGTGTTACGAAAATCATTTGTATGAGTTTTGTCGCTAGAATAAGATTCCTTCTATGTTCTAAAATAGTCATTCAAAGTTTTAATTTTGAGTTGTGACAAACTATAGTCAATGGTCTGTTTATCCCAACCCATTGGATAAATGGTGAAGTTGTAAATATACCATATTTTCTTTTATGCGTAGAAGAAATGTTAAAGTTTGAACTTGATTTTAAAACTAAAATCTTATTAGTTATGTCCTTATATGAAAATTAATTCTTCTATGTCCATAATTGTAATTCCAACAAGGAAATGTGAGACTTGCTTGAAATGATCTATGAAGTTTCTCCAAGTATCGAACATGAGAGAGTGAACACACGAGGCAAAAAAGATGAATGCTTCTTTCATAAATGTTCTTCAACTTTTATAAATTTTGGAAATAATGTTAGAACCTTCGTCACTAATAAATATCTAAGAACTAAGAATTAAAATCAGGAACCTGATCTAATCCTTAAATCGAAAGATGAGAATGTTTGCGATTTTCAAGAAAAGTCCAAAAAGGAATAAATCGTCGTGAAATTGAATGAGTTGATTCATTTGTTAAAGGATGAAGGCATGAACTTAAATCAAGAAGCATCTCAAACAACTTCATCAATGAACTCATGTGAAGACAAATCAAATACATTAAGTTATGGGAATAAATCTCTAATTCTCACAATAACATTAAAGCACGTCTTGTAAGACTTTGATTTCCACTATGATTATAGTCTTTTATGTCTAAAGTGACTAATCTTAGTAAATATGTCTATCCTACTATTTTCAACCACATTTAATATGAGTTCCACATGTTAAAGTATCTCTCAACATTAACAAGCTTTTACCAATTTTTAAGATGGTCAGACAAAGAAATAGATATATAGAAATATTTCACATGATAAATGCATCACTCTAATCACGCTATCTAACATAAAATAAAAAATTTAATTAAACTTCACATTGCTCATTATAAAGAGCTTAGCTCATAGTGAGAAAAATAAATACAACAACACATGTTCTCATGGTTAACATTTCTAAATACTAATGAAAATAAAATAAAAACCTAAGTGTAACACTTCTACTTATTGTAATCTTTAATCAACGAGAGGTGAGTTATGTCATGCCTGGTAGCTCAGCACTTCTTCAAGAAAGGAAAGATGAGAGGTTATCTTCACTTCTAGTTTAAATTTCTTCTTTCCCATACGAGATATATTTTTCTAAGTTATTTCTCAAGTGTCTCAACTTATGAACCTCCTTTCCGTTTCTCAAAGGTAGTCCTTTTATATCCTCCTAGCATTTACGTTTACTTAAGTCATTGGATCATGGAACTTTTGATTATCCATCGATTTGACCCATGAAAATCATTATATTCCCTCTTCTTATCCTCTTGTGCCATTACTAGGTATAGAAGATGCATTCACTCCTTCACATTAGCCACGTTTTCTCTAATATAGAGATATTCCTTTCAGCGTCTTCTGGGTCTAATGCTTGTTGGGAAGTAAGGTAGATTTGAATATACATTCTTGGCATAAAATAAATTGTCACTAGGGTAATCCTACACAAGCAACAACCACGTAAAACTTACAAAAAAAAGCACCTAGTGTTTTCTTTGCTAACTAAGCAAAAAATAGCAAAACATGCTTATTTCAACCTAATGATGCTTGCAAAACAAACTAAAATCAAGTAATAAAGGCTTAAATATCTCACAAATAATGATTTATTAGTAGGTTTAGAAGATAAGTTTGTAGTAGATCTAATTATGTCATGTTTTACCAACTCTCGTATCCAACTATTTTGTAGAGAAGGATGTACAATAGTATATTGTCGTTCCCTCGAATAGGGCATGTTTTACCCAAATTACTTAATATTCAAGGTAGTACACTTTTTAGAGGTTTAATAATCAAAATATTTGATTAACACTCTAAATAAGTGCTTTTATATTTGCTCATTATGTAAAACTGTTTTCACTAACAAAACATGAGTATTTTAGAATTTGTCAAGAAATGGGTGCAAACATGATGAAAAAGGGTGCAAAAAGCAGTGTGCGAAAGTCAAAATGCAACCCAATTAATAAAAGGACCAAGGAGGCGAGAAATGCACTAACTAATTGACTAGACTCATAACCTAATCGATTATAAATTTTCAATTTTCTAATACGACGCATCGAATAATCAAAGGACAGGAGATAATCGATTAAAACATTGGTAAACAACACAAAAACTAGTGTCCAACATTCACCTACACGCTTTCATTAACCTAATTGATTAGAAAGGGCTTCTAATCGATTAGGCAGTGGGTATAAAAAGGTAATTTTCATCTTCTTTCTCATCTCATCTCACATTCTCTTAGTGTTTTAGAGAAACTTTTTCTTCACCTTCTCATCATCATTCCAAATATAACCTAAAAGAGCATGCACCACCGAATCATCATCCTCCTACCACTTTGAAATCTTCTCAACCCAAGAGCGAGAAACAAACTTCAACCGCTACCATACCGATATAAAGATCTTTCAATTTCGCTACTTGGATGAGCAACACTTTAAAGAGTGGAACTTTGTTTAAGTTTTTGTGTTGGTAGGCTTAAGGAACTTCGTGTTTGATGTACCCCGAGAAAGATTTTCCACTTTGTTAAGATTATTTTATGCCAACCTCAAATACGCAGAAAGAATTCTCAAATCTAAAGTGAAAAGCGTCCAATCAAACTAAGAATTGAAGAGTTCCCACAAATTTGATATCTTACGTACAATGACTACGTGTATGATGAAAATGAAGGTAATGATTTTAATCCTAGTCTTAGTTCTATTTCATTTTTGACTGATCAAACATTCTTCCAAATCATCAAGCAATCACTAAAGCTAGCTCAAGCGTTCAATGATGCATAAGATGGTTAACCAAAATCAAGCTCTCCTTCTGAATCAAACTAAAGTGAGTTCAAATGAATAATTAGAGTTTATGATTACCGATGTTATCTTTAAAATTCTCTAATGATGGTAATTAACTCGAAGATATCTCAAGCATCGTCCAATAGAAGATTCAAGGTTCTAGTGAAGTGCTCATATGATTGGTATATCCGGCAAAGGAACTTGAAAGCTTCAGAATGCGAAAGAGAGAAAATGTGAAAGCTCGATTGATCGCGTGTCTGTATGATTGATCAGTGAATTATAAAGACACGAGAGTGTTTCTAGAAGTTGTATGGCTAAATCACAGACACACACTTAAAACATAGAAACCTCTCTCTTTTTAAATAAAACAATCCAATTTTTTTTTGGAACCTAGCTAGTTGATTAGGGGACTAAAAACTTGATTAGGATAATTGTTTAAATTTTCTAATCGATTAGATATTTTCCCTAATAGATTAGAAGATGCCTATTTGAGTCCCTAATCGATTATGATAGTATCATAAAGATCGCTAACGAATATCTATCAAAATCTTCCAATTTGGGCTCAAATAATAAATTATTTGCATTTCCTAATTGATCACGTCATTTATTTGACCCATGGTATGTTTCTAAAATCACCCCATTTCTTGGCCTATAAATAGAGAACTTATATATTTTTTTCAAATCATCCATAAAACGTGAAAAACCTCACTTTTCCTCTCTCTCTCTCTCTCTCTCTCTCACACACACACACACACACACGCAAACATGAAAAATACTCTCTCTCTCTCTCTCTCATTCAAGTTTTTTAGCCATAGTGCTTTGAGAGTGTTCTTGAGTTTAGTGAGGAATTTGTTCTGGGTGAGGGCTTTATTGTAAATTTACCAAGAGTAGTATTTTCTCTTGAGTAAATCATTCTTCCTTAGGACATGATTATTTGGGTTGGGAGATACATCATTGTAAAAGCTCTTTGTTTGTCTTTAGGGGATTAGAATAAGTCTTTTTTTGGTTCGTGAGCTCCACCATTGAAGAAAAGCTCTCTTTTGGGTTCGTAAGGAATAATTTGGGAAAAATATTCACAACAATTATGGAGCTTAGCCCAATTAAAATCTCTATTGGATAAAGATCTTTCCGGTATAAAAGCTCAATAGGTTTGAGATTAGCCTGGTAAAAATCTCAGTTCAATTTGTGGTCAGCCTGTGTAAAATCTCAGTTTGATTCAGAGGATAGCCAGCTCAAAACTCTATTTTGGTTCGAGATTAGCATGTGCAAAATCTCAGTTTGGCTTAGAGACTAAACGCTCGAAACTCTGTTTGTTATTTGGTTTGGAGATTAACCATTTCATCTTCTTGTATAAGGTGGTTCGTAGGCTTTACCTTCTAAAATATCTCAATAAAAGTGGATATTCTCAAGATTAATTCTTGGAGAGAGGAGTATATCACTTCTTTAAGATCGGGTCTCTATAAATTCTCGGTGTTGTTTTATCTTTCCTTGATTCTTTTATTTTCCATTGAAATGCTTAAATTCAAATTTTTGCTCTTATTCAAATGTTTTTAATAAAAAAATTGAAACTCTGATTTCAAAACTGATTTAATTTAGATCAACTATTTTCAAACCTCCACAATTCACTCCCCCGCCTCTTGTGTATGGATTCACATGTTTAACATAACTTTCTAACACAAACTTATTCTATTTGCTCTTCTCTTGATAAATTTTATTCTAACCTAATGAAAATTAAAATGCAAATAAAAATATAGAACCACGTTTTGATGGGCTTTCTCACATCCAATACTCATTAAATATTATGTCTTACTTCCTAAATTAGGGAGGACAAATCATGTTAAAGCTTTCATCGGTCTCATTTGTTTTAACTGTCATACTCTTGTCTTGCTTCATTCATTGGTGCAAGTGGAGAAGGATCCTTAAGCCAATGTGGAAAATTTTGATTGTTTCCATTTTCTTGATTTCTTTGTCCTCGAGAACCATGTAATTTTTTACTCTAAGTCTATATGTGTCTTCTAGAGTCGATGCAAAACTTATGCTATCATCCTTTTCTTCAACCAGAGCATATATTTCTCTTACATGCTTGTGTAACCTTCATCTTGTTTGGTGGATGCATCTCTTCTTTAATTTATTTTTTTGTATTTTCTATATTATTTTATGCTCCTCTTATGGATCATCCTCCAAAAATATTAGACCATCATATCCTTGATTATCATTTTTTCTTTCCAAAACTTCAGCCTTAGTCCACCAATTTCCAAATTGACATTTACCTTTGTGGTACGCAATAATGGTCTACCCAAGATCAAAATAATTTCAGCTTATTTGAATAATAATTATTGTAGTTTCTCTAAGGTTGGCATGCATTTTGGTAAAACATACTGTGTAAGATTATGTTGAAAGAAATGCAAGATGACCTAGCGTTCAGACTTTAACATGTCAAACAAGATGTCACAACATGTCTGGTTTGACATCCTGACTGCATAAGCTGATCTGTCAAGTGAATCAGGCGTTCTTATTGCTACAGGAATCTAGTGTTTCAGCTATAGAATATTCGGGAATAATCAATTAGCTGATGTGTTATCCAAGATTCATTCAATCAAGAGATTTCCACACTTTCTATTATTGGAGACAATATAGAAAAGTTTGGATTGAACACCTATTTTCTTGGAGAACTAGTAGCAGATTTTTGGCAGCCTCTTTGCTGCGTTTTGAAGCTCAGTCCAGTCGATGTTAATTGTTAAACTTATAAATAGAAGGGTTGTAACCTAGTTTTAGGTGGAACTGGTATTTGTGTTTTAGGGTTATAGGAATCCTTTTTTTTCTGTAAGTTCCATATGTGTGCATTCACAAACCTGTACGTGTTGAATGCTGTGTGATCTTCGAAGCTGTTAAGCAAGGAGAGTATTTTGTTCTCATAAGCTTTTAAGCATTGAGAATTGTGTGTCTTGGAAGAGTGTCTTTTGTCTTTATTGTTTATGTTTTTTTTTGTCACAAGGTGTTATGATTGAAGAGATTTGAGGAGGGCCTCATACCTAGGCGAGTCTTAGGTAGAAGTCATAGGAAATATAGTGATTAAGTGAGGAGTTGTAAACGGCGGAGTTTAACTTTGAATTGATACTATTGAATATTGGTTTCATCCCTGGCTTGGTAGCCCCCAGAGTAGGAAGGTTGTTTCCGAACTGGGTAAACATATCGCTGTGTTCTTTAATTTTTGCACTATTATTGTCGTTGTTATCAACTTGTTCATAACTGCTAAGCGCTCAGAATTGTGTCGTGACATCTCATTCGACATCACATATCTGATACCAGAATTTCAATTACAAATTTCACCAAATACACAAATGTTCCAACTTTCACTATTACATATTCCAAGATTTTGTGAGGAATTATAAAAGTTGCATCTGCTAAGGTCAACTTCATGCTTGTACCTCTTGATCTTCCTCCTAGTTTCTCATCATAGAGAGTGGCATCATAGTGTTACTTGCTCCTAAATCACATAATGCTCCAGGAATACTAAGTTGCCCTACATCACAAGTTCATTATCTCATTATTTGGAAATTTTATTTTCTTTGTCAAGAACTCTTTCAGAATTTTTGCATAAGTTTAAATTTATTGAAGTGCCTTAGAGAATGGCAAGGTGACCTGCAAACTGTTAAAAAAATGTTAGAAATTTCCTATGTTATTCTTCATGTGAATCTTTCTTCTTAAGAGGCGTGTATGGTAATGACTTAGGATATACAATTTTTCTCACCTTTTTCCACTCTTCTCACCGTTTCTTCTTTCTCTTCCTCCTCACAATCACTTTCTGGTTTAGTTTTTTTGGCCGAAGATTATCTATGATGCTAGGGCCTTAGAATTTTTTACAAACATATTCCTTTTGTAACTTACATCATTACACCTCCCATTATTCTTTGGGTCTTCTACGGTATTTCCTTCATAATTATTGGTGGGTTTAGCCACAAAATGCTTCGAAAGTATCATAATTTATGTCTCTAGATTTCTAATAAATGCTTCTTTATTCTTGCTAGTTATTTTTTTATTCAGTTGCATGTTCTTAAAATTTTCTTGTGGTGATTGTGTGAACTGATTCAAGGTCTTATATGTATGAACAACCTTCCTTGTTTGATTATATTTCTTATAGTGCTCTTGGAATTATTGGTGTTAGCTATCATTTTGATACCTTTGTTTTTGTTTAAGGTGATGTCGTTGTAGATATTCTCATGTTGCACTTGCTTTACCCAATGATAAACTTTTAGAGGCTCCATTATTTTCTTGGTCAAAATGTATCCAATTGTGCTTTCATTTGTTTGTGATAGATTAAGCCCTAGTGCTTGAGGGATTGTGTAATGTTATATTTGGTACAACCTTAGACTAGGGAGCCCTCGCCTAACAATTCGGCAACCCAAGTGGGGATCCTAGAGGGTTTCCCCATAACTTCCTCCGACGTGGGAGTCATGCTGGAAAGGCTCCCCGCTGACTCCGTGAAGATATGCAATCAATAATGACCCCCAATTAGAGGGGAACGGTTAAGACAATGTCTAAGGGGTAAAAACTGTAGGCCCCGAGAATCCTTATAAATACCCTATCCCACATGGGGAAAGGGGGGTCTCTTAATTCATACACATTTACTACTACTCAGAGAGAACCATGCTCCTAGTTGCCTTAACACCGTCAAAATAATCGCCCGCCTGCAACCCAACAATGCAGACCACCAACAGGGCCTCTCACATCATGTGAGTTAGTCCCTTAAAAAACCTCAAAAACCAACGTACAAGGCTACTTGCCATCTTGAGCTATCTCTCACCCCTAACCGTGTAATATACTTATTAAGGCCTCTGAGTCTCTTTTCCCTTGTAGGGGGAACACACACACACACACCTGTACTTTTTGGACAATACATGATGATTCAACATTTTCCTTCATATAACATTGATAATTTGACGCAAATACAACACCGTACAAAAGGACTTCGTGGAAATATGCCATTGTTATTGGAAGTTTAAGTTGGAGGCACCATGTTACAAGTATGCAATGGTGGTAAGAGAATTGATCGATATGGTGGCTTAAAATTATTTTCATATAATATTTAAATGTTTTTCCAAAATTCACCCCTCACAGGTGAGTCCCTCGGTGAGGGGGCGAGTGAAATAGTAGGCGAGTCCCTTAGTCAAGAGTGTAAGAGCTCGCAGGTGTCTACGTGACATGGGCGTTTGATAGGTTTTGGGAAACTTGTCTATTTTGAGATGATACTCCAAGACACCCAAATGTCAATCAATTTAGCCATATTTAGTGTTTGAGGAGAAGAGGCACGAGTAGCATTTAATCCACCTCATGATGATATTTTTAAGAAGACAAATATGTCTTGCATGTTTTCACGTGGCATTCAGGCATGGAGACTTTCCCGCTTCTAGAACCATTCAATTGGGTGAATGCGTGAGTTCGTTTTCTTAAACTTCCTATATATTTTTGGAGGTACTACTTCACTTCATCCCTCTTCTTTTCAAAAAATTCCTATGTTTAGGCTTTTACTTTTTCAAACCCTTACCTTTTTTACTATGGTGAGAAAGGCTAAGCTCATCCATGTGTAGGACATAGCTTCCTTGTACTCTACTATAGACATGATCAGCAAATTTTGCCATTTCATCAGTTTTTCCAGCATAGGACGGGAGAAGGATGTGCTCATGTAGCATTGTTCGGGGGATGAGAAAGCATATATGGACACCTCTGATGATCCGGCCGCTCTTTAATTTTACCTTTATCTTCCTGTTATCTATGGTTTGGGGGTTCTAGTTCCATTTACTTCTTTTGAAACAGATTTATTGACCGCTGTTAATGTGGTTCCTTCTCAGGTTACTCCAAATGTTTGGGGTATATTTAGGACCTTTCAGATAGTTTGTTGTCACCTGGGGGTGTCTCCTTCTGCCAGGGTGCTTTTATAGAATTTCAGGACATAATTGCTTCCCAATAACGGTTAGGTGATTTTACGCCAATTTTCATGGGTGTGTTTTGTAAAGCCCTTCGCTAGCCCATACGAGGATTGGAATGACAAATTTTCCCGGGTAAGAGGGGTGGATAATGCGTCTCCCGTTATGATGGGGGCAGGAGGCGAGCCCTTGTTCCCTTTTTCTTGGACCGCTGATCCTAAACTATTGTGTGGGTGGACTCATGTGTCCTCCCTTCATTGGATAATGAGGTAATTCAGGTTTTGGATTGCTACATTCTCCTGGAGTGTAGTACCCTTATCGCTTGGAATTATAACAAGTGATAAATAAAAGAGTATCATACCCACTAGGAGTGCTACTACACAAACATGACTTTTGTATTAATACTTTCCATTTTAAGCATAAGTAGGCAAAAATAACAATGGTTGTTGGACGTGAGTCCAACTTTTTTATATTATAAAAATGCAGTAAAAAGGCAACATATTGTAAAAGTGATAATAGAGGTATAGTTGAGCTATGATCTGTACATATATATTAGTGGGTTCATGTGATGATGATGTGTGAAGTCGTGACTTGCAAGATCAGAAGGATATAAACGTGTATCTCTATAACAAACAATAGCATATATAAAAGGGCAAGGAGAACAAATCTCTAAGCTCCGCTTGTAATCCTAATATATGTCTCTTAAAAGTTCTGAACTTCTTAATGATTGTAGTTACCTAGGTCTAACAAATTAATTCAAGTGAATACATCTATTCTACTCTTTCAGTCATTTTTACTCATGAAATCCACTTGTTGTTGGATCTCTCACAACAACATGCTTGTAAATATTTCCAAGGTGACCAGTCAAAGAAACAAATATTAGAAGTATAACACATGGTAAAGCATGCAATAGTCACACAAATTTAACATAAACACACTTATATATTAACTTCACATAACTCAACTAAAAAGAGTTTAGCTCATGGTGAGCAGAGTACAAACAATGAACAAGGTTCTCAATAGAAACATCTTAGAACAATAAATTGCACTAAAGATGATAATCTAAGAGCGACTTAAAGTAGAACTTGAGACGACTAAGTCTTCAAGAGGCAGCTTCAGTCGCGCCAATGTTCATCAGCAAGCACAAAAAGGAATGAGGGGAGAAACTTCAGCACCCTTCTGCAACACGCTTTAGGAAATTATAATTTTGTAACAAAAACTCTCTGCACTCTTTCAAATGATTCTTGCAGCTCCTTATATAGGCCAAGAAACTAAGGTTTTCAATGTGTCTTGGATCATGGGCTTGAGATCAAGAATATCACCCAGCCCAAAGAATCCTAAACGTCTCTTCAGTAAGGACAAAAAGGAGTTGTAGTACCATCCGACAGTAGTGGAAAGACAGGGCGAAATGAGCAGTCTGACATAGCAGGCGGCACAAAGTGTACTTTTGCTCAGAATTTTGTCTTGTAGCGCTGCTTGCTTCTACTTTGTGTTTGAATATTTTCCACTCTTATTTTCAGCGCCCATTAAGCATTTTCCCTCCATTGTAACTCTCTTTCCACTTTTATACATGCTTGAACTTCATTCCTTAACGAATTAGATTCTCTTCCTCAGAGCATACTTTTTGACTTGAACAGTCGCGCCTCCTCATGCCTATTCGCTAACTCCTGCATATAAAATAAACATTAAACTAACAAAAGGGAGCACCTAATGTGCTCCACACTAATTTGGTTTAAAATGACAAATAAACATAAAAACTAAACACACTAAGATAAAAATGCAATTAAACTAATTACTCACAAAGGATGTATTAACTCACAGAATATGGGATAACAACAACGAGATGGAAGAGTACCTAGGTAAGGAAAAATACCTTTTATTGGTTTTTCATTTGTATATACGCACTCTAATAGTTTATCATATGAAGGAGCGGTAATGGTTGTGCCTCTTGACGAGAAACTGGAGCGGCTAGTGAAGATGCAAAGGGTTATGCATCGGGCGGTGTGGTCTTTCTCTCGCAGCACCTCTGATGCTCAAAGGGTGTCACAATTTGAAACCTCTAGAGAGGTGGAGATCCGCCCCCTTGAAAGCCCCAAGGAGGAAGGAGGGCTCCTTTGGTTCGAGAGGGAACCCATGAGCAGTTCTCGGGGCGGAGAGGCTTGTGGGCACCCAACCTTCTCCTGAACCCTCTTTATGGGACAACTCTGCTTTTGACGTTGTGGCTTACGCTAATTATTTATTTTCTATACAAGGAACTTCCTAGACGATTATCCAATGCTCTCCACCATCAGTCCCACCCAACTGGTGGGCACGTAACTCCATAGCCCGATGAGGGTTGGGAGTGGTCTCCAGTGCACAATGCATGACAATGAGTGGCTCCTGACAGCTTCTAGGTAAAAACCAAATTCACATCGCAATGAGAGGGGTCCTGAGGTTATGTGGGTATGGGAATGCAAGGTTGAAAGAACATCTATAAGGATTGATTGATACTACCTATACCAACAAGGTGCATATTCTTTTTGATAGTCCAACAGATAAGAACTCCATAGTTAAGCGTGCTTAACTTGAAATGGTATTTAGATGAGTGACCTTCTTGGAAGTTTTCCGGAATCCGTGTGAGTGAGGATAAAACATACTGAAAAGACCCATGTTGGTTTATGGGGTCAGATGATAATCCTGAAAGCATTCTGGGGAATTACACTAATTGTGAGTTTCTATTTACGACTCCCCATGAATATGAGACTCCTCTCACTTTCACTCAAACATTCTCCCAAATGTTTGGACAATAATAATAGTTTCAGAATGATGCAAGGAAATTACAACTCAAAATACTTTATTCCTTAACATAGGAATAAAACACACCTAGTTTGAATGTACAAGGTCTGAATATTTACAATGGAGAACTCCTCCTTAAATAGCAACTAGGTCCAATTTCAAATACCATTAGGGTTTCCGTATTTAAACGCAGTTGAACAATCTGCTAGTGCAAGTAACCAATTCTTTATTATGTTGATTGGTAATAGTTGATTGATTAAATCTTGTTCATACCAAAATTAATCTATTTTAATCTTGATGTAATGATCTTTTGGGACACCTTGTTCCAAAAAGTGCATAAAATATTGAACATGATTAGATAAATATATAAACAAATCTTCAAACAGCAAGAGATTTACTCCGCGCATAGAAGCTTCTGGGCGTGACAGAATTTCTCATAGTCCGGGGAACATTATGCTTCATGTGTTGCTTCCTTGCTTTAGCACATAGAGATCGGATGTCTCATGCAATGTCATGAAATCTATATGCAGATGTTGCCTATTAAATGACGCCAATCAAATGTAACAACAATAATATTAGCTTATGGAAGGTAGGAGATGATGGTCTCATTAACTATTGTCATGATAATTGGTTAGGCTATAGAATCAGATACCATATGCATAATCTTCCCACTCACTTAACTTGCCTTCAAGACACTAAACTCAGAGAGTTTACTCATCATGGAAATTGGAATGTTCTTGATGCATTTAAAGATCTTGAACCAACAATTTGTGCAAATATTCAGAATATATGTCTCATTGACTATACTCTTACAACTAACTCTCTAAACTAGTGTAGATCCAATGATTGTGACCTTTCCTTTAGAGGGGGCTTATGAGCACTTCAACTCATAGAGAATTGAACTTGCCTGGTCTAAAATTATTTTGGCAAGTTTTCATACCTTTGGCCAAATATTGAATTCCTTGCTGAATATTTCACAACAACATTGCCACTAGTTATAATCTTCGTAAAAGAGGCATAACATTGGTTTCTTGTTGCACTCTTTGAAATCAAGCCTACGAGACCTCAACTTATTTGTTCCTTCATTGCAAGTATGTCACCGAATTTTGGAACTAGTTGGCCTTTACTATAAGCATGATCATTGACCTGTCCAATTTTGAAATACTCTATAATAATTGTAACTGTGGTTGAAGCCCGCACATGAAACACCTCATCACTGCAGCCATAACTTTTATTCTTTAGAAAACTTAACATACAACAAATTAGATTATATTCAATGATGTTTAAGCAAATTTCAATAGTGATATTATTGTAATTAAGAATCTCATCTTCAATCTTCTAGTAGCTCTAAAGGTCAGATGTTCTCCTTCTTTCATGAATTCAGCATACTTAAATATTTTGACATTAAGTGTCACCCACCTTCCATCCAAAACCTCAAGCAAGTTAATTGAATTTGTCAACCTACTTCTTTGATTAAGTGCAATGTGAATGATTCTTCTAAGGGCAACTCAGGTCAACCACTTATGGTGGCCTTTTTCGTGATCATTTGAGAGCGTTTATAGGAGTCTTCTCCTCTAAGATAGGGCGAGTTACCTCTCTACTTGCAGAAATTATGGGTATAATTCTATCAATCAACCATGCTCAAGCCTGGGATAGTCAAGATTGTGGATTGAAAGTGACTCAATCCTTGTCATTCAAGCTTTCTCAAAAAATAAATATTGCCCCTTGGCAACTCAAAATTAAACGGAAAATGAGTTTTACATCATTCGTAACAATTAGATTCAAAATTTATCACCTTTTCTATGAAGGAAATAGTTATGTGGATCATCTGACCAATGTGGGTTATATATTCAAGATTTCATCTAGTGGGATAGTCCCCCTTCTTGCGCTTGAGAAGACTTCATTAGAGATAGATTAAGGTTGTATATTTTTTTCGTTTTTTCTAACTCTTTAATTTTGATGGGTTAGGTTTATGCCCTCATCCTTTTTGTTATTTTTTTTTTTCATAAATGGGGTTTGAAGGAGGACTTTCCTACTTCATAACTTTTTTTAACGCGGGAAAAATTGATACAATTTTAGTTCTATAATTATAAAATCTCAATCCAAACTAAAAAAAATGACCAATCGAACCGATCAAACCATACAAATTTAAACTTTATAAATTAAAAAAGTTCAAGAACTTTTTACCTAGATTTATTATTTGCAACAATAACTTCATTGTAGTACATGTTAAAGAAGCATGCTCCTTTAATGAGATAAGAATTAAACTCAAAACTTATAGTGGTTAAAAACATCTGCACTTTGGATATTTTGACATATAGTGTTTGTTGTATACACACACTTATAAATGTACAACATAATGAATTTCATCGTACAACTTGTGCACAATATAGCCAAATCTAATGGTGTCTCTAGTGTTGTTTTTTTGTCACACTGTCTTTGTTGGTGGTGGCCACTTAAGAATATGACCAATTCTTAGCAACACATTGGATGCCCCATTGTTAGTATCAAAACATGAACTGTAATTATTTATAAATAAATAAATAAATAAAACGTTGTCATATATAATAATTTGGTTCACGCATTAGGTGTGGAAATGCTAGTAGACAGTTTTTGGGGCCTTTGTTTCTGATTCATTGGGGCCATTGAGAACAGTGATGAATCAATTTTATTTGAATTTCATTGGTTTTTGGGACCATATAAATCTTGGATATAGTTCCTTTAGTGTTTGATATGCATACATCAATAACTTCTTTCAGAACGTAGTTGGGTGTAAATGTGTCTCTATGTTTGAAGCAGCTTTACCATCATTATGTCAAATGAAAGTATACATATATAGGAAGTATTTCAAGTGAGATCATTTTATAATGAAGGATGAGAGACACAAATATTAACCATTGAATTTATCAAGAGAGAGAAATTAGTAGTCACATTAATATATTAACATTCTTATTATAAAATGTGGTGTTGTTCCTATAATAGTATCCAACACCATATCCATTGAATTCATCAAAAGAGAAAAATTAATAGCCGAACCACGATCTTAATACCACTCTTGCACCATACACTCTCATTTTTTTTAAGATATACTTTGATATACTCCCAAGAGTAGTATTAAGATCGTGGTTCGGCTGGGTGGGGAGCAGGAGCTAGATATGGTGTTTGATACTGTTATAGGATGTGGACACGCACACTTGTGGAGGAGAGTGTTTGGTGCAAGTGTGAGTAGTTATAGTTTCACATCGTATATGAATAGGTGGAATGTTTGATTTATAAAAAAATGACTCATTTACTCATTTACCTAACCCCTTAAGGTTTTGGGTTGAAGATATGATGTCTCCCTCTCTTGTGGTCCTAGAGCATTGGTCTTATTTGTGCTCCCGACTCTTCCAGGCTCCCCTCCCCAACAGTGGTATCAGAGTCGTGATTTGGAATGGTGGAGAGCAAAAGCGTGTTGGATCCTGTTATAGAATGTGGAAACTCACACTTATAGAGAAAAATGTTAGGTGCAAGTGTGAGTGACTAAAATCTCACATTGCCTATAAATAAATGGAATGTTAAATTTAAAAGAGATGATTCATTTACCTAACACCTTAAAATTTTGAGTTGAAATGTGGTATTTTTATTTTATAATCCTAAAGCATTAATGTTATTGGTGTGTCCTACTCTCTCAAATTTCCTAACACCATAATCTCATTCTAGTAGAGTTTGGACAGTTGTTTACATGTTTCTATTTTTTTCCCTACATTATTGATATTGAAGTTTGTAAATTATCTAATCCGTGAACCTTGACCAATTAACTATATAACAATGCAATGATTTGGTGTATGTTTAGATTCAATTTTGAAACACACAAATTGTTATATTTTTAAGCGTTTAAATGTGTCTGTCTTCAGTGGCGGAGCCAGGAATTCTGGATAGTCTGGGCAAAAAATTTAACTGCAAATTACATGTGACATAATATATAAATAGGCATAAAGTGTGCTACGTAAGAGAGATGAAACCTAACATGCAAATATTGTGCTAAATAAAATTAGGAGGTAAGTGCCATCTCTAAGACCTCTTTTTGGTGAATGTTCGAATAATATTAACATCTTTAATTGACTTGAATATCTCCCGCTCGGTGTAACATATCATCAAGTCATTGAACCACAAATTAGACTTGATAATCCTCATTGCTGAAAAACTCTTTCAACGGATGTTGTCGACACCAGTAATATCAAAGTCAACTCAATGAATTTGTAGACTAATATATTACTTAAGGAGAGACTGATCCAGTTGGAATGCATGTGAACCTGAACTCTCAGAAAATTCTGAGTTATTTAATTTATGAATGAATTTAATTGTCTTAAATTTAATAATAAACTTAACTAAGAAAGAACTTGAGGAGAGCTTACAAACCTTATCCTAATGGACTGTTTAATTTAGGAGGAGCTTACAAACCTCATATCCTTAGTAGACTGTTCTATCAATTAATTTATATAGGGGATATAAAACTATTAGAAATTAAGTAATTAAAAAAAAGAAACAAACAGTAGCAAAACAAAATTAAATAAAAAATTTATTGAATAATAAAAACCTAATCAAATAAAATTACATGTTTTCTATTTTTTTAATAAAATAAATAATCTAATAATAATAAAAGAAAACATTTTTTGTGTTTTTTAAAATATTTTTTAACACTAGAATAAATTAAGTAAATTAAACAAAAGATTAAATAGATTAATTCTAATAAACTAAAAGGGACTTGTTTTTGCTTTTATTTATTTTGATTTAAGTATATGCATTAAATATTTTTTGGACTTTTTTTTATATATGTTTTAACAAAGCAATACATTCATGTTATAGAATTATCATATATGTTTATTTTTATGATAGTCATGACTAATAATAAAAAATAATACTGACGTAGGAATATATAAGAAATATATAAGACAAATCCTATGTATTAGGGAAATGTTAACCAGTGCTCTAAAAGCACTCTTTAAGTAATTAAAATGGTAAGTTTTTTTTTTAAAAAATGTGTGTATTTAATCTATTAAAAATTATTAGAAATTAAAATATTGATTTTTAAAAAAAAATTCTTTATTGAGTATCTTAACGAATGCCCTGAGGACACTCGTTAGCAAAAACCTCTGTTGTAATCATTGTTTAGTTTTAAGGGTTTTTTTTTTAAATTTTTGTTTTGATTCATAAATAATTAATTGGGTTGGGTCTAGACCATTGGTTATTCATCTGTTTTAATTTTTATTAATTTTTACATTCTATTTTTATTAATTTTGCCCCTGATTTTATCTAAAAAATGGTCATTGAATTAGGAAGAGTACAAAGATCATAGGGGTTGAGCCCGGGCGCATGCCCGGGCTGGCTGAGCCATAGAACCGCCAGTGTCTGTCTTCCTTTTAAATATTTTAAATTTTGTTTTTAATTTATTAAAATATTTTCTTTAAAAATGATTCTTCTAAAATTTTGTATTTATATTTTTGGTTTCTCCTGTAATTTAACTACAATTTTTATAAATTAGCGATCATTTTAATATTTGAGACCTAAATAGTGGAAGGAAAATTTTTAGAAAATTATTTTTAAAAAGAATAATTTGAAATACTTAAAGATGAAATTTAAAATATTTATAAAACCACAAACATATTTAACCATATTTTTATTCATGAAATTGTAAAAAATAATCAATTTAATTTTTAAGAAAATGAAAGTGGATAGTCGATTAATCTGAAATAGATTAGTTTAGATGACTGGTCCAGGACTCAATCTTTAATAGCATTTTTTTTATAAAAAATTGTTGGTATTTATAATAACGATTAAGTAAAAAAGTTTTAAAAATTTTCAAATTACAATTTAACATTGAAATAATTAAAAAAAATAACCAATTTAGTTTCTTTAGCAAAATATATTTTATTAAAAATCAATCATCCACTAAAACAATTTAAGATTTAATAATTTCTTTAGAACATTATTTGGGAGCATGATGCATGAAAGAAATGATTACTAATGACAAAAATTAATATGGGGGGAAAGAATTTCAAATGTGAAGTAGGTGAAATACAAGAATTTCTAAACATTTCCTTAAATGGTTGAAGAATTTAATTAATACTAAAATGTTGACCTCATTCTTTTAGTTGATTTTGCACATAAAAGGCAAAATTGTATTATACGATGTGACATTTTACCTTATTATAATTTGGATCAACTCTGCCTGTCTTAATTGTCTGCCTTGGAACAGTCAAAATTTTCCATGCTTCATCTACCTTTGGTTGAAAAACACAAGTTTTGAAACTTTAATTATATATAAAACCTACTTGTAATTGTTTGGTTTTGATTTCTTTCCCTACAAAATGAAAAAGATCAAATTTTGATGAATAGTGATATTGTTTTAAAATATTGTCTCGAGAAGAAAAAATGTGTAGTTTGTCTCCCCATAAACTGACCTAAAACAAAAACTTTTATTGAATGTTTGATTAAGATTTTGGCTAACATATTAGAGTAATAGAAAAATTGAGTGTTTCATGTAAGGAAGTATCTCTCAAATTAAGAATTATTTATAATTTTATACTAAAAATTGTGTTATTTTACAAAATTATCATTTACTAATAGTATTTGTTAAGTAGATCTGTTAAAAATATGTATTAGTACTAGGAGTGGCAAAACGAGTCGTGGCCCGCCGGGCTGACCCGTGCATCCGCCAAAAAATGGTGGGTTGGGTTAGGATTTTAGGCCCGCCGCTCGCCAAAGTCCGCCCCGCTAAACCCGCCGCCCGCCATAGCCCGCCCCGTCAATGTCTGTCGCTCGCCAAAGCCTGTCCCTCTTCCAAAATTCCTTCTTTTTTAGTTAATTTTAGTAATTCCAATTCTTGATGGTTTATTTTATATATTTATTTGTAAATATATGTAATATTTTTTTAAGTAAAATTTGTTAAAAAGTTGCTTTTATAAAAAATTGTTTTAAAAAATAAGTGAAAAATTTAATTAAGAGGAAAAAAACCTATTAATCTATTAAAAAAATGGAAAAAAATATAAATAAAAATAAGCGGACAAGTCCGCCGCCCGCCAACACACCATCTTGGCGGGGCGGGCATGATTTTTATGCCCATTTCACTTGGCGGGCATGCCCGTCTCGCTCGTTTTTTGCGGGCTTAAGACGGGGCGGGCGGCTCGTTTTGCCACCCCTAATTAGTACCTATTATTAGAATTGATTGTAGAATTTTATGATTATGATTGTTATGGAATTAATTATAGGAATTATGGGTAGTAGTAGAATGTTAGAAATTTATATTAGATGTTACAAATTTATGGGTAGTTTATTTCATTAATTTAATTTCTGTTTAAGAATTTCTTGTATTTAAAGGTTGTTAGTAGCAATGAAATGAGTGTAGCAAGAGGTTTTGAGGGCGCGCATGTGGGTATGATCTCGGGGAGGTAAACGAAGAGGGTAAATTCATCTTGGAGATTTCACCGGCTTTTGATCTTATTGTAGCTAATACCTGATTTAGGGAAAAAATTGAGCATTTCTCAAACAATTTCTTTCTTATTAGAAAGTCATATAGGAAGATTTTCTTGGAGTGTAAAGTTATTCCAAAAGAGAGATGGACTACCCAACATAGAGTAATAGTTATGAATGTAAGAAAAAGGAGAGAAAAGAGAAGAAATTACATGGGAGCACTACAAATCAAGTGGTGCCATTTGAAGGGTTGACAAACAAGGAAGTTTCCAACAGAAGATCTTGGAGGAAGGGTTTGTACAACCACAAGGAATGGAAAATGATATGTGGAACAAAATGGTCGAAGAGATTAGAAAATAGCTAAAGAGATATTAGAAGAATCAAGAGGTTTTGGACATATGAATAAAGAATCATGGTGGTGGAATAAAAATGTTAAGAGTAAAAAGGGATTGTTTTAAAGCATGGTATAGGTGTAAAAATGCTAAAACTTGGGAAAAGTATAAGAAAGCTAACAACGACACCGAGAAAGCGTTGATTGTAGTAAGAACTCAAGCTTTTTGACAGATTATACCAATATTTAGAAATCAAGGAGGGAGAAAAATCTAAATGTAGGCTTGTTAAGGGAAGATAAAGAGAGACAAGAGATTTATATCAAGTGAAGTGTGTTAAATATGAAGAAGGCGGAGTCTTGATTCCAAAAAAGGATACGAAGGATAGGTGGAACACGTAATTCTATAATTTATTAAATGAATGATATGATATCTCACTAGACTTTAGTAGGCTAGACATAGAGAAAAGGATCAAAACTACAACTATTATCATCGAATGCTAAAAAAAATGTAAAAAAAAAAAAGTTGAAATGAGGAGTAACAATAAGGCGGTTGGGACAGACAACATACCTATTGAAGTATGGAAACCTTTTGGAGATAGAGGCGCTAAGTAGCCCATTAAAACTCTTTAACAAAATTTATGAGGTCAAAGCAAATGTTTGATGAATGGAGAAGAAGCAGTTTAGTTCAAATCTATAAGAACACGAGCTATATATAAAATTGTTCAAATTATAGGGAAATTAAACTTATGAGTCATATCATGAAGTTATAGGAAAGAGTGAGTGAATGGAGACGAAGAAAAGAGACTCAAGCAACTGAGAATCAATTTGATTTTATGTTTGGAAGGTCAACCATGGAAGTGATATATCTATTACGACATGTGATGGAGTAGTATCAAATGGGCCAACATAACTTGTACTTAATTTTTATTAACTTGGAGAAGGTGTGTGATATAATGCCTATAGAGATTTGTGGAAACCCTTAGAGAAGAAAGCGATTAGGATTGTATATATTTGAGTTATATAATATATGTATGAAGGAGTATCTACTAGTGTATAGGCACAAGGTGGAAAGATGGACGATTTCCTCATTACAATATGTTTGGTTTAAGGTTCAATCCTAGACCCCTAAATGTTTACTTTAATTTTGGATGTACTCACGAAACTCATCCAAGAGATAGTACTGAGATGCATGCTTTTTGTATATGATATAGTCCTACTTGAAGAGTTGAAGGATAATTTTAAATGAAAGGTTGGAGACTTGGAGACAAGCTTTAGAAATGCATGGTTTTTTCCTAACAAAAGTAAGACGAAGTATATAGAATGTAAGTTCAACAAAAGAAGAAGCGTTTCTAACTTATAGGTGAAAGTTTAAAGACCATATCATCTCACAATTCATGCAATTTAAATATTTTAGGCCTGTAATACAAAATTAGGGAGAAATAGAATGAGGTACAAACCATCAAATTTAAGATGGGTGGCTGAAAAGGAGGAAGGCTTATGGCATTTTATGTGACATAAAGGTACTGCTCAAGTTGAAGGGAAATTTTTATCGGACTACGGTAAGACATGTGATATTGTAAAGGCCAGAATGTTAGGCGATTAAGAATCAACACGAGATTAAATTAAGTGTATGAGGATGTTGTGTTTGATGTGTGGTAAGACTAGACATGATAAGATTAGAAACGAAAATGTTAGAGAGAGTGTTGGGGTAGCATCTATAGTAGAAAAGATGGTGGAAAATAAACTTGGGTGGTTTGGGCATGTAGATAGAAGACCTATAGATTTTGTGGTAAAGAGAGTGGATCCGACAGAGAGAAGTCAAACAACTAGAGGTAGAGGAAGGCATAGACAAACTATAAGAGAAATTATTAATAAAGATCCCGAGAATAACAATTAGAAAAGAAGCATGATCATGAATAGAACATTATGGAAGAAGTTGATACATGTGCCGCTCAATATTCATTTTAAGTATCCTTTTCTCATCCCCATATCCTTCATCTAAAAATCAAAGTTTAAATTCCCCTAAAGCTTATTGATATGTTACTTGCTAGAGATTTTCATTAAGATATCGTTATATGTAAATCGAGTTGTCGCACCAACTTCTCGTAAAACTTGACTTCTTCAAAAACTTATCAAACTAACGATACCATTTATTTGAAATCTTTTTCAAATTATACAAATATCTCTTCAAAAGAAACGCCTTAGATGTGTCATCAACAAAACCCTTCAGTTTTTGCATGTTGATTGTCTGTTGTCAGTTCTTATATGAGAATGCACCTAGTTTGATTAAGGAATAAGATAAGTTAGAATAATCAGGTTTCCAATTGACGACTAATAGATCTAAAAACAAAACACATAAACGATAAATTCTAGCTACCAGGAACATTTATGGAGACTACTTGAGGTGAAACTACAAGTCATTTAGAATTAGATTGATGATTTATGTCACATATAAGCTTTGATGAATATTGAAAAACAAATACAAAATGATTTGGATGTTGCATTGAACATATAAGAAATTTAATGGGAAGAAAAGGCAAAGGTAATATGGAAAGTGACATAAACACTAGTTATTTCCGCTAAGTTGCTAAAATCAGAACCACTACTAAAACAATCACTTCCAACATAAGAATGTTTTTTTATACTAACTTTGTTTTGCATAAAAACCAATATTGTAGATGAAGACATTCCAAACATAGTAGAAGATCATGTGAATTATATGCTTACAGTTTTGTCTTCTACTTAGGATATTTACAATATTGTTTTTTACTATAACCAAAGATGGTGCACTTGGATCAGATAGTTTCGGGTCTTTCTTCTTTCAAAATTATTGGAAAATTATCAAGATTGGTGACATCAATTTAGTCATAGGTGTTTTTTTACCAGTTGAATATTTCCAAATATGAATTCCAGTATCATAATCCATGTCTCTGATACTCTTAATGTAAATATTGGGGATCATTTTAGACCTATTGTTATGGATAACTAGAAAAACAGCTTAAAAATCCTTGTAGATAGGCTAGCACAAATTATGCCTTAATACAACTTCAAAAGAGCAAAGAGTTTTTATTTATGATAGGCACATAAAAAAATTTCATTTTTCTAAATTCTGAAGCTATCAATATGTTGAATAATAATATTTTGGGGGTAACGTAGCCTTAAAAATTTATATTTCAAATACTTTTGACATTTAGATTGGGGTTCAAGCTAAATATTCTCAAAGCATTTGGATTCAATAATATGGTTAAATTGAAACTATCTTCAAAGTAATAAACTTATTAGTCTTAATCAATGGTAAGCAAAAAGGCTATTTTTCTTGTAATAGAGGAGTTAGACAAGGGACCATGTCACCACTTCTTATTTTCCTTTTCTAAGTAGAGGAATACCCAAGCTAAATAAGAATCTAGAATTGATCAAAAGAACCATTTTCATTAAGGTACCCTTCCACATTCTCTATGCAAATGACATCATGGTTTTCTGTAAAGGGAAATTCTCAACCATACATGCTCATATGCAAATATTTACTACATATGCTCAAGTTTCTAGTCAGTTAATCAATGTAGAGAAGTCAACTATTTTTTATGGATTAATTTCCTGACCTAGACTTGCTTAAATTGTGCAGCTTATTTGGTTCATAATTGGTACACTCCCTATCTTTTAGTTATAGGTATCGATTTTAAAAAGCATACATAAATCTTTTAATATACATCCTATTGAGGATACAGTTAAAAAAAATTAAGGCTTGGAAGATCCCGTTGTTTTCTATAAATTGGATAGTGTAACTGGTGAAATTTGTCACACATAGTATGATCATGCATATTGTTTTAATTTATACTTAGCCAACAAGTCTCATTAAGGGGCTTGACAAATGCATCGTAAACTTCATATGAAATGGAGAAATTACAAAAAAACAAATGTCACGATAGATTGTAACAAAATCTACAACCCTACTTCTGAGGGTGGTTTAGGAATTAGGTCTTTGACATTTCTGAACAGAAGCAAGAAAAAATCTCTGTTGGGAAATACTTCAATCAAATTAGGATTGTGAAATGCTCCTTAAAATCAAAGCCATGAGACACGTCATAACCATATCTCGTCATATACTCTCTTTAATCTAGAGTGGCATCAAAATTTTGCATGCTAAGATTTTGGAAAAACTCATCTTGGTTAATTGGAAGAGGGATAACATCAACTTTTTTAATGATTTTCGGCGTGGTGCACCTTTGGACCAAGTTATGCATATTTCATCTGGTAATCATCAGCACTTGAAATCTAGTTGGGAACTTAATCATTGATCATCATTGGGAAATTTCTTATACTCTAGATTAATTATTTCCCTAAGGAAACTTGTCACACAAGTAATTATTCCAACTAAATAGACAAATGACTAGTTTATTTGAAATGCATTAACTTTTGATCTTCTAACTTTCAAACATGCATACATGTCTCAAGCTCTAATTAGCCAAAACATTGTTTGGGATACAAATATCTTGTGTAGGGATGTTCCTCCTTTTAAATTCCTTATGGTTTGGATATTGAGGCATGATAGAATTCCTAAAGACAAAAATTTGATGGATTGGGGGTTGTAACTTGCCATGTATTAGCAACCTTTGTAAAAACCGTGTTGAAACCACTCGTCACTTATTCTTTGATTTTTCATATGATCGAAATCTCTATTCATGGTTAGAATCGTTTACTTGTACTAATTTAAATCATAATAATTTTTCTATGATTTGGGATATTTGTGATAGAGCTTGGACATCTCAATGTTAAATTGTGATCTTATCAACAATAACCGACATTATAGATGTTATTTATCTCTAAGAAACAAAGCTAGATTCAGTAATAGAATTGTTTCTTTGGAGAACAACACTCTCCCGTGTAATATCTAAAACTTAAGTAGTTGGTAACTTTACTAGTAAGTCATCAACCTTTACAAAGAGGCATTTTGCGATCCTAAAAACTTTCAAAGCTAATGTTCATCGTCCAAAAGCTTTGCTGTTTATAGAAGTTCTTTTACAACCACCTATTTTCTCTTAGATGAAATGCAATATGAATGGTGCAACTTTAGGTTGTTCTAGTCCGACAGCTTATAGGGGGATTTCTCAGAAATAGATATGTTGATATCTTAGGTTGTTATGTAGAAAACCTAAGTCAATACACAACTCTCTATTCTTAAAGAAAGTTGAGATTGCTTATAATAAAGGTGGGACAAGATTGTGGATAAACGCCAACTCTAAGTTAGTTTAATTAGCTTTTGAGACAATTTATATGACTCTTTAGTAGATAAAAATTTGTTTGTACAATTGGCTGGTCCTGGTTAGAGACATGAACTTTATTGTATCACACATTTATAAATTATAGATAGGATAATAACTATACAGATGTTGGTATATCAAGTGTGAGTATGAGTCTCATATTGGAAGAAAAAGCATATGTTAAACACTTTAAAAGTGAATAGACTCGTAAAATATATGCTTTAAGGTTTTGGATTAATATATGGTGTATAATTCATTTAAAATGAGTGTGTAAAGCTGACGCAGGAAGGTTGGCTACGTGTATCAAAGCAGAAGCCGCGCGTCAGAAAGATTCGGCAGGTTTTGCACAAGTTTGGCGTCCGATGTCAGAATGACTTGTATTTTACCTTTTCGGAAATGGAATCAGCCCACGAGTCTAACACACTACTATGTACTTAAATATGGTATTTTCAAGTCATTAGAGTTCGTTTCAGGCTCGAAAGCATCATCTTACTATTTTCTACAATTTCAGAAATTTATATTTTATTTGTTTTATTTATTTCTGTTTTGGATTAAAGGCCCATTAGGGTTTATTTGTTTGATGTATTTAAAGACCTTTGGTGTGTCCATGAGGATTATCTTTCATTATAATAAAATTAAAGGTTTCTTTATCTAGTGGATTCCATAGCTTACCTGACAAATTTTGCACTTGCAATCCTGTGTTTTCATTCTAGGTTTAGCGTTTTCTATTCCCTAGGATTCTGGCTGCATCAGTTGGCATCAAAGAATGTTTTCTCCTGTTCTTTTCGTAGCTTGACAACCATGGTGGATCAGCCAGTGACCAAAGCAGATCTTAAGGGAATTACTACAACTTTTACCGTGGCTCTAATTGCTTTGATTTAACATATGGTGACTTTAGAAAATCAAGTGAACAACACCAACAACAATAGGAATCATCGAAGATACAAAAGAGAGGAATTAATTAGGGTTCCACTGGGTGGAAACAACCATGTTGAAGATTCAAGTTTTGAAAAATAAGAACCATACCAGGAAGATATTAATCATGGGAATCGACAGAACAACCATCACTATCGAGTGAAAGCTGATATTCCACTATCCTACGGAACGATGGGAGTTGAGGAGTTTCTTGATTGGTAGATCAGTGTTGACAAATTCTTCGATGTTATGGGCATCCCTGATAATAAGCAAGTCAAGATGGTGGCAATCAGGGTTAAAATTTTTGCTCTTGTGAGATGGGATAAATTTGTTGTTCAAATGAAAAGGCAAAGGAATGGGTCTGTCATAACTTGGCCAAGAATGAAATAATTCATGTTGGAGAGGTTTTTATTAGAGGATTGTGAATATATTATTTATAAGATGTACATCAAGTGTTCAGGGAAAAAGGAATGTGATTAAAGATACAACAAAGTTCCTGCGTTTTTCTGAGCGTAATAAATTTGGAAAATCATAAAGTCAGAAAGTAGCTTGATACATTAGTGACCTAAAGGGGTCCTTGTAAGAGAAGATGGGCTTACAGACTGTATGGGTTGTAGCTGAGGCATCCTGTTTAGATTTGAAGGCAGAATTGATGGGGAAATCCCCTCAAAATTTTCTCATCTTTTAGAAGGTACTCACCCTAGAATAACCTTGAATCAGCAATAGGTGACAAGGAAAAAGTGCAACACCCCGAGATTCGAACCCTAGAAATAAAGGGATTAACAGCTCTAGCGGCGCGACAGGGTAAGACACTAACCCAGAGATAGAATAATACATATATTAAACTCACTAAAGACACGTGTTATCGTTGTAACGGGAGAGCCCGATGATCGAATGTTTGTCCAACAAAGAGAGTCACTACTAGTTTGGAAGAAAGGGAGGAAGATGAGGAAATAGGAGATCCTTGAGTTGAGAATATGTTGATCTTGAGTTTGTAGAGGAAGAATCTGATGAGAGAGTAAATTTTGTGTTGTAGAGAATGTTATTAGAATCCAAAGACGAAGGGCGGCGGAAGAATTTGTTGAAAACACATTGTTCTATCAAGAACAAAGTGTGTAATATGATCATGGATAATGGCAGCACAGAGAATTTAGTGTCGTAGAAATTGGTGGATTATTTGAAGTTGTCCACAGAACCCCATGAGAATCTATACACCCTCGATTAGGTAAGCAAGGGCTCCCAAGTTCGAGTAACACTAACCTGTAGAGTTCTTATCTCCATCGAAAAATATTACACAGAATAGGTACTTAATGATGTTCTTGATATGGATGTTTGTCATATTTTACTTGGTAGATCTTGACATTTTGATAATGATATCACTTACCTAGGACGGGATAACGTGATGATGTTTACACGGGGCACACATAAAATAGCTATGGCTCCTGTTTTGCACTTTGATAAGAATGACTCGTACAATGACGCGCTGGAACAATTTGGCAGAAATTACACAAGTTAAGCGCACGATGTCAGAATGACTCGTACTATGCCTTTTTGGGAAGGGAATTGGCCCATAAGTCCAACCTACTACTATGTTGTAACCTATGGGATTATAAGTCATTCGAGTTCGTTTCAGGATCAAAAACAACATTTTACTATTTTTTACAATTTCAGCCATTTTTATTTTATTTATTTAATTTTGTTTTGGATTAAAGGCCCATAAGATCCATTAGGGTTTCTTTGTTTTATGTACTTAATGGCATTTGGCGTGGCCATAAGGATTATCTTTCATTATAATAAAATTCAAAGTTTTCTTTATCTGGTGGATTCTAGAGCATATCTGACAGGTTTTGCGCTTGCAATCCTATGTTTTCATCTAGGTTTAGCGCTTCCTATTCCCTAGGATTTCCAACTGCGTCAAAATCCTAATCTGGTGATTCCCATACGGCCATACCCCCTTATGACCCAGCAGAGATATCAAAGCCCAGTTGAATTGGGGCTCCTTCCATCGAAAATCTTCCTGACAAGAGTGTCCATGTGGCGTATTTCGTTGAGTGCAACAACAGCGGTGCAAGTAAATATGGATGAAAAAAGCTTCCGTTTGAGAGGAGAATACCCTTTAGAATGAATGGACTCGCACTTGAAGGGGGATTGTTGGTATATCCAGTGTGAATATGAATATCTCATTAGATGAAAAAACGGATGTTAAACACCTTATAAGTGAGAAGACCCTTAAAC
This sequence comes from Vicia villosa, assembly GCF_029867415.1. NCBI lineage: Eukaryota > Viridiplantae > Streptophyta > Magnoliopsida > Fabales > Fabaceae > Vicia > Vicia villosa. The sequence goes on along the minus strand of NC_081180.1, from coordinate 80,537,604 downwards.
TCGAACCTTTAAGATTTTGGATTAATATGTGGTGTCCAACTTATTTAAAGTGAATGTGTAAAACCCAATGTGATAATTCTCCAATCCCCTCATAGCCTAATAACTGATAAATTAACAATCATAAAGTTATCTTTAAACTCATTTGTTTGATGATTGATCTCTCACACTCTCTACACAAATTAAAATGATCTCATTTGTAACAAATTAGAGTTTCTTAATTTTATTTTTTTTATCTTAGGAAGGTATAGGTTAATTGTCCCCTTTCACTTTTATACTTTTTCTATTATACTTTCTTTCCTATTTTCAATATATTGGAGCTTATAAAAAATATAAAATAATATTAATATACGTAAAGTAAACAATAAATATTATACTAAAAAAGATTCTTTAGACAAAAACACTAAATTTTTGCTTCAAACTAAAATCAAATTTTGAAACTAATTTGCTTCAAATTTTAATTTAAATGCATATTTTATAAATTAAACTCATTAACAAAAGATACATTTGAAAATTAAACTATCTAGTTAACTATACATTTGAAGAACAAACTCATTACAAAAAATATTTATTGACTTTTTTATAATTTTATTATATCTATCTAAGAATTATAGTGATAATGCTCAACACATTCAAGTATGAATGGTCACTAGCTTCACCTTTTCCAGAAGTAGATTCGGCTAAGAAGAGACTTTTTTATTTCATGTTTTGTTCTTAAGACAAGAATCATAGATTAAAGAGTAGTGGTATGTTTTATTGTGCAACCTAAGCATTTTGTTTCCATTTACTACTTCATAAACCTTTGTCATGTAAAAATGAAAGAGAAAGAGCAATAGAGAGACAGTGAAAAGAGAGAGAGGGGTCCACAAACATATATGGTCCTCTTTTTATTGTTCTTTTAAACTTTACAGCTGTAACCAAGAAAACACCATAGCAAAATTACATTGAGAGAACTTTAGTCTTAATTTAATGCAAATTCATTAAAATTGTTAATGGATGTGACTAGGTCAACAAAAAAGTTTAAAGTCATCAAGCTTAGCCCAATGTATAATATTATTAGGGTTGCAAAGGGATATTTCCGTCTATTTAAGTCTTTTCAAAAAAAAACAGAGTGAAACGAAATGAAAATAATCAAGAGTATATAATTAAAATTTTGAAATATCTCAAAAAAATTGAGAACAACACAGACATGCGGGTTTTGTACTCTTAAAAATTAAAAATTGTAAAAAAAATTTGTTAATGTCGCATGTGGGTCGAATGAAACAAACATATTAAAATGTATGAGGTTAAAATCTTAGTCCTTTTAAAAGAACGCGATACAACGGACATATTTGCGTGGAATAACTTTGTCACCTTAAATATTATTCTACCATTATTGATGTAGGGGCATATATATATACATTAATAATCTAATTAAATTGTTTCCTTTTAGAAAAACAATTTTCTCTCTAGGGTTTTCCTTTGTCTAACTCATGAAGTCATAATCTATATGGTACTATCTATATAATGTACTACAAAACTTAAAGTGGAGAAAAATATTAATAGAACCAAAGACAATCTTGTTACAAAATCAGATTTTTGTCCCCCATAATAAAATCTCTAACCTTTATGCATTATATCATAATTTATGATTAGATGAAAATTTTGTCAAAGATCAAAAGTATTTTGTTTCTACTAACCCTTTTGTTTTCTTCTTCATTTCTTGCTTACAACCCACACTTCACTTAATAAAAACAAACAAATATGGCAAGCTTATGCTTCATAATTCTTAATCCATTTTGCATTTTATAGATTTCAATATCTTTTTAGAAATTGTGTATACACGTGAAAAAAGTAGAAAAGGACTTTAATTTATATTTAGTTTTGATAGAATTTGCAAGAACCAAAAAAAGGAGAGTAAAGAAGCAAAAAGGTGAAGCATGCACTATAGTGAATCCACTAGAAGGATATATATGATGATGATGATGATGAATCTTTGGACAATAAAAGAAAAAGGAAAAACAAAAAGAAAAGGAAAATGTATAGACAATTTAGAGAAAAGGAAAGGGTTAGAGAGAGTCCACATGGGGTATGGTAATTACTTAAAAAAGAGTGTGCAATTAATGAGATAGTTAATCTAATCCAACTAATGGTTGCATTTGAAAAGTTAATGTTATGTATCCCACTATTGTACTTTGAATTTTGTTGTTGTGAAAATGTTTTGTTTCTCCGTGTTCTTCGCTATGTTATGTGCTCTAAGCATTATTATTATTATTCAATGGTTGATACCTTCTCTTGACCGCTAAGTTGTTGTGCAATAACATTTGATAATTCAAACTCATAAAGTATGACAACTCATAAATGTTGGGAAACAAACAAAACAAAATTAATATTGCATTATACTTTAGGGTTGAAAAACTAGTCTAGTCCGCCAGCATACCCGTCCGAGCTCATTTTGTCTGTATTTTTTATGAAATAGAACGATATTTTAAAATTGCACCCTCTATTAGGTATGTTATGTAACGTTTTTATTTGCAGGGTGGTATTAACTTGAATTTTTTATGTTATTTAGACTTTAAAGTTGCAGTGTTTGTAGGTCTGTTTGTTCCGCTCTTATTTTTTGAGGGTTGAATCAATGTCTACTTTGTCACGTCTTGATTTTTTACGGATCTCAACTGTGCAAGCATGTTTGTTTGTCACCCTTAATTCTCTTAGAGTCGCGGTATTAAACCTAAGTTTTAAGCTAACATCATCTATTGTGTTTGTCATGTCCCTTTTCTCTAGCAAGGATATGATCGTATCAAACAGTTTTTTTTTTCCAACTTTTAGGACTTACGAGTAAGGCCCCAAGACCATCCCTCTTATTTTCACATAACAGGTCAAGATTTTAACTACCTTTAAAATTTAGTAATGTTTTCTCTCTTTTTAACCATCACTGTCTCTTATCTAACATCTCTCTCCAAGATGCAAGACATCTAAGTAAATAAACAACGAAGTCCCAGATACTTTCCCCCCTAATTATATACTCCTACTAAAAATTCTTTTGAAGGTTCAAATTAGTAAAAGGTTGGTTTAATCAGTGCTATCTATCTAACTCTAATCTTTTCATAATGACATGATAATACAACTAACTAGTACAAAAAGCATAATTAACTAGTACAATAAGCTTAATTAACTAGTGTATATAGTACTAGTACTAACATACTAATACAACTATACACCGTACAAAGCATGCCATAGGACTATAATGAATGAGGCACAATGATAGAGGCAAAACATAGCTGGTGTTTTCAGTGAATAGGTCAGTGGTTAGGTTTATGGAGGAAAGAAAGTATTAATATTATAACCTCATTTCTATAAGACCAAGTGTTGTCTTCTGTTTGTGTTTGCCTTTGCTACAATCGAGGTCAAATGACTCTATCCACCAATCAACACAATTTCTTCTATTCACATGCAAACAAACCATTCTTCTTTACCTCTCCAAAACAACCTTTTTATTTGTTCTGTCACACTTGTTTTTTAACTTGGAATAAAACTATATGTTAAAAAATTTATATATATTTGAATGGACCCTGTTAACAGTTTCCCACTACCATCATACATTCAAAGATTCAAACAAGTGAATAAAATAAAAGCATGCATATGAACAAAAATTATTCCCAATTTATTATAGAAATATAATATAAATATGTTCAAATTTGGTATGGTCTATAAGAGAACCATTTAATATAAAATAAAAAAGTGCCTTCAAATTAAATAACATAATCTTCATTGCCAACTTTGTCCTCTCCTCTTTCAGTCCTTTCATCTTGCCTCTCCCATGTCTCTGCCTCTTCAAGAGATTCATTAGGGACATTGTTGGAAATGAAGAGATCTTAGAAACATGACATAACCATATTAAATAAACATAGATTATTTTTTATATGGTTATTATTTTGTTTTTTAAAAAAGGACATAGAGATGATATTAAGGAGAAGTAGCAGTGGCAAGAATTCCAACAATAGCCCTATTAAGAGGTGACAAATTCCTATTTTGCCCTTGAGTTTTTGTTTTCTTAAACACAGGCTCTGAGGTTGAATAAGAGGATGAACCCACTTTCCATGAATCATTGGAACCATCAGAACTAAAAACAGCATCAATTACGCCACTTGGACTTCCAGGAACTTGTTCATATTTTCGTTTATGACCATAACTATTTCCATTAGTAACCTCAAGAATCACATTATAACATTCATCCACTTTCTCCTGTAAAAAAAACATGCATTAGTAACCTTAAATTAAATCATGTTCATTAATTATAATCATCATGGTCATTATCAATGTCATGGTCATGGATATGGTCACACATAGATATATTTATATGGTCCCATCCCTTTGAATAATTCTATTAAATTAAAGTACTTGTATTGAATTAATCTAAACATAAAGTATAAAGTATATTAATTAAACAAGAACACAAAGTACACAACAAAACTAACCTTATTGATTTTGAGAATATTAAGAAGCTGATTTTTGTAGTCCACACCATTATCATCACTCTCTTCAATCTGATCTATAACATGCAGCATTGTAGCAGTAGCCAACACAGAAGGAACACACCCAACAAATCTTGAATCTACATATACACACAAACATGCATATAAACAAATAAACAAATCATAACAAAATCAACATTTTGTCTTTTATATTATTTTTTTTGTACTTGTAGAAAAGGTAAAGTTTTCAATTAGTACTCAATAATGGTATGTTGATGATGTTGTTTACTTACCTAAAAGTACAGATAGAAGAAGATTCTCACAGCGTCTTAAAAACTCCCAATGTAGATTAGTTTTCAAACCAAGCCTTGTTATAATATGATCTAGAAAAGAGTGTGGTGTCACTGGATGCATCTTCCATTTCAGTGTAGACAGAATCAATAGCTCCATTCTCTGAATAGTTTTTGCTTCAAACACATATTTAGTATCTTGCACCTAAAAAAACAACAAAAAAAAACAACAAAAAACATAAGAATCAAACATAAGACATTAAAAAACACAAATAATAACAAAGTTTAAGGTTGTTTTGAAACGTACTTGAAGGTCTAGGAGAAGAGGAACTTGAGTTTCTTCAACTTTAGCAGCTAAAGAGATGCAAGTAACAGCAACAAGCTGAATCATCCATGGCTTATCCTTTTGGAAATGGAAGGTTAGAAGGAACCTATCGAAGTAAGTAACAGCAAGTGTTGCGGTGAGAGGTGAAAAGCCGTAATGAGCATTGACTTGAAGCATCCATTGAACAGCTTCACGACGAGGTTGAGAGAGAGAAACAAAATCCACGACATTTTTCAGATCCTCGTAGTATGTTTCTTGCTGGGTTTTTTCCTTGGAGAAAAGCGTGATGAGTTCTTCATCTTGAAAGAACAAGTTTTGTTCCAAGAGAAGAAGAGGATAAAGCGAAGTGGAGTCTAGGATGCTGTTGTCGCTGTTTGTTGTGACATCACTTTGTTGAGACGAAACATCTTCGTCTTCTTCGAATTTTTCTTCATCGCAGTAAAGAGCGTCGAGAAGAGAGCTGTGTTGAAGTTGTTGCTGATGGTGGTGGTGATGGATTGCCATCTTCTTCAATGAAGAAGAGGTTGTGTGGTCCTTTGTTCATTGTAGAAAGAAGAAAAGAGTAATGAAGAGTTTCATATTCATCTTCTTTTCTTTTTTTTTTCTCTTTGTCTGTGTTCTTGTGTTGAAGAAGAGAGAGAAGTGAAAGGAAGAGAAAGAAAGAAGAGTTGAAGAGTTGAGAGTGATGATTTTCAGCTGAGTGGGTGTCTTGCTTGTCTTTTATATATTTATATCAATATTAAATATTAATATTATAATATTAATATTATAATAGTAATTAATTAATAAGAATATATTTTGTAATATATGAGTGAAATTATTTTTTGATAATTTAGAGTTGTGTTGCACTTTCGGTGTTTTTATGTTACTTGGCGGGCAGAGGTGTATAAATCTAACGGCACGCACACCAAGCTGGGCCCATGAAAACTACCTTTCAATTTTATACTTTTTTTTTTATTTATTTCTTTATTTATACCTAAAAATCATTACAAAATTTTTCAAGTTCCAACTTTTCTAGTAACAGCTTAAAACAAATTTTAAAATATTTATTCTTTAAATAATTATTTATATTGGCAGTACATTGAAATTTGGTTATTTTATTCAACTTCATGGGCCGGGCTCAATTCATTAAATTTCGCACCCCATATTATTAAGAAAAATACTTATTAGTAAGAAAGTGGAAAAATAAGAAATGCAAAAATAAATCACAACCATCCATTATCACTACAACCCCCATGATCCCTATTAAAAATGAAGTTAAATTTAAAATTAATTTAAAATTTACCACTAAAATAGTGACACATACTCATTCTTGCATTTCTTCTTCAAATTGTTTCGTACTAAATAGCATTACTCTATTATTAATATTTGGTATCATAATGCTCCCGTAAAAATTATGGTTTTCAGTTTTTACTATTTAAATTATTATTCTTTGAAATTTCTGAAGAAAAAAAAATATTTCTACTAATTTTTTAAAGTTTCTATTGGATATTTACAATTAAGTGTTTTTTTCATTAAATTTATATATTTATATTTGATTTTTTTATGAAAATCTTTTTTCTACTGATATTTTTGAAATCTTTGACAAAATTCAAATTGTCACATGCATTTTTATTAGTATTTTTAAAAAATGTGGTATCCTGCATGTGTTTTTATCGACATTTTTTAAATTGTCACTAAAAATGCATTCATGCATACCGACAATTTCAAAAATATTTGATACAAATGTATATAGGATATCAGATTTTTCAAAAATGTCGGTAAAAATGCATAGAGGATATCGCATTTTTCAAAAATTATCATAAATGCATGGTCATGATAGATATTTTAAAAAATCTAGTAGTTCATTTTTTTTTGTTTTTATTTTTTATTGTAGCGAAGAATAAAGGAAGAGACGGCAAGATTGTTCCTAGATTGTGACAGAGTAGAGAGAGCAACTGTAGAGTGTTCTGGTGGAGACAATGAAGATGACGAAGAGCAATTGCATACTAGGCCAGGTAGAGTAGTTTCCATTGGTTTTTACCATAAAAGGATCGAGAGGTCTCGCTTATTCCGTACTCTGCGTCGTAGAGTAGGTAGAGCTGGACGGGCCATAGATTTTGATGTCGAGCAAGATGCTAGTAGAGTCGACAACTTGGGATGATGTCAAGGTTCCTTTTCAGATTGATATGAAGGTTCTTGTTGTAGCTGATATAGAGGTGGCGGCTCAGGTTGATATAGAGTTGTCAGTACATATAGAGGGGAGTTCCCTAGAGGGCCCGGTGACCTTTCCTTGCTCATTAGGTATATCGATCATGTGGTATTTAGATTATGGCAGAAAGAGGTATAAATATTTTATTTTAAATTGTTTTTATTTATTTCTGATTAATTAAAAGTAACTGATGGTTTATGCTTTAATTATTACATGATTGAGCTCCCATTGATGATGCTCATTCATGGGGATAAGTTGAAGAAATACTTTTATATGCAAATGCCAAATGAAGTCAGAGCGATTGCCGCTAATATCGGACTACTTCTGTTGGTGAATTGTTCCATCACCATCCTCGACTTTCCATTGTTGTTCGCTTTTGTTGGGCGATTACCCTGATGATGTATCTTGTCTCTTCCATCTCCCCTTGCAGGTAACTTCTTCATTGCTCTCGTCATTAACCTGGAGATTGTGTGTATGGCGGTTGAGACATAACTCGAGGGGTTATATTGGGGTTGGTCTTGAATGAGCTCAGAGCTAATAGAGGTGTTCACTTCTGTCTATCTTGGCTACATTATATGTTTAAGAATCTGGTGGAGCACTTTATATATGAGGCGACCGCTTGATATTTATGTTGCATCTTGTAGGGTGTATTATTTTAGCAGATAAGTCTCATGCATACACTGATATTAGATACATCTCTCTATTAGTTGACTTTGCATATCTCGACTGGGCATAGGGTTGTGTTGCTCTGACGATATTATATACTGCCCTTGAAGAGGATACTGACTTTGAAATGAAACAGTTTTCCGATTACATAAGTCTATTTTATGTATGAAAATTATTATGTTTTATTTACTTATTTCTTATTTATCAAAAACATTTTGTATATGTAATTTATTTTTCTTGTGGAGTGTTGGATATACAGACATTTTACGTTCATTTGTGATAAGTGTGATCATGGTCCTATCATTGATGGACCGCCACGGGCCACTAAATAGAGGGCCGTACGTTCTCATTGAGGTCGTATTTAAGAGTATAGACGGATGATCTGTGCATTAGTCGTAAATGATGTCATATGGACTCCATATGCAGACCATAGAGTGCATCGGGAGTTCGATGACACAACTCTTTTTCAGGTTATCTACAATGGGAGAGTTCATTGGCTAGATATTTACTTGAGAGGTATTTGTGTCATTTGGATATGTTCAGGGCATTCATAGACCAGTTTTTAATGTGTCGTCTAAGGGCATTAATATGTGGTTTAGGTCTAACATTGCCAGTAGTATCATTAATATTAGAGAGAATGCAGTGGAGATGCAGTTACATAGGAAGTGTTTGGATGGTTACTTAGAGTGGTACTTTATAGTATTACACTCTCGCATCATCCCACTTGTTCAGCGTGCAGATGATGATGTACCTTCCCATGATGGAGAACTTTCAGGTGACGTGCCGCTGCATTGACCGCCTTCACCTAGTATGATTGTCCAGCAGCAGCTGTAGATGATAGTACTTCTCTCAGAAAACTATGTAGGTGTGATAAATTCATATGGTGAGAATATACCAGGTTATCTCATATAGCAGACATTGACGTTGTGGACCTGTGTAGATTTTATTAGTTTTTTTTGTTGCTGACATTATATTATTGACAGTTTATCTTAACATTGTATTGTATAAAAATTAGCATTACATTATTTTGGAATTAACATAATTTAACACGAACATTGCTTACATAACTTAACAAGAAAATAACATGAACAAAACTTAAACATTACTAGATGATTTTGAACGTTTCAACATCTTGATAATATCATCGACAAATCTCGCAACTATCGCATCCTCCTCGATCGAATCCTTTATCTCGTATTGATGATACATGTTCCACATAACTTTTAAATCTTCATCTGTTTGTAGCTCAAACTTAATGAACTTAATCTTTCCTTCACTACCAATTGATGGTGAACGGTATCCGATTTTAATCACCTTTTTATTGTCGGTGTAGTGCACGAGATTATCCAGTTTAGATTTTCAGAATAACAAAAGGAGTGTCCTCTATGTACGTAAAATTAATAGGAGGTTTCACGACATTGAAATACACAGTTGCGATATACCAAAATTGAGACATTGTGAGATGTTTTTGTTATCAATATGTGATATATTTATACAAGCTTTGAATTATTATGGACCACACAAAATTGTCGATACAATCACAACCCTACAAAAGAAAATCTCAATTGTTCAAAATTAACATTAGATTTTTTAGGGGTGTCGGAAAACCTGGTATTATGGATTTTTTGAAAAAAATCGATAAAACTTTATTACACATCATATTTTTCATAAATATCGATAAAAATGCATGACTTTTTTTTATAATGATCTAGCAATTTTTTTTGCGTTGGAGAGAATTTTTTACTGACATGTGGTTAATGAATTTTTTATACTAAGAAAATATGTGAATGCCCTATATATTTTTGGAGTAAGGATCCTCTCCATTTCTCAAAAGAAATGGAGGTGTCCATTACTATAGTTTTCAAGAAAATAAAAGATATAAATGCACATATTTTAAAAAGTGGTGACATTAATTAAACATTTATACATCAACATTTATACATTAAAACCATAGTAATGGACACCTCCATTTCTTTTGAGAAATGGAGAGATCCTTACTCATATTTTTGGAGGAGGCAAGATCCTCTTCATTTTTCTTTTCCATTTTCCCTCTTCTTTACTATAGTTTTGAAGACATTTATAGTGTATTAAAAATAAATGGACCCATCAATTGTCACATTATTGCATTTATATTTACAAAACTTTGGTAATTGACAAAATGGAGATTATCAAAAAAAAAAAAAAAAGACAAAATGGAGAAGAGAAAAATGGAAAGGATCTTAACTCTTTTTGTAGTGGCAAGTAAAATCCTCCTACTACTGCGTTGTCGACCGATTTATTTTTCATTGTACTTTTTCCATACCAAAAGTAAAGCAAAACATGGTTCGTGAATATGATGACCTAAAAGAAAACACATCTATAACCAAGAACAAGTACTACTTCCATGACTGAATGGTTGGTTAACCTTTTTATGATTTACCAAATTCTGCTCCTAAAAAGGAGTTCATTATTCTTTTGCATAGAAAACGCATGCTTGACCACATGGAAATTTATTTATTTATTTTTGAATAAGAAAGTCTGATATTGATATTTATGATTCCTGGCTCTATTGTCTGCAGATCGAATATTGATAGTTTAAAACTAATAAATAAGATCACTACCGAGCAACCAGAGAATACAAAAACTGGAGCGTATAGAAAATGTATAATGTTACATTACTATATATAACCAACATCTCAATTTGTTAATTGCATTAAAATAATAGATTGTTAGAGTTAAGTTTGATCTCTATCGCCAATGATAAATCTCTTGAAAGAGAACTTGACAGTCTATATGGTCCTACACGATTCGAGGGATTAGTCTCTCCAATTACGCTGATTAGTGGGTTTATACCAACAAAAGAAATACTGTTAGTTATTTATTTGATAGTATGAATTTTTTGTTAAGATTTGGACTTCATAGTTGGTACTGTACTGTTATAGTAAAAAGGAAGGGAAGACACAAAAACACTGAAAAGGTGTGCAAAGTCTGAAAGAGTAGCAGTTCCACTAGCAAGCACTAATAACCTAACCAACATAGACAACATCGCCTTTGTTTTCTTACCCTTTCAGTCAATGGCGTGCACATAGTACATACTAACTTTTTACCCCTTTTCTTTTTTACTTTTATTATTTTATTATTATTTTTATTATATAAATTATATACATTCATAATAAATTTTAGATGCTCCAAACAGTATATGTCAGTTTGCAAAAACTTTATATAGCCTTCAAAAAAATATGTATGGTTCAAACAGAACACTCTACCAGACAATATTCAGTGATACTTCCCCACATACTCATGTTGCCGCATTGGAATTGCTCCATCACAACAACAAGTGTGCTTGTAGAAACATTATAATTTCATTTCATTTTTTTAACAAAAACAACTAACATGTTAAGGTTTTAATGTTAATGTTGTATTAGTTTTAAATTATAGACAAAGGCAATAAGATATGAACATGAAATGGCTAATATGTCAATGTTTGTACTTAACAATGGAACATTACATGACAAATCAATAACAAAAAATGAGTTCATTCTTATTTTCAATTACTGCATTGCCAGTGACTGTTGCCAGATTTACCATTACAACAAACAAACAAACAAACAAATGGATGAACATGATATTGTTGAATACAGAGTTGCAGGCAATATTATGTACAGATATGAAGTATAGAGATAGCATAGGGCAACCCTGTTGAACTTCAATCACTTTCATAGTCTTCATCGTCTCCGAATGTAAAGACAGAAGCATCTGCTGCCATGGCCTTAAACTCACTTTCTGAGCTGGGTCCGTCAAGACCGGACACAGTTTTTCCACCAACATCATTCTTCGGCTGACCAGTACTATGACTTGGTGTAGAGTTCTTATTACCCAAAGAAACTTGTTCTGTTGCATGCGTTATATTTGTTATTTGATTTGAAGTTTTGTTCGCCTCGGACTCTTTGGTGGCTGTTTCAACTGCTTCAGAAGGTGCCTTTGTTTGCTTGTTTCTTGAAGAAACGGGATGCTCTGCCTCACCATCTGAAAATACATCATCATCTTTGTCTTGATCCCCATCCCTAGACTCTTTGTCTGCATTTGGTGCGGGGGTGCTCACCTCAGCTGGGGCAGGACTTTTACTTGAACTCTCGTCAGATTTCTTTGTAGCTTCAGCATCGGAAGTTACAACATTGCCATTATAATCCACCAGCACAATTTCAACCTGGAATCCTGGAGAAGGCAATTTTCTCTGCCAGAAAACCAATCCAATGAAAAATACATTTAATTACAAGACCCCAATTATTCTAAATGACAAAAAATGGAAACACAACACCACACAGAAGCCAGATCATTCTCTCAATCTTCATATTGCCAAAAAGATCCCCAAATTTCTCTACCCTCAAAAAGATCCCCAAATTTCTCTACCCTTTCTTTAAGGGGCGAGGGAGGGAAGGTTTTACTAATAGGGTGATTGGGAGGAGCTTAGGTGACACGAGCTGTCTCGGAATAGTCGGTCTCATGATCGGATACCAAGTTTTCAAAAAAATACATATAATAAAGCTAGATAGTCACCACCACTGCAAAGGTTAAAGAGAGTATCATCAAAGAGCCATAACAGCTTACCTTGTCAAAGCCATCGAGATCATTGGTGGTCAAAACTTTCCTGTTTTCTGTCATAGTTGTGTTTAACCAACTAAAAGAGAAGAGACATTTCAGTTCAACATGAGATAGACAGCAGAGGTAATTGAACATTGATGGAGAAAATTAATTACCAGTAAAAATCTCCTTGGCGATCATGAAAGTGAATTTTGAAGTCACCAGCCAACTCTGTGAGACCAGGCTCTCCGGGCAAAGCAAAGACCATAACTCCCTTCTTTGGTGCAGTAAACCAAAAATCTTCGGGCTGCAAGTAATGAAACCATATCTCAGAAATTCCCACACCTTAAAAAGAAAACACATAAAAAAAGGCACAACGCCACAGCTTGGGCACAACAATTTAACCAACATTTTGATTAACAGAAATCAATATTATTAATGAGACGCACCAAAAGATCTTTGGTTCTTGGATGCTTTTTGGTGGAGAACAACACACCTACACATTTGAAAACCGAGTCAACAGCAAATTGAGCAGTCTCTCACGGACTAAGATTTCACACTTCACCCTTTCAAAAGGGTCGTATGTGAGTCAACACTTGACATAAACATTATATGTCATGTACAAAATACGTGTAACTATTTATCACTGCTATAACTGAGTAAAAAACACTTCTAATAACATGTAAAGCATAACATCTTCAATATGCCTGAGTTGGATCACCGCTTGTGGGTTAGAAAATTTAATATTTACATGGTTAAACGATCTAAGTACATACAAAACCATAACAACAACAACCAGGCCTTATCCCACTAAGCGGGGTCGGCTATATGGATCAAACTACGCCATAATGTTCTTTCAAAAACTACGTTTCTATCCAACTCATTAATATCAAGATCTTTCTTAGTAGTTTTCTCTTATAACATATCCAACTGATTAATCTAAAGATCTTCCTTAATAGTATCTCTTGTCATTTTCTAGGTCTTCCTCTACCTGTAGTGGTTTGACTACCCTCTATCTGATCTACTCTCCTTACTACAGAATCCACAAGTCTTCCCTCTACATGCCCAAACCATCTTTTCTACTATAGGTGCTACCCCAACATTCTCTCGAATCCTGCTATCTATAATCTTATCTAGTCTAGTTTCATCACACATTCAACACAACATCTTCATCACTACTATACTTAAGTATATTAGTGTTGATTCTTTACAGCCCAACAATTTGTCCCATACAATATCGTTAGTCTTACAAATGTCCGGTAAAATTAAAAGCATAACAAAACCATAACATAAAATTAAAAAAGTAAACGGCAGATAGGTAAACAAAAGGAAAAAAACTCAACGCTAGAACTGAAAATAACAATTAACATACTAACAGACAGGACATGAACTGTAAACATAAGGGCAATATTTAGTACAAGAATTTGAGGCACACCATTATGATTTGAAATGGTTATAGAGGGCCGGATCCAGTAAGGACATCTGTGAAGCCGGAATCCCCTAAGCATGCACCTGCGCAAAATATTATGTCAGCACATGAAAACTGAGAAATATCAAAGTAATGTTTTCACCGGTACATACCTGCGGGGAGGTGGACACTCGCCATTAAAGTAAGTCAAGATCCGTTCAAAGTACTTGACATACCTCTATAAAAAATATAAAAAAAAAAAAAAAAAAAAAAATTCGCCATTAAAGTTAGATACGTTCAAAATATTTGATATACCTCTATAGAAAGAAAATAAAAAGAACATATGAGAATTAGGGCGTATGTAAGCAGTAACTCCATAATCCAATTTTGCACTAATAACACATCACAAAGATTAACTTACAATCTGACTAGGCAGAACAAGTCCTTTTCCATCAATACATCTTTTCTGATTATAATAATCCATCGACTCCTCAGCAGTTGGGAAAAACTGCAGTATATTTAATCAAAATCCAAAAACAATTAAGCAACACAACAAGACAGGGATGAAAATGATCAAGCATGTTCATCATATTTTTAAGAAAATGCTTAGAAACCATTAACCTTTAAGAATAGTAAAAGACTGGAAATCATCAACCCTGTCCTGGCCATTCCAGCTTTACAGTGGACAACCACCACATTCTCAATGTCTTGTTTCAACCATGAGTAAGCACTTTGACAAAAAGATACAATCAGTTGAATCGGTGGGCAATTATGATCATCAAATGGGAAGCTAGCCACCTGAAGAAGGAATGTAATACTTCAGATGTAAGAAGCTGCTCAAACAATTTTCATTAAAATATAATACAGGATAAAAACACATAATTCAAGTTAAACAGAAACATGATATAAGTAATATAGGCTGTCTAGCATCTTGAACAAGACTAAAAACAGATGGTATGAATGATAGTTAATTTAAGGATACATAATCTGAATAAAATGTATAAAATCAAAGGTTAAAACTAAAAAAACATCACATTAATGGCTTTTAAAGTTGTTAAAAAGAAATTTACAACAGTGTTAATGGTTCTAACTAACACAATTGTCCGCTCGAAACTTAAGTAAATCAGAAATTACCTTGCCCTCAAACAACGATGCATCATACAGCCGCTCCAAACAGAGATTATACACTTTGTACTTGTCCTGCAAATCAGAAATTAAGTCAATTGCAAAATTTGACAAGAAAATAAGACAGACTCGTCAAGTTTCAAAGTTTTAAGTCATTGCAGAAAAATAAAATGCCATGTATGATGCCTCCCATAAAATTCAACTCTCCATCAAACTACAGCATATTCAAGCAAAGTGGCAGGATAACAAAAATATGAAGCAGGTGCTCATATTACACAAAATAGTTTATGATAACCAAAGTAAGGAAATGAAAATAGCTCAAGAGAACTTGTTCAGCAAATGCAATTCAACAATTCATTTTTTCTCATATCTACATATATGGGAAAGGAACCCAAATTAAAGAGAAGAAGAAATAGTATTATTAATTGAAAAGGATTAACTATTACCAAAGATTAACCCTTGTAAACAGACCAAGAGCTCAACGGAGAAGAAACATATTTCTCTCTGCCCATACCATAAGATATCTAACCCGATAACCTCAAAACATTCCCTCTTGCTATCTCTATCATTAATATAACTCCCTTTTATTTGCCTAACAGATTAGCCACATAAGCAATTTTAACTAACTCTTTACTCAGCCAATTTGTTGGGCTAAGGCTCAACCCCGGTACCTAACAATATGCCTCACAGAAAAGGAGTGAGGGAGGAGAGAAGAAGAAATTGAAATATGTACAAGCGTAAACAGATTTGCTGTACATATCAGAAATTCAGAAGCTGCGGCTGAATATGCCAAGCAAAGGAGGAGCTTGTATGACCATAGACAATATTCACTTGCAAGGGTTGAGATTAATTTCAAGTACCTTTTGTTTTGGTATAGATACTCAAATGAAATAAAACAACATTCCATACAATACAATGTAGATTTTGACTTGTAAAAAATAATAAATAAAAAAATAGGTATAATAACCCGTAAATTCAAGTGTTAGAGCAAGCCTTTTGTACCTTATGGTTAGTCTCAAAAAACTTGATCACTTCTTCCATATGATTTCTATAAAATCCCTGCATTGCATACATTGAAACTAGAATGTGAGAACACTTATGTTAAAGATGAAAACAACCAGCAAAACAAAGTGCTTCGAAAATCTACTAACTCACTTCAACATAACCAAAAAACCCAGAGCTCATGTCACCAGCAGGGAACCCCATTGCAATAATGTTTTCTGTGATATATGTCATATCTAAATCAAAACCCCCTTCCTGAAAAAAAGGTTGTAAGGACAGTAGCGCATTTAGCCAAAAATTCCTAAGGGGAGAGAACGTAACAGTAAGTATGAAACAAAGAAATATGTAAAAAAAACCTATCACAACTCACAAGTCACGACAATAATTATGTTCTAAATTTCTAACAGCCTATCTTAACTGATGCAGATAGAATGTTCATCAAACTGAAGTACTAATAAAAACCATATATTGTGTGGCATTTTGATTTGGAATACTGAAGCGAAGTAGGCAAATGTGTACAAAATTCAGGGCTATATAAATTCATTGCCAGCTATGCAACTGGATGATCTAGAGAGCGAGGTGAAAATAACACATCTTAATTAGATAATAGATAATAATAAGCATTACATATAAAAGCTTTTCATAAACAGACTCTAAAAGATAAGCTTTAATTTAAACTATTGCACAAAAAGGGAAAGCAACAGAGAACCAGGGTTAACAAAAATCCAATAGAAGAAACAGTAAATTGTTCAGATATGTAAGAGTAAGACACTATCAGTATTCCAAAAATAAAACACAGTAACTCAATTTGAACGACAACACCACCTGGTATCTGCGTTTATTTTGAGAAACAGCATGCCGTGCTTTAACCTGCACAGCTTTCACCGCATTCTTCGAAGAGTCAACCAGGCCCTTTGTGATACTTCCAAACAAATTAGACTGTGCTGCAGGTTCATCGGAATTCTCATCTACCACAGGAGACTTTGGAGACAACCGCAATCCCAGATTACTCGTAAGGCGTGCAAAGGCTGATTTCCCGACATTTCCACTTGAAGACTCGTCTTGGGATCCAGAAAACGACGGGGAAACTTTTAAATTTTTGGCCCAAGAAGATATGCCAGTGGGAGATAGCCTAGACGGTGCTTCACGGGCAGAATTATCTTGTCCAGATGCTACAGCAGCAGAAGCTTGACCATCATCCTCTTTAGCAGGATGTATCGTAGATGGTACTTTCAAAGGAGGTGGCTTAGACACATCAGCAGACACTGGATCCATTCTATGAAAAAGAATCAAACTTATGCATAAATTGGAAATCCTATCATTAGTTGGCCCTAGCCCAACAGTATCTTTCAGGTTGAGGCTGCAAAAATGTGGACATAATCTTAATTACTGTAGAAAATAGTTATTGTGCAAATGAGGACATAATGTTGATCACTCTTACATATTCAACTAAAAGATACTAAGTCATAATAAGATTTAAGGGATGCAAAATCTAACAGCAATATCATATGCCAATAAAAAAAAACAGTTTTTATTAGTATGGGCCATTATTAAGCATCATAGCGAAAAACATTATAGAACAATCATTTCAGGTAACTGAACCATGTGAGTTTCAACTTTCATTTAAAGTAACTCATAATTATGCATAGATTGAAACTCGGAAAAGGGGTTACGCGCAGCATGCAAATCAAAGATAGATTCAAAATCGGGATGGGGGAAATAAAGGAGGGGAAAATACAGATCTGAAGGCTGGAGGTGATCTTACCAAAAGAGGAATGAAGAGGAGATTGAGAGACGGTGGATGAAGAAGGGAAGTGAAGGAGCTGATTAGGGTTTCGGTGAGGATTGGATTGGGAATGGAGTCGTTGAATTTTGTAACGTGGTTGTTGTTTTACAATCAATGAATGAAATGTGAGTTTGATGCGATGGATCGTTGATCGCACGGTTGTTGCTAGTCCGGGGATTGTTGTCTGCTGTATGGTGCACCCTGCACCCTATTCCTATTTTAGTGTGTCATGTGGATAAATACCATATCCATTTCTTAGAAGTTGATGTTTTCTTACAACAAATACTCACTTTTTTTAACCAAATTAATTCATTTATTAATTATGGCAATTTTTCATATTGGCTTGTGTTTCGTACTATAACTAGAATTATGTTTGGTTAATATCAATGGACTTTAAATGTAGTGATGCAAATCTTTGATATGGTGGTGTGGAGGTGAACCTGCAAGATTAGTACATTAACGCTGAAGTTATAGTTCAAAATTAGTGAAGTGAAATTATGAGATGAGAAAAGTGTATCTTGAATCTCTTTTGGATGGTTTGGTTAGATACTTAGATTTTGTCAGCATTGTGCCTTTGACCAACGCAGAACAGTTGCCTCTAAGACTTGTCGGTTGATTTACCAGCAGAGAAGTCTTTCAAAGTTGCGATTGACATCTCGTTATCACATATAACCATAATGATAAATGGGAAGGTCGTGGAACAGTTACAAAAGTAATGGAAAACACGCATTAAATGTCTCTCCAATCATTGAGACGTTTCGCCAATTTTTTGAGCATGTAGCTTTAGGCTCGTAGGTTAGGGCATGGCGCTTTTCTATATGACATTCGAGTGCACTTGAGTTCACTTGTATTCCCAAGATGAAATATGGTCGTTATTTTTAACTTTCAGTTTTCCTTTTGACATAGCCTACTGCTCGCTCTCCTCAATATAAAGGTTTCTTGATTTTTTGGGAGAATAGTTTTCTATTTTTGAGAGTCAGTTTTCCTTTGTGAGAGTGATTTCCTTCCTTCTTAAAAGCAATTGCTTGAGCATTTGTCTTCTTCGTAATAGAGTTTTCCTATTTGTGTTTAATTTTTACCTTCTTCACTAAAATTCATTCTTTTCAAGTACCCTTCTTACCCTGAGTTTATTTCTTCACACCCAGTATTTGTTTTGTCATGGCTCGCATAAAATGATTACCTTGTAAATTTGTTTAGTCATTCTCGAATAGTGGTTCTACCCCTTTGGTTAGTATAGAAACTTCACTAGCTCAGATTCACATCATTAAGTTGATAGTCATTATATTCCAGTCATTAAAAATGTGTGTGATAGTTCTGAGTCTGAGAGGTTTTCTAATGGTTCTCTTGACATAAAAACCTTCCTTGATGAGTGTTCATTTGACGCTTTCCTTTTTTATGAAAATATTGGAGGTAATTTCGCAGTCAGTTTTGCGCACCGCTTCATCCACAACTATATAGGATTTAGCCTTCACTACTTTGGCTTCATCGGAGGTGGAAGTTGCTTCCATAAACAAGGAAAATGCTCAAATTTCATCAAGACCTACCATATTGTGTATGGTCATATTCCAAGTGCTAACGAGATTAAGGATCATCAAGTAAATGGGATCCAGCCAACTGGTGTCAATTGGCTCAGACCGTCTGATATCTTCCGGACTAATGAGATACCTCTAAGTAGTATTGAGCTAGTGGTGTCGAATATAAGAGCAATTATAGTTGGGTAAACTCTGAAATATTTGAACCCCTTCTACTTTAGATAATCTTGCAATCATGAAGGAGGCTAATATTGAAATAGGTAGCCCCTCTTCTTGCATGACCGTGATACTAACGTGTCTCCTAAGATGTGACATGTACCAGTCGTACTTTTGCAATCAATTTTACAACTTGCATAATCCGAGTCAGAATAACCGAATAAATCACATATACTACCTTTTGGATACCATAGGCTGACATTTGATGTTCCTTTGAGATACTTCATGATCCTTTTTACCGCAGTGAGATGAGATTCCTTAGAATTTGCTTGAAATCGAGCACAAAGACAAACATTAAACATTATGTCAAAATGACTTGCCGTCAAATATAACAACGAACCAATCATACCTCGATACTTTGTGATATCAACTGAAACACCGGATTCATCTTGATCTACATATGTTCCGGATCCCATTGGAGTAGACATTATTTTGCAATTATCCATATCGAGTATTTTCAATAATTCCTTGCAGTACTTGGATTGGTTGATGAAGATACCATTCTTTAGTTGCTTAATTTGAAGTCCTAGAAAGTAGTTCATCTTACCAATCATATACATCCTGAATTCTCCTTACATCATCGATGAAAATTCTTCGCATAGTTCTTTGTTTGTTGAACCAAATATGATATCGTCAATGTAGACTTTAATCAATAAAGTATGACCTTTGATTTTCTTTATAAACAATGTCTTGTCAACTTTACCTTTTTCAAATCATCTTTCACATAGAAAGTTGCTAAGTCGATCATACCATGCTCTTGGTGCTTGCTTTAAGTCAAAAAGAGCTTTCTTCAACTTAAAGACATGTGAGGGATTCATGAAGTCTTCAAAATTGGGAGGTTGTTTGACATATATTTCTTCATTGATGTATCCATTCAAGAAGGCACTCTTGATGTCCATTTGGAATAGCTAAAAATTTAATTTAATAAACATGCATAAGCAAGTAAATAAACAAATAGCTTCTAACCTTGCAATCGGGGTGAATGTTTCTTCAAAGTCGATTCCTTCTTCTTTATTATAACCTTGAGCCACCAATCTTGCTTTATTTCGAACAGTTATATCATTCTCGTCAAGTTTGTTCTTAAGCACCCATATGATACATATGATGTGTTTATCACTTCTATGAACAAGTTCCCAAACTTGATTCCTTTTGAATTCATTTAAATCCTCTTACATAGCAATTATCCATTGATCATCTACTAAGGCTTCATCAATCTTTGAGGGTTCTATTTGTGAAACGAATGCCATGTTCAAGCAAACATCTTTGAGATTTAGTCTTGTTGTAACTCCTTGACTTATATCACCAATAACTTTATCCATTGGATGATCACGATGGGTTCTCCATTCTTGAGGAAGACCACTTTGAATTGTCTCTTGTTGTGAAACTTCTTCCTTTTGGTGTTCCGGTCGATTCATATGGTTGTCTTTGGAAACTTATTTCAAAGGTATTTCTAAATTTTCATCATCATCATAAACAATTATATCCTCCTTAGAGGTGTTAGATTCATCAAAGAAAACATGCATAAATTCTCTAATAGTTAAAGTTCTTTCATTATAAATTCTATATCCTTTACTAGTGAGGGAATAACCTAGAAATATACCTTCTTCAGATTTCTTGTCAAACTCACTTAGATTGTCTTTATTATTGTTGAGGACAAAGCACTTGCATCAAAGTGAGCAATGTTTGGCTTTCTTCCTTTGAATAGATCATATGGATTTTTTTCAGAATTGGTCTTTTAATAACCTGATTACTTACATAACATGTCGTGCTAACCGCATTCGCCCAAAATTACTTTGGTAGATTTGAATCGCTAAGCATTGTTCTTGAAAGTTCTACTAAGGATCTATTATTTCTTTCCACCACTCCATTTTGTTGTGGAGTCCTGCTGAAAATTATGGAAGATACCATGTTCTTCACAATATTCTTCAAACAATGCATTTTGGAACTCTCCACCATGGTCACTTCTAATTGATGCTATCTTTAATGATTTTTCATTTTGAATTTGATTTGCATATTTATTGAATGCTTTGACAACGTCACTTTTCTGCACAGGAAACAAAGACCAAGAATGTATAGAAAAATCATCGACAATAACTAAGGCATATACATTACCTTTAAAGCTTCTTGTTCTTGATGGACCAAACAAGTCCATGTGCAAAAATTGAAGTGGCCTTGTTGTAGATACCATATTCTTTGGCTTGAAAGTTGATTTTATTTGCTTTCCCTTTTGACAAGCATCACATAATTTATCTTTGACAAACTTTATCTTTGGTAAACCAATGACTAGATCACGTTTGGCTAATTTATTTAAATGTTTTATATGAATATGGGTTGCCATTTTATGCCAAAGCCATGCTTCATTACTGTTTACCATAAGATATTTTACTTTCAAAGATAAATCATCTAAAGATATCATAAAAAAAATTGTTAATTCTTTTACCTTTGAGTTTTACCTCATGAGTGGCTTCATCTTTAATCAAACATTCATCTTTGGTAAATTTGATCATGTAGCCTTTGATATAAAGGTGGTTTATGCTAAAAAGATTATGCTTTAGTCCTTCAACATAAAGTAGATCTTTAATGGATGTGAAATGTGGTGCTCCAACTTTGCCAATGCCAAGAATTTTTCCTTTGTTGTTGTCTCCATAAGTGACAAAACCCTTGGCCTTAAGCACTAGATTTGAAAATTGGCTCCCATCATATGCTTCGAACAACCAATATCAAGATACCACATATTTGTAGTGTTTTTCAAGCATGCCTTCAAAAAAAATTAGGTTTTTTTAGGTATCCAATGTGCCTTGGGTCCTTCATAATTTTTTTCTTTCTTAACCCACACATAATTCCCACTTGCCACACTAAAGTTTCTCACTTAGCAAACATTAGGTGTATGACCACTTATACCACAATAAAAACAAGAAGGAACAAAATTACTTTTATATCTAGGCACGTAAGATTTATTTTTAGGAAATCTTTTCTTAGGGTGATTATGAACTCTTTGTGTGTGTTTCACTTTCTCTTTGTTTGAATGGTCACTTGCCTTAACAAAGATAGTTTTAATAGTACTTGGTTTATCAGTTTTAGAATAACCAATTCTACTTTTATCATTAGAGTATCTTTGTTGACTAAGGACATTGTCCAATCCAACTTGTCCTTTTTTCATATCTTTCTAGAACTCTTTTTAATTGGAAAATTTGAAAAGAAAGTGAATCACATTCTTTGCATGAAAAATTTTGTTTTTCATTATCAATATATTGTTTTCTCAACTTCTAAATCCTTTTGCATGGTATCAATCTTTTCTTAAAGAGATTTGATTTGTTTCTCTTGTGTTGATATCGTTTTACACAAAAATTTACATTCATTAAGTAATTTGTTTATAGCACCTTGACCATTATTATCAAGAGAGGGAAATTCACTACTAACCTTTTCAAATTCATCATCAGAATGATGTGATGCCAATGCAAGATTTACATATTCCTTGCTTTCTGAATCGAAAGATGAACTCACTTTATTACCATCCCATGCAATGTAAGCTCTTTTAGGCTTTGACTCCTTTCTTATTTTGAAACTTTTTTTGCAAGTTTTGGACAATCCGACTTTATGTGTCCTTGTTTCCCACATTCATAGCAAGTCACATCTTGTGTTGAAGTGGAGGCTTCTGTTAGAATCCTATTTGTGCATATTTTGTTCATAGATTTTGTGGTATTTCTTAACTCTTTCACCAAGTTTTGATTCATTTTAGTGTAATAGTATGTAAATAAATAACATTTTTTTAGATTGTACATAAGTTTAGTTTTATGACTTTTATTTACCTTTTATATAGGTATTGGCTATTTTGGCAAGCTTAGAATGAAAAGACTTTGATGTAATAAGCTTGGAAGGAGGTTTGGAGACTCAAAGAAGAAGAATTGTATCAGAAGGTCCGCTAAGCGGACCATAAACGCGCTTATGCTTCCAAGTTCATCACCCCGCTTGAAGCGAGGCTTGGCAGAAGCGAAATCTAAAGTTGAGTCCGCTTAGCAGACCCCCTCCACTCAGCGGATGCTGAAGACAAAATAGATATTTTGGGATGTCCGCTTAGCGGGCCTACTTTTTGGTCACTTGTGTTTAGGCACTTTAACATGATATTTTGTGGTTCTTATCATTTTTTAACACAACACACTTTTTACAACAAGTTAGGGCAAGAGAAAGGAGAAGAGAAAAAAACATTTTCAAGTGAATCTTCAAGATTTCAAAGCATCTTCCTTCATCTTTCTTTGAGTTTGATGCTACCAAATCTTGTTTTGTTGCTTGTTGTTGAAGCTCCATGGCTATGGAGAGCTAAGTTTCATCTTGTGTCAAGATTAGAAGTAGCTAGTTTGTAAATATGTACTTTCTTTGATCTGTTGTATATGAACTTGGTTGATGATTAATATATGCTGAATATCTTGTTATTTATGTTATATTTGTTGTTTTGGATCACTATTGAGAGATATGTTTCAAATCTTGACCTAAAGGATATTCATCTATTAATAAACAAACTCTAGAGATAGATTTGTGAGTTCATAATCACTTGTATCAAGCTTTTAAGATTATCATGTTGATTGTCAGCATGAGAGATCATCTGACGGTAATATGATAATAATCACAATATTGCTTTAGAGATAAACGGTATTGAGAGGATACGTGGTTGTATTAATTATTAATCGGTTCATATACATGATTATTAGAATACATATGAAGCAAACTAATGAACACTAATCTTTACATTTTATGTCACCAAACTTTGAATCAACCTTAACTCAAATTACACTAAACTGTAGAACGGCGGTAGTATCGCATCAATCCCTGAGGAAACGATAAAGGAAATACTTATCATATATTCTAACAACTTCATTCTTTTTAAAGAACTTCTTCTTTTGCACAAATTAGTACTATTATTTTTATTGCTGAATAATATACCTAACATTTTTACAAGAAGCACGAAGTTCTTGTATTCTACCTGATTATCTTCTTTTTCAACTTTAGAAGTACTTTAGAAAATTTTTGGTTTATTTGATGAAGGTAATTATTTTTTTGGTTTACGGTGAAGTTATGAAAGTAAAGAGTGCAGAAAAATAAAGAACGCAAGGATATATCCTGGTTCCCCTCACAATCCGAGAGTACTCTCATCCCCTTTTAAACCGAAAGAGATTTCACTATTGTTAGGACTTGTACAAGACTTAACATAATCAACAAGGACAATTCTCTTGTGATTAACCAAATTGATATGAGAACAATCCTCTCAAGATCAATTCTCTTGCTTCCAACAAACCTGGACAGCAAGGTACACCAACAAAATATGAAAAAGAAATTAAGGAATGAAGTTGATGAATATATATATATATATATATATATATATATATATACATATATATATATATACATATATATATATATACATATATATATATATATATATATATATATATATATATATATATATATATATATATATATATATATATATATATATACATATATATATATATACATATAAATCACTAGGATTGATCTTCTCTTTCAAGCAAACAATTAACAATGATATTTTAGTTCTCAAGTGTTTATGAATGAATGAGAAATATTTCTGAATTTATATGAAACAATGTGCAGACAATTTCTCAATGAAATTTCAAGTATGCAAAACACTTGTATGAAAATATGTGAGAAACTGATGGTAAATTATAACGAAAGAGGTGTAGCATTGAGAACTGATGTGTATGATATTTATATGAGTATCTTACCATTTAAAAAGGGTATAAAATGATTAAACAATGCAATGGTCAAAGTTTTATAATTGAATTTTGTTTGGATCAGAAAAAGAATGAAAAAGTCTCATTGGTTTAGTGGTAACCGGCTACTTGAAACGAGGTAATCGATTACTCTGAAACGATGCCTTAAAAAATTTCAAATTTATGTCCAAGTAACCGGTTAATTGGATGAAGTAACCGGCTACTTCATCTAAAACAAGCCAAAAACGAAAAACACATAGACACTTCCAGTTTATGGTAACTGGTTACTCTATCTCAGGTAATCAGTTACTCTGAAGAAAAAGGTGGAAAAAACTTTATGCAAAATACTTATGATCAATGGCACTAAGAGATTTTTAAGGTAATGCATATGAATGAATGAAAGGTGTTTTTTTAACATTAGAATATGTCAATGCTTAAAGTTTAACTAGTACCAATTTGAGTTTGAAAATCAATCAATTAAAACTAATCTTCACCAAAGTTGTTATCTTGATCCAATGCCATAGTTCTTTTGCTTATCCTTTTTATATTCATGAAAATGTGTTGACTTCATCAAAACATATAATTGGAAAGGCTTGACTTTACAATAACCTTCCTGCTACCATCACCGTCAGTAAGGGTCATATCAGATTCATAGACCCCGACAACATTAGAAGTCAAAGGCTTTTTCAACAACTCAACATTGAAATTTGGGATTTCTTTTGATGATCCATGATCCACCTCTTATACTAGACAACCATACACCACCTCTTGGAAGTAATCTAGCTCATTCATATCCAAATTAGGGTAAAGACACAAAGCATGAGCCTTGGCCTTTTCGAAACCCAAATCCCCGAACATCAAGTCATTCATGTGCTCGTCTTTAACTTCAGCCAACATGCGGTTGAAATGTTCTTGGGATTCTTTCTCGGCTTGGGTGAGTTTCCCATTATAATTATTTTACGTGGATTCCTTAACACTCATCAATAAATCACGCTCTTTCTTAAGGGACTTAGTTTCTTTTTCTAGTGAAGTGATATTTCGTTGAGGGTAAAGACACAACATCCTTAAGCGCTTCGCCCCCTTTTTAGGCCTCACGCTTGGGGGGTTGTGTACATCCCTTCGTTTTGGCAATAAAGATATGACACCCTTAAGTGCTTTGCCCCATTGGGTCTCATGCTATGAGGTTGTGTACATCCCATCGTTTAGGCGGTAAGGATATGACACCCTTAAGCACTTCGCCCACTTGGGCCTTACGCTTTGGAGGTTATGTATATCCCGAATAAAACAACACGGGATTGGGCGAGGTCTCACGGGTATTCTCACCACCATTCGTCGGGCTCTGTGCTCTTTCTCGACGTTGGATGGGAATTGCATCATATTTGAATGTCTTAAAGAACATTTAAAGACGTGATGTCACAAGATCCAAATATAATCTCAAATTACGCAACAGTTGAACATCAACTTTAAAGACCATTTGTCGATTACCATCCTTCAAGAAGGCGAGTAAAATAAGCTGACATCAGCTGAAGACAAAGACAACCAATATCCAAATGATACATATAAGTTACCCACTGTGACTATTTTGGTCCTATCTAGCCAATTTCAGAGGAGTTATCAAATTATTGTTCTTTGCAGGAACTGTCACAATATTTTTTGGACTACTCAAATACTAAAATTAATAATTGTTATAATAGTATGAATTACATTATTAAGTTATTTTTTATTTACTATTAGTTTCTATACTTCATAAAAAGTAAAACTAAAATATTTATATATTATCAGTTTGACTCAAGTTGGACTTTTAAACATTGAATCCATGTCTATCTTGATTCAATGTTCGATTCAATTTTGATTATCTTGCTAATAATAACTTACTCTTAGAAGTTTGTTCGCCATTGTCTCATACAATATAACCACCTTATATGCCGACATTTAGCTTTAGGGTTGTTTCATTCTCAACTAAATATGACATGAATTTTCTCATCAAATGATAACTGTTAGTGATGAAAACAAGATAAAATTGGAGGGTTAGAGGTTGAGTGGTAACCAATGAAAAAGCTAAGAGAAGTTTTGAATTGAAACCCTAATTGATACTTAAAAAAAAAAACATATTCAATTATTTTAAGTAAAGAGAGATGATATTTATACACCTAAAATTAGGTGTCAACGAGGTGACTTTTTATAATTTCATAGTACATTTATAATTTCATAGTATATTAGCGTATTTTTGATATCCAGACAATATATAAGATGAAAAGTAAGAGAGATAGAGACATTAGTATCCATTAACATACAATGTCTAATACTTGCATTCAACTAACACTACTCTTACATAAATTAAATTAGTAAGAACAAAAAATCTGGTGAATACTTCGTAGCATTACACCAATATATTAAATTTGATTTCAGATTAAGTATTATTGATACTGTATTTTTTTTAAACAGAGCATACAAAGTTTAAGCAAAATCCATCACCAATTAGAAAACAACTCGGAGAAAGCAGTTTTGGCTAATTCATTTTAAGAGAATCAATTCCATCATAACTTATTTAATGTGTGTTCTTCAAAATCATAACACGAAGGGTTGATTCTAAACCAAAAGAATGAGTCCCACCCACACCGGTTCTAGTGAATGGAAATGATAAGCTAACATTGACTAATCCGAATCTCAACCTCAATTTCTTTATTCAATTTTAACTACAGATTCAAATTAAGCACCACGCAATTAAAAAACAGTAACAAACGATAACAAGAATTGAAAAAAAAGTTGAAAATTCAAATCACCCATTAATAACTCTGAGAATAGCAAAAACCATTGCCAATGCTAAAACCCAGTAATATTACACACTACTTATCAACACGAGATTCAAAATACAAGAAACCCTAATTAACATTCCAATCCCTAATTTTCTAACCCCCAAATCCATAAAGAGTCCTCCCCTGTCTCTTAAGAGCATAAACAACATCCATCGCAGTAACAGTCTTACGGCGAGCATGCTCTGTATAGGTAACAGCATCACGAATCACGTTCTCAAGAAAGATCTTGAGAACACCGCGAGTTTCCTCATAAATTAAACCGCTGATACGTTTCACTCCACCACGTCTTGCGAGACGACGAATTGCAGGCTTTGTTATTCCCTGGATGTTGTCTCTGAGAACCTTACGGTGTCGTTTGGCTCCTCCCTTTCCGAGACCCTTTCCTCCCTTGCCTCTTCCAGACATGGCTGAAATTTCTTGTGTTTTTTCTCTCTTTCTTTGCGATTGAGCTGATGCGAATGAGAAGGTGAATGCTTTGATGTTAGAGAAAGGAAAATTCGGAATGTATATAGGTATGAGTAGGTGATTTTGACCGTTGGATTTGTAAGGATCCGTGTGAGAGGGGAAGTTGAAAGATGGAGCGTTGGATTTAACTTGCTTGGTTTTGATTGGTGGAAAGATTGTAGAGCGGATTGATGAGGTGTAAATTTATTTTTGTGAAATGAACCCGCCAACAATTTCATTGTGGTTGAATGAATGAAAGTAATAATCCCACTTGAAAATGTAGCTGCGCTTTTGTTATTTAGGATTTCAATTTTGTCAATTTTTTTTTTCACCATTTTCCCTTCTCCCATGCCCCTAGTAAAATATTAAAAATGTTTTATATTTTTTTAGATATCGTCCAACACACATATTTTTGACAAAACTTTTATTATATTTAATTTTAGATATTGTTCTTGTAAAACACTTTTGATTATTTTTCGGAAGAAGATTTCGGCGATGTTACACAGGAGTTTGTGGTTTATAGCTATAAGGATTTGAGCAGCACAGCTGATGCGAACTCAAGATAAAAATGTGTCTTGCTTGTACCTCAGTTGGGAACCCTATTTATAGTTGCTGGAGTCATTATTGCTTTCATTGATGAAGAAACTTTGGATTCCCTCCATAATGAGCGAATCGTCATAACTCCTGTCATTTTGATCCTTTAAAGAACTGTAACTTCCATAACGGTGGGGCGGTTACGGCCGGCTTTGGTGGAATGTTGAAGGTCTCTTTGTAACGTTCGAACACCGGTATATGGAGCCCTAAGCAATGCAAACATTGTGGTCGGTGACCCTTTGGAGTCATTGGTTCTTCCATGGCTAGGAAAGAAGAGGATACATAGTTCTTCTGACAGCGACATGGTCTTGTTCCATGAGTGTTTGTTTACAAGAATATGACTTAAATTGCCTTTTTCTGAATATGAGTCAGTTTTTCTAAAACATTTAAAAGTTGTTCCTTTCCAGATTCACAAGGTGTCTTAGGCGTATATAAGAATCTTTCAACTGTGTGTCGAGTATAAATCTCGGAAGCCCTCTCTCAGTTTTTTTTCAATCTTTTTCGTCTGAGTCACACGTCCCCATATAACTTTCATAATTAAGGCTTCTTTAGCTTTAACCCGAGCATCCACTATTTTGGCTTATTTACTCAAGGCAGGGCGGTTTTTTGAAAAGTTTTCTCTTGGTGAAGTCATGCACCCCTACAACTCATTATGCTTTCTACTATATCCCTATCAATTCTCCTTAATACTGTCAGTTTTTATATCCAAAGTACTAGTCTAATATCTGTTAGAACAAGATTTGGTACTGCATTCAATCTTTAAGTTTTGATGATAACAATACATATATTTGTTATGCAATTTTGTACTCTAATGGTTTCTTAAGTGTGTAGATTCACTATTTTAGTTGATTAGGATTGTTGTCCAGAAAATCATCAGAATCAGCGTCATCACACATCAGAAGAACTATTCATCTCAATTCTGAAGTGACATAAGCAGTTCTGAAGAATGTTGAATAACTCATCAGAAAAAGGATTTACAAATGTTCTAAAGCTAAGCTACTTTTCTAGATCAAATTTCAGCTCAGATACACTTTTTTACTTCCAACTCAGAAATCAGAACGGGTCGTTCAGATAGGCTACTGCTTTCAACTCTAAAGACTTCTTTCTAGCTTTGAAGAATATTTTCTAGGGGTGCTCAAAACCAAACCAACCCAATAGAAAACCGCAAACCAAACCAAACCGAAACCGCAAAAAAACGCATTTGATTCGGATTAGTTTGGGTCATTTTTTAACAAAACCGCACGATTCGGTTCAGTTTGCGGTTTGTATTTTGTAAACCGAACCAAACCGAATCAAACCGCATTATGTTACAACCTAAATTTTACTTAACTCACATCCAACCCAAAATTAAACCTATTATACATTAGCGTTATGAATACGAACAATTTTCTCATCCTTACACATATAATTTCAGTCCCGATCTTCTCAAATCTCTAATAACATTATTTCACCTTCTTTGCTACATACATCTTCCATCTTCTTCTATAATCTTTACTCTCCTATATTCTTTCTTTTTCACCTTCTCATTTTTATGTAAATGTTCCGTATTTCAGTTTCATTTTTATCGCGCATCTTCTTCTCTAATCTCTCAACATTTTTTCTTTTTCTTTTTCACCTTCACTAATCTTTCGTCTCTTCTATTTTTTTTTCATTATAATAATTTTATATTGTTTTATGCTATTATTTTATGTTTAATATTCCACTTTTGTCTAATTTAATTTTTACATATTACATGGAAAATTGTTGTCAAAATATGACGAGTTTTGTTGTTATTTGTTAGTGTATGAATGTCTAAATATAAAATTGTGTTGTCATATATATGTGTATGTATGGCTCAATAAAATATTTGTAAAAAACCGAACCAATCGAACCGAACCAAACCGCATTAGTTTGGTTTGGTTTGGTTAGGATTTTTTTTAAAAGTCAACCGAACCAAACCAAACCGCACTATTTTTTCTCTTGCGGTTCGGATGATTTTTTTCGTCAAAACCGCCCAAACCGCACCGCGAGCACCCCTAATATTTTCTCTTGGAACTTCTATGTTACATGATCTCTTTATTGCTCTCTCTACTTCATATAAGAAATACATCTAAAAAAGAATAATGATCAGAAACTTGCAATAGAAGCAATATGGTATAACAGTACATCACCTTTTCCATTATTGCATAACGTATTGTACGATTCCATCTTAGGTGTGCTCTTTGTTCCCCGTGACTTTTTGGAGCCATTACACCAAGGAAAGTTACGTCATGTCCTCTCTCAATGATCATCTTTTCCATGAGACAATTTATATGAGACACTATGCTTTGAAGAAGCTGCCAATTCATGAAGAACAAAAACGTTGTTAAGCTATATTTTCAAACTCAGCAGAAGAAATTCAAAACTAAAAAGAGAAAGAAATATCTTAGAGAAACTGTACAAAACACTCCATTATGGGAAATCTAGTTTCTAATAATCTCTATAACACAAAAGTTTTTCCTCATTATATTGTGCTAACATCTGAGCTTAAGAGTTTATGTTTCAATCTGCTTTTTAGAAGCAATATCTTGTAAACATTACCATTTGTAAATCTGTTGAGATTTGTATTCCTCAAGTGACTAGGTTGTTAGTCTATATACTTGAAAGGACTAAGGTGTCTTTCTATACTCTTAGAGGTTGTTTGTAATATTTCAAGATTAGTGGATTAAGTCATTTTCTAAGGCGAAATCACCTTGACGAGTGGATAGGATTAGCCTTTTCTAAGGGGAACCTGTATAACCAAACATGTTTTTTTTCTTCTCCCTCTTAACTATCTTATTGACTTTGTGAATAGTTTTTCTAAGAAGAAAAGTTTTTAGAAAATCCAATTCAAACCTTCATTTCTTGTGTTTTCTCTACCTTTAAGATCCACTTTAACTGGGGTGTTGACTCCTATTGTACCTAGTTGAGTTTTCTTTCTCCGAGTGAGGTAACAATGAAAGAGGACATGCAATCTTGATTTTAAGGACTTGGAAATGAGGACGGGTTCAGTCCCAATGAGGGGCCTCCATTTGAAGTGAGGAAAAGGCGAATTAATACTTGCTTTATCTTGAGTGCAGTTGATTTTGAGGAGGGGAAGTAGATCTTTGGAGAGAGCAGAATCTTTTTTTTAGATGCATAATTGCGTTTTATAGATAGCATGGAAAAAATAAGCAAGTTGGAAATTTTTCATAGCCTTATCGATGCCTAAGGCATTCGGGCTATGGTGAACATTGGGGTTTCCTCTTATGCCTCCACTCCTGCTCCAGTATTTTCTCCTACTCGTTCTCTGGAAGCTTTTGCTTTTGCACGCAAGATGGATCTCGTGGATTTTACACCCGTTTTGACAATGGAGTAACTAACACCCCCTCCTGAGGGATGAGGAACAACAATCCCCCTACCCTTATTTTAATGGTTGGTTTAACGTTAAGACTCATTAAGAAAAATTATTGTTTAAGGAAGAGCTTTCTTAATTGAACCACCATTATTTTTTGTTTTGGTCCAATTGTATGAATTTTATGTATCTGATATCATTCCTCGCCAAGTAATGTATTAATAGGTATTTAATGTTGTATCTAGTTTCGCATGGACGTACATTAAAAGCTTAGAAGCCAAAGTATCACTAGAGTTCTTATAAAAAGTATGAAATAATATTTATTATAAGTTTATCATTTTGACTGCCCTCACAATCCTAAAGTAGAAAGGGACTATTCACTCATGATAACGAGAAACACGTACATAATGAAAAATATACATAAATAAACTAATTGATAATAAGATTAAGAAATAACATAACTGGATTGCAAAGAAAATTAAAGTTAAAAAAATGTTTTATTCATCTCAAATAAAGCAAAAAAAAATGCAGAACTTTTATAGAGAATTATAAAAATGTGAAGTGTCAAGAATGTCGTGGAGAGTATACATAGATTAAGTTAGACTTGTTTATATAGCCTAAGCACCTAGTAATGAGTAATAATTCATAATATGCCTTGGATATTCTATACATAACTTACAAGATGCAAAACAATCTAAAAAAACGAAACAACAAAACAGAAAAGAAAAAAAAAACAAGGGTGGGTATGCCGTAAATAATGCTCCATGTTTTCGTACCAAAAAAAACTTCAAAAAAAAGTTTAAGAGAATTATAGTTTGATCGTGATTCTCGTCGTTGTTTAGATGAAAACCTTGATTTTTCATTCTTGAATACCATAGACCATTAAGGGATTGTCGTAATTCTCATTGTTTTGTGCCAAACTTACTTCATTCTTCCTTAGTTTTTTCAGACATTTAGGCATCTCTCTGCTTATGCCTTATTTCTCTTGAATATGGGCTTTGAACCTTTATTCCTCTTCATAATCTTAAAACACCACATAAACTAAAAAATGGACGTAAAATAATAATAAAAACAAAGCAAAATCATAATTAAGACGATATAATAAAAAAATTAAAGGCGATAAAAAAAACAACTTATAACTTGTCCCCCGTCATAATCTCTCTTTGAATCAATTTCATGAGAAATCGTCTAATTTCATCAAAAACCAAAAATATCACCCTTGAATTTCTCTCTCTGACTTTAAATTTCAAAATAATTAAAAAAGTTCACTTAACCTATCTAAAACCAACACATTTATTTCTCTCTCTTCATTCTCTTTCATTTTGCTAAAATTTCTGAAACGTCTGGCGAGATACTAAGTTTTGGGAATAATGATGCTAAACTATTTATAAACATTGATATCGTCAGGCGCTTCGCTACTCTCTTATAAAAAAAAACTTCACTCTGAGAGATGCTTTATTTTTTACGCATATGATGGATAGTTGAGATTAACTAACGACATAGGTTGCGTCATAACTTAGTTAGAAAATAGAAGAGCTTATGCAAACATCTTTTCTTATAGGAAGAAATAAAATGTTATGTATGATATGAGTATTAAAATGTGTGGCATCACACCCTTGATTAATCATAGATGTTTTAAGAATTGAAGTATGACATGAGTATATATAGGAAGAGATGTGTTACATAAATAAATGATCAATAGTAAAATGGAAAAAACAAAGTGCTAAATAAAAATGTGCATCCAAAGAATCAAACCCTGGTCAGTATCGTGGGAGGGTACTTTGATACCACTGCACCAGATGTGCTTCATGTTAATGTAAAGTCACATATATTATTCATTACATTGATTTTTTTATATGAAAGAAAATATCTAAAATCCATATGAACTTTGAATCTTTCCTAAATAACTAGATCATTTAGCTATAAAATATTATATCACCATCTCTAGTTTGATCATTCTCATTTGAATTGCGACTCCCCTGATATGATTTTCAAGTTTCAGCAAAATTATTTTCATTATGTAAATGTCAGTGCATTTTGTTTTTATTCTTAAGCTAGTAATGATTTAATCCATAAAACTTCATTTTTGCTGTAATTTTACTTTAAATTCATTTTTTGTTTGATGTAGTTTAATTTACGTATAAGAATGATTTATTTGAAATGTGTTGTGTAATGTTGTTGTATTTAAATACATAATCTTATTGACCTCATTGATTTGTGTTTTGTTGACACATGTTTAATAAATGTTTCTTTTTTGTTTTTTTATGAAGAGACGTAAGCAATACTTAAGCAGTTATGTCTATTAATATTTCATATATCATAATATATTAAGAATCATACTATATGAGGTTTTTCATATTGTACAGAAGTGTTTCCTGCAATAAATGTGTACTCGCAAATAGTATATTATATGTAACCTCGTCGGAGTAAAAATAGTGAAGCCTCTATCGTATATGACTTGTGAAATAAATTCCCATTCCTTCGTTCTTCGTTAGTCTTTTAATACTCGAGTCCCTTCAATCTTGTTTTTATGATCTCGGTCTTTATGGTCAATAATTATGTTGTCTCATTGTTTGTGTGTGATCTTTATGGCTATTAATGACATTGTCTTCTTGTTTGAGCTTGATATTTTTGACCATTAACGACTTTGTCTTCTTGTTTATGAATGGAGAGTTCAGTCAATATGACTTGAGATCGACATGAGTTCGCCTAAGCCACCTTGAGTCCTCTCAATGGGATCAGTGTGCTCTAGCCATAAAGGTCAGATATCCATTTATGCTAAGGTGACTGAAACCATTACAGATATACCATTACAAAATGTATGTCATTATTGTTTAAAACACACTACAATACTTAAACATAGTATTAATCTTTATGATTTAAAACTTATAATGACATTATTTTGTATTTTATAATGCAATGTCATTATTTTACACAGTAAGTATTAATGTTTATGATTTAAAATACACTTAAATACCTAAGAATGAACACAATATAAACTATTAATCTCCCAAGGATAAGCATTTTTCAAGCAAAAAACTGAATATTTTTTTTTAATTATATCATTTCTTATGCAAAAAAAAAGTGCTAAAGAAAAATGCGCATCCAGGGAATCGAACCCTGGTCAGTACCGTGGGAGGGTACTATGATACCACTACACCAGATGCGCTTCATGTTAATAAAGAGTCATGTTTATTATTTATTACATGGATTTTCTATATCAAAGAAATAATCTAAAATCACTACAACCTTCGAATCCTTCCTAAATAACAACATCATATGGTTAGCAAATATCGATATCAACATTTGTATTTCGATAATTCGCACTTCCTTTTCCTTTGAATTTTGACTCCCCCGATGTGAATTTGCATTTTAATAAAAGTTAGTTTCTTTTTCTAAATGTTGGTTCATTTTGTGTTTTTTCCTAGTCTAGTAATGATTTAATTCACAAAACTTCATTTTTGCTGCAGTTTTACTTTGAATCATATTTTTGTTTGTTATAGTTTAATTTAAAAATAAGAATGATTTATTTGTATTTTAATGCATAATCCTATTGGCACCATTGATTTACATTTTACTAACACATGTTTAGTAAATGTTTCATTTTATTTTATTTTAATATAGAGACTTATGCAATGCTTAATCAATTGTAATTATTAATATTTCCTAATTACTAATATATCTCGATATATTAAGAATTACATGTTATGAGATTTTTCATATTATAAGAAGTGTTTCATGCAATAAATGTGTACTCGCAAAAAGTACATTGTATATAACCTTGATGTAAAAACATTGAAGCCTTCATTGTATATGATCTATTAAATTAATTCCCATGCATTCGTTCTTCACATGTCTTCTTATATATGTGTCTTGTTTAAATGATATTGGTCATTATGGTCAATAATTGTGTTATCTTATTGTCTCTGTGATCTTTATGGAGATTATTGTCATTGTCTTCTTGCTCGAACTTGCTATTTATGGTCATTACCAACCTTGTCTTCTTAATTGTAAATAACGAGTTCAATCGACGTGACTTCAGATCGACGTGAGTTTGCATATGCCAATTTTAGTCCTCTTCATGGGCTTGACGTACTATATCCCTAAAAGCCCGAAGTCCATTAAGTGTGATATCTTCTTTTGTCACAAAATGCCCATGTCATACCTATGCTTCATGATATTTCTTCACTTAATTAAAATCGTGCTTTACATGTAAAGATATACAATAACTTATCTCATGCTTGCTTATCATTTCCTTTCATAAATATTTATCTCTTAAATGCATATGCTATACTTAGGAAAAAATATAAAGTTATATGATGTCTTAAAATTAAACAGGTTTGCATATCTATTGCATCTTTTACCCGCCTTTTTGATTATGACAAAGGGGAGGTAGTATACTCTCACGAGGAGGGTATGTGTTCTATCTAAATCAGGGAGAGTATTATCACTCCAATATATATTGTTTTGTTTCTTTTATCATCTTTCTTGAGAGATACGTTGTCATCATCAAAAAGGAGGAGAATGTGGAACTTTGTTTTGCAGGTAATAGACCTTAAATAAAGATCCGTATCTGAAGTTTTGATGACGATAATGCATGAGGATCTATATGTGCTTGCATTGCAGATGAGGACTCAAGATTAAATTTCCTATAAATTAGATACTATCTAGCATGAAGTCTTGAAGCCTCTTTGAGGAAAGGTATGAAAGCTCTCTAGGTCTTGTCTGTCTGTCTGAGTGAACCAAGTGTTGTAAGATTAAATAAGTAACTTAAAAATTCTAAGGCATCTCTCTCACACATACACACACACACACACGCATGCTAAAAAGCTTTTTTTAATCAAAATCAAACTATTTCAAAAATGCCTTAAAATTATACCAAATGACCTAAGAGCCGAAGAAATGACTTAAGAGAAAAATTTGGCCTATTTAATCAATTGTCTAATCGATTAGATCTATCCAAATTTATGCTCTAAGACATTTGATCAGTGCCTTAAAGATGTATAGTGGCTCTATATCATAACCTTCCATTTTGGGGATCATGACAATCATATTTAGATAATCCAATCGATTAGACCAATTGATTAAATAATTAATTAGGCCCATGGATCTTTTCCTTTGTGAGTGATTTCAACTACTATATAAAAGGGTGACTTCCTCCTTTGAAATCACGCCACTTTTCGACGTTTTCATATTTGTTTAGAATTTATCTCTATACTTTTTTCTCCTTCTCTCACTAGAAAATTATTTCTTCACTTTTGGTTGCCTAAGTGCTTTTGAGTGAAACTTTATTTGTGAGGAGAATATTTTTCTAAGTGGTTGTGCTGGTCGTTTATATTCTTAAGGGTGTGATATCTTTAAGAGATTGTGTATTGGTTCTTGAGATAAACCATAAATCTCTGTTATTAGTTTATTAATCTTCATGGAAAAAGCTTTGTTTTGGTTAAAGAGATCAGCCACAAATTTCTAACAGTCTCGATAGAATAAGTTGGGGTAAAATCCTTCTATATGTTTGGGATAAGATTGTTTAAATTCAAATATCATATTGTATTAAGGTTCGTGGGGTTAACTGATAAAAGCTAACAAGTTATAGTGAAAAATCTCAAGAAGACCTTTTGGACTGAACTAGACCAATGCCCGGCTAAATCTGAATAACTCTCTGGTGCAAAATTTCTATACTTATCATATTTAATTTTCTAAAATTCATTTTATTTAATCTACTTCCGTTACGCTGTAATACGGTGAACTGACTTTATTTTTAATATGCAACAATGTTGCGGTGAGCATGAGTCGCCACCGACTTTTATTTTGTCCAATTTTAGGAAAGGTAAAAAGTACAGAAAAAGACCTTTTTGAAAAAGAAACGGGCTCGGGGGGTAAGTTATGAAAAGGGAAGGTGCAAGCACCCTTTTCATCCGTAGTTATCTACGGGCTCTTAACTTGCTTAACTCATGTTTTGTTTGTTTTGAATTAAAAAAAAGTATAAGGACTTTAGCGTAAATGCGTAGCCTTAGTTTTTTGAAATGATATTGAAAAGATATTTTTTATTGAGCTAGGCAGTTTAAGAGCACTACCCTATTTAACTGGTCTTTTTCTGTAAGTTTTAAAGTTCCCAGGACTATCCATACTATATAGGAGTAGGTAGTCCTTGTTTATATTGGACGTGCGGGTCATCGAAGGGTCATCAAGTGGTCGTAGAAGGCAACTTATGAGGATACTTTAGCATTTCGAAGGGACTATCATCATTTAATCA
The DNA here is from genome assembly GCF_029867415.1 of Vicia villosa. NCBI lineage: Eukaryota > Viridiplantae > Streptophyta > Magnoliopsida > Fabales > Fabaceae > Vicia > Vicia villosa. The sequence goes on along the minus strand of NC_081180.1, from coordinate 80,498,867 downwards.
AAGGCAACATCGAGGGACAAGATCATTTTTACCGTAGGCAACTCGAAGGGTCTATGATCTTTTATGATGATTTTTATTCGTAGGTAACCCTGCTAAGAGTATCCTCACATTCGAGGGACATGACCGTTTAATTTGTAAGGCAACAAAGAGGGGCGTACCCTAGAGGTGAGTGTGTTCGGCAATCACGTGTGTTAGATTCAATTATTTATTATCTTGAGTTTAGGTTAGCTAGCGTTCAATTGATCTTGCCATACAAGCCTATTAACATACATCTAAGCAGTTATAAGGTGCAGAAAATAAAGGCAGAAATTAAACCTAAGCTATTACATGGCTTCGGGATGGGGGTACAATAAAAACCTTGTGGGAAATAAAGCGCGGAAAGTATAAGGATTAAATGTACAAAATTGAGTAAAATTGCAAACGTCCATGAGAGAGAGAGTCTGATGCCTCAATGATAGTAATGCCTCGCAAAACGAGAAAATGTTAGTGATGGATATATACAATTACGCATTAGAAATGATAAAAATTAGTAACAAGTAATTACCATTAAGAAAAATAAAATTTAAACATATCAAATTCTAAAAAAAGACTAATTAAAATGTTTTTATTTTTTTTTATAATTAAAATTAAACTTAAAAAACATGTGTTTGTATTTTTATTTATTAAAGGAAAAAAATAACTAATAGAATATAATTTTGGTTTTTTAATAATATGACAAATGAAATCAAAATTCTAAGATAATAAACTATTTTTGAGGTTTTTATATTATTTAATAGCAGACTAAGTTAAACAACCAAAATTTAATTTATACATTACTTTTTATTAAATTATATTAGTTTTAAAAGACAAAAACTAACTAGAAATAAATCTCTTAATCTAACATTAGTAAGAAAAATTGAAGAGAAACAAATAGAAGGGACTTGGGGCGGTGCATCTCTATTTCATCAGCATGACCAATTCAAAAAATTTCATCCAGAATCTCAAGGCCACTAGATCACTGACATGTGGCAGGGTATTATTAAAAGATAGAAACCTTAACAACATTTACCATACATAAAATTCTAAACGTGAAACACAAACACAATTTCTTTTCATCTCTGCATCTCTTCCCTTCTACATTTCAGAAGACACAAACATTCAAATACTTTTTTTTTACTAAACACAAACATTCAAATACTTAATCTTGCAAAAGGGTGAAATAAGTGGAACGAGTCTACCTGCTTGAGCTAGGAGGTCGACGATCTGTGAGGTGGTTCTCGCGTCGGGGAGGAAACAGAGCCGTGGTGGTTCTGGATGGCCGGAGTTAGAGAACCCGCGCGTGGCCAAGCGGTTGGATCGACGGTGGTTGTGTTGCCGTGTTGATGTGGATTCCGCGTGTGAACGGTGGAAGGGCAAACATTTGTCTTTGCGGTTGCATCAAGGAGGACGCGGTGTCGACACGGTGGTGAATCGGCGCGGGTGGACGACCTTGAGGCGCGGCGGAGCTGCTCCGATATCGTTTCTCCTTCTTTCTTTCCTGAAAAAAAACAAATAAGGCAATGGTGTAAATTAAAAAAAACTGATTTGTGGTTTATCATTTGAGATGCTGGTTATTGTTGTCTTTTGATATCAGATTTACAACAGATTTGATGGTGAGATATGGTTATGAGGGATTGGTTTTCATGGTTAAAGTTTTGTTTATGAGTGAGGTTAATGGTTGTCATGGAGAAAGTTTAGATTGACGGCATGAAAGGTGATGTTGTTTAGTTTTGGTTCATGTGATATTTTTAGATTAGTGGTGAATAAGGGTTTTTGTCGGTGGCAGACTGTTAGGTGAGAGAGAGACGATAAGGTTCTTGTTTTTCGTAAGTTTTGAGAAAGTGTCTCTATTTGTATTAGAATTTTAGGTTAAATTAAAATAGAAATTAGTTAAGACAAAATCAGTAATTAAATAACTAAGTTAAACATCAAAATATTTGTTTTTATTTTTTTTCTAAAAATAGGAAAATCAAATCAAAACTTTAATGTAACTTGAATTTGAATAAAAAACTACCATATATATTTTTTATAATTTTTTGAGTTATTTTATGCATAAGAATTTGAAAAAAGTTAAAATAACAAAATTTCAAAAATAACTAAAATAAAAAACGAAAATTAATATTAAATTATTAAAAAAACTAATTTTTGTGATTTTTGATTAATTTGTGATAAAAAGTGCATAAATCATAAAATAAAATTATTTAAAAAAATAAAATAAATAAAAAACGAAAAATTAAAAAGAAAATATATTTTTGTGATTTTTTTGGAATAAAAGTAAAGCTAATGTTAGAAACAAATAAAAGGAAAAAAAAAAGTTTAAAAAAATGGGATTCGAACCCAGGACCTTATACTTGCAAACCTTACTTCCTTACCAATTGGGCTATATTATTTGTTCGAAATAAAAAGCCAATTGAAAGTTTATGAAGCATTGTCCAACATTTTGCTATTTATTAAAATATAAATAATTTAAGGGTAAACTATTATATTTTAAAAATAGACTTTAAATCGAATATTTATAAAATTCAGGATGTCAATGTAAATGAATCCAAGATTTTATAAAAATCCAATTTTGAAAATAATTTCGAATTTTTTTTCTTTTTTTTTTGAAAATGTGGGCAAATTTTGGGGTATGACATACGCTTAATCACTCAAAAAACTTTACTAACGTGATCTTAATCGAGAAAGGGAAATTTAATCACGATTTTCAATCACCACAATTCACCGCCCTCTTGTGCTTGAGGTCACTTGTTCAACAACTTGTTGAGCAAAATTTCTTAGACATGTTGTGTGACATTTTGGCGCACGTACTGCTCAGTTTATGTTATATGATCGCTTCAACATCTGGTTAGAAAATCTTTTTCAATTCGAGTATGATCAAAAGATTACTTTTGGAAGAAGTTTGTTAATCCAAATTAATTTGGAAAAATATTTTATTAAATACAATCCATAATGGTTGAATAAGATTTAATTGTATATGATTTAGTTAAAATATTTGAATTTGATTTAATCAAAGAATATTTGATTGGATTTGCATGGAAGAAAATATTTAATTGGATATGCTTTGAAAGAAGATTTGATTCAGTTTTATTTAGTCCACAATTTTGATGAAATTGATATACAAAGATATTGAGTTAAGATATAATTAAACAAATATTCCATGAAGAGATTTAATTGGATTTGTTTTAATTATAATATATGAATTTGCACTTAATGAGAAGATCCCTGATCTCTATAGAAGATGACTTAAAGTGCGTTTTAGTTTTTGGAGAGTTTTTGTTATGAATCCTTTACTTGAGAAGTTATAATTGTTATTTATATCAAATAAAGTGAGTATTGGATTTGTTTAATGAAGATTCAAAATTGGTTGTATGAAGATTCACGAAATGCAAGATGCCAAGCACAATGTCCATGACTTCCTGTCTCGAACAGTTTGTTTGGAACATGTTCTGGCCTGGGCCGAGCAGGCCCAGCTCCTCTCACTAGTCGAGCAGGCCCAATTCATTGGGCCCATTTACTGGATAACCGTCAAGGAGTTATCCACGCGCGAAGACCACGCGTCACGCAGCGGGGGATTCGGTCAACCACCTCCGAACCCTACGCTATGATCATCCAGAACGTGGGTCACCTGCTGACTCAGCCCTAGCACAAGGACGTTTTGGCAGTTTCCTAGCACGTGGGCCTCCAATTAGATTCGGCCCAATTAGGAAACCTTGGCCCAGCGCTGGAGGCTATAAATACCCTCTCTCACCAGAGGGTCAGGTATTCTATTCCATTCTATTCACTCTTAACCCTCATTCTCTGATAGCTACTAACTTAAGCATCGGAGAACCTTGCAGGTACCCCCCCCATCTTGCTCTCCAAGCCAGATTCTGCTGCCTTGACGATTCTTCTGATCAGGTACGATCAGTGGCGCCGTCTGTGGGAATCTTGCTCCCCCTTCTTTAACAAAGATCAAAGCATAACCTTTCACGATCGTCATGGCTAACAACAACAACATCCCAAGCTCCGACCCCTTCCTCCTGGAACATCTGATCGAAGATTCCACCCGCGAGGTGACGAATCGCCGCCGGCAAGAAGAACCACAACATGCCCTTGCCGGACAGGGAAGGTCGAGACATGAGACTTCGAAACCTAGGAGGCAGCGGGTCCAGAACATCCAGCAGCTGCAGGGCCTCCAACAGGTTCAAAATGTCGAACAAAACCCTCCCGAGGGACACGTTCAGAACGGGGAAGACCAGCAGGCCCGAACCCACAATGGGCCTGAGCGCCCCCAGAATGAGAATGAGACCGACGCCAGAGATGGGCACGCCGCTTCCTCATTCACCCACACCTCCGACAGGCAGAGGACCCGTCATGTAGAAGAGGAGGAACCGCTCAACATCCCCGAGGATGCTGACCCCATCACTGTCCTCCTGCTCAAAGAACTGCAAAAGACGAACAGCCTCCTCCGACTTCAGGACGACCGTATCCACGAGCTGGAAAGGAAGCGACGGTACCGCTCCCCTCCGCGGAGACATTACCGGTCGCGCTCCTATTCCTCCTCGCGCTCACCTCCGAGGAGGCACCGCCGGCGTTCCCCATCTTCTTCACGCTCGCCACCTAGAAGACACCGCCGTCGAAGATCATATTCCCGCTCTCCACCAAGAAAGAGCAGGAAGAACCAGAGACCAGAGGCCACTGAAGCAAGAAGCCTCTCCCCCGAGCAGGGTCATCAGGGCCCCTCCAAGGCTGTGCTGAAACCCCGCGAGCGTCCCTCTCCTCGGGATAATCGCGCCGGTCCCAACAATGACCAGGAAAGACCCCGGCGAGGCAGACATTCAACTTCACCAAGACCGAGCGACGAAGAGGACTTCCGCAGCCCTTTGTCCGAGAACATCCGAAGAGCCCGCCTTCCTCGAGGGATGGAAAAACCCCCAGCGTTGGACCAGTATGATGGAACCACTGACCCCGACGACCATATTCGGAGCATTGAAGCGGTCATGGACTACCACGTCGTCAAGGGCTCTATCAAGTGCCGCATCTTCCCGACCACCCTCAGGAAGGGAGTAATGACTTGGTACAGAAACCTCCGCCCCAACTCCATCCATTCCTGGACCGACCTCAAGGAACTCTTCCTGAGCCATTTCACAGCCTCCCGACGACAACCAAAATCAGAGGCCAATCTCGAGGCCGTGATACAAGGGCCCAACGAACCTCTTCGGGATTACCTCGACAAGTTCAACAAGGAGGCCGTCCAAGTACAAACAGAAGACTACATGAAGAGATACCTCTTAGAACGGGGACTTCTCCCCGGCAGTGACTTTAAGAAGGCCATTAAGATTGAAAAGGTCCACTCCATGAACGCCCTCCTTCGCAAAGCCCAAGCGTTCATCGCGTTCGAGGAAGGAGAGGCTGCTGCCATCAAAGCCTCGCGAGGCAGTGACGCCGCTCGCAGTTTAAACTACGAGCACCCAGGCTCGAAGAGAGGGCATGAAAAAAGGAAAGACGACAAATCTCTCGACATCAAAGAGCGCCGAGGACCATCTGGTCGCTTCAATGACTACACCCCTCTGAACACCTCGCGGGAGAGGATCCTGGCCGAATGCCAAAACACCGACTTCAAGAAATCAAACATCAGGCCCCCAAAGTCGAACCCCGCAAGGCCGGGAACCGACAAATCAAAGTATTGCAAATACCATAAAAGTCACGGCCATCTGACCGAAGAATGCATCCATCTCAAAGATGTAATTGAAACACTGATCAAGGAGGGCCGCCTTTCGAGATACAGAAAGAAAGGGGAACCTTCCCGAAGGGACGACCACAGAAACTCTGACGAAGGGAATTCACCGGATAACAGGCCCCTACAAGTAGCACTGTCCGTCACTCGCCCAGAGGATTTCGTGCCATCAGCCGGGATCCTCACCGCACTCAGCAAATGGGAAAATTTCCCATTCACCATGGTCGTCTCCAACGGCGGGGATCCAGGCTCCCTCACCATCAGTTCAGTCAAGAGAAAGTTCGATGAGTTGCTCAGCGCCAACGCGGACCTCGGCCCCACGCTGCGGAAGTTCCGGGGAAAGTCAGAACCAATCACTTTCTACCTGGAAGAACTGCCCGACGGAGCTCCAAACGCCACAATCCCCCTGCTCGTCCGAGCTAGAATGGCGAATTTGGACGTCCGACGGGTCTTGGTCGACGAAGGCAGCTCGGTCGACATCATGTACTCCCACCTCTTCCAGACACTCCAGCTGGACGACTCACATCTCACTCCCTATGTGGGTTCGGACCTCCAAGGTTTCAACGGAGCTACCACCAAACCATGGGGTTACGTCGAGCTGATTGTCACCTTCGGAGAAGGGGAAGCCTCCAGGCAAGTCAAAACCAGATTCTTGGTGATCGACTGCAAAACCCTGTACAATTGCATTATCGGGCGCCCCACTCTAGCCGAGCTAACCGCCGTGCCCTCCACTGTTCACCTAAAGATGAAGTTTTACACAAGGACAGGACGAGTGGCCACCATCAACGCCGATATCGAAGCTGCCAGGAGAATCTTTGACGCCTCCGTCAAAGGACTAGAACTGATCGCCCCTCCGACCAACTCCAACAAAAAGCCAAGAGCCGAAGACAAACATCCTCGAGAAGACCAGCATCAGACAACCAACGTCAGCTCAGTCGACCTTGATGCACGGTTTACAGAGGAAGAACTGAAGATCGGGGAAGAAACGCAATCAAAGGCAACTCATCCCGTCCGACCTATCCCCGACGGAGATTTCGAGCTGGTCCCCCTGGGCGACAACCCCGATAAAGCAGTAAAGATCGGCAAGGGCATCCCAGATCTACCAAGGAAGCAGCTCATGGCCTGCCTTCGAGCCAATGCAGACTTGTTCGCTTGGAGCGCCGCAGAAATGCCTGGACTCGACCCCGAGGTCGCCTGCCACCACCTCTCCATCAATCCAGCCGCGAAGGCCGTAGTTCAACGTAGGCGTCGGCAGTCTCCCGAGAAAGCGGAGGCTGCCGAGAAAGCTGTAAAAGACCTCCTAGAGGCAAATTTTATTTCCGAGGCCAAATATTCAACTTGGCTCTCAAACGTTGTACTTGTTAAGAAATCTAATGGAAAATGGAGAATGTGTGTTGATAATACCGATCTTAACCGGGCATGTCCAAAGGACGCCTATCCTTTACCTAACATTGATAGACTGGTCGACAACTCGGCCGACTATAAACTATTGTCTTTGATGGATGCTTATTCAGGTTACAACCAAATCCCCATGGCGAGGAGCGACAAGCAGTGCACAGCGTTTATGACGGAGTCGGGCAACTATTACTACAACGTAATGCCCTTCGGCCTCAAAAACGCTGGGTCCACGTATCAACGGATGATGAACAAAGTTTTCCGAGGAGAGATCGGCGACACCCTCGAGGTATATATGGACGACATGATCGTCAAATCTCGAGAGGACGCCGACCACACCTCCCACCTCGAGCGGGTGTTCGAGCGGGCCAGATCCTGCAAGATGCGCTTCAACCCGGAGAAGTGTACTTTCGGCGTCCGCGCAGGCAAATTCCTCGGTTTCTACTTGACCGAACGAGGAATAGAAGCCAACCCGGACAAATGCCGAGCATTCTCCGAACTACCCACTCCTAATAATAAAAAATCCATCCAAGTCTTGAACGGGATGCTCACCGCACTATCGCGTTTCGTCGCGAAATCCGCCTAACACGCACTCCCTTTCTTTAAACTACTACGAAAAGAAGCAACCTTCGAATGGTCCGAGGAATGCGAACGAGCACTTTCACACCTCAAACAAGTGCTCTCCAAACCGCCCGTCCTTTCTCGACCCAATAACAACGAGCCTCTATATCTGTACCTAGCCGTTTCAAACGAGGCAGTCAGCGCGACTCTGATCCGAGAAAACGAAAGCGGACAAAAGCCCGTATATTTCACCAACAAAGCCCTGCAAGGCCCCGAGGTGCGATACCAACAGATCGAGAAAGTCGCCATGGCCCTTGTGATAGCGGCCAGAAGGCTGCGGTACTATTTCCTCGCCCACACCATCTTCGTCCGAACAGATCAACCCATCAAGCAGCTCCTCAGCCGACCAGATATGGCCGGCAGAATGCTAAGGTGGTCCCTCGAGCTATCGGAGTTCGACATACAGTACGAAAACAGGAAGGCATTAAAAGCTCAGGATTTGGCAGACTTCGTGGCAGAGATGACCTCGATGACCGACTCCCCAGATCCGACCAGGAACAAATGGACCATTTACGTAGATGGCGCCTCAAGCAATTCAGGAAGCGGGGCAGGAATTATCCTAGAAAACGACGAAGGACTCATCATCGAAGTATCTTTGGTCCTATCTTTCAACACGTCGAACAACCAGGCCGAATACGAAGCCCTCCTTGCAGGTCTGAGACTTGCCGAGGATGTGGGCGCACGTGAGGTCAAGATCTACACAGACTCCCAACTCGTCGATTCCCACATCAGCGGCGATTACCAAGCCAAAAACGACGTACTCGTCGAGTACCTCATGCTCGTCAAGGATAAGATGAAAAAATTCATCAAAGCAGAAGTCGAGCATATCCCCCGAGTACACAACTCGCGCGCCGACGTGTTATCCAAACTTGCGAGCACGAGAAAGAAAGGAGGAAACAAGTCGGTCATCCAAGAAATCCTACCCAGGCCAAGCATAGGCGAAAACGTGCGGGCTCCACAAATATTCGCTATCGGGGACAACCATTGCTGGATGACCCCAATATATAACTTCCTCACGAAAGACGAACTTCCCGCTGAGGCAAAGGAAGCTTCAGCGATTAAAAGACGAGCCTGTTCGTATACTATCCTCGAACACAAACTGTACCGACGAGGCTTCTCCATCCATCTCCTCAAATGCGTCGACGCTTCGCAAGCACTTGAGGTACTCCAAGAGCTTCACGAAGGAATCAATGGCCAACACCTCAGCGGACGATCACTGGCGAGGAAAGCCCTCAGAGCCGGCTACTATTGGCCGACCATGCAGCAAGACGCCAAAGAATACGTCCAGAAATGCGATAAATGTCAGCGACACGCCGACATGCACCTGGCCCCCCCGAACGAGCTCAAATCTCTCTCCTCGCCTTGGCCTTTCTCCACATGGGGAATGGACCTCCTCGGACCTTTCCCGGTCGGGTCTTACCAAAATAAATACCTAGTGGTCGCTGTGGATTACTTCACGAAATGGATAGAAGCCGAAGCGCTCGCCAAAATCACGTCCCAAAACGTGCTCCGCTTTTATAAGCGGAACATACTCGCTCGGTTTGGGGTGCCACAGGCGATCATTACCGATAACGGCACCCAATTCACGGACAAAAAATTCCAAGAGTTCATAACCAAACTCGGGACGAAACAACACTTCACTTCAGTCGAACACCCTCAAACGAACGGACAAGCTGAAGCCGCCAACCGGGTCATTCTCCGTGGACTGAAGAGAAGGTTGGGCGAGGCAAAAAAGGCTTGGGTCGAAGAGTTACACAGCGTCCTCTGGGCGTACAGGACGACCCCACACTCGACCACAGGCGAAACACCGTTCAGGTTAACCTATGGCACCGAAGCCGTGATCCCCGTGGAGATCCGAGAACCATCTCGTCGAACTGAGTCACCTCTCGAAGAGGAACTCAACGACGAAGCTATGAGAGAAGAGCTCGACATGGTCGAGGAAATCCGAACAGGATCCTCGCTCGGAGAAGCGAAACTGAAACAACAAATAACCTTACGCCATAGCACTAAAGTTATCAAACGCGGGTTCGAAATTGGAGACTTGGTCCTCCGCAGAAACATGAAAGATTCGCGCGAGGGCAAACTAGCCCCGAACTGGGAAGGTCCGTATCGAGTATACGATAAAACCGAAAACGGTGCATATTACCTCGAAAACCTTCTCGGCGAAAAACTTGCTCGACCTTGGAACACTGAAAAACTCAGACGCTACTACAGTTAGAAACAACCTAACGCTACCCGGCCGCTCGTAACGAACACGAGGAGAAGCTGGGCAAGGACTCGCACCATGGTACAAGCGCGTATGCTCCACGACAGCTTCAGTTGGATAACCCTACCAGGAGGCAAAGCCGACTACGCGGCGGGCCTTACACACAGACTCTCCGCGGAAGTACCTGCACGGCAGAACCCCAGCTCGCGATGGGATCGTTCACGCCGCGAGCACCTGACCCCGACCGCGGCCTCGAGCTCGCTTATAGCGCACACCTGCTCTGCGCACCCGGACCGTTCCCCACACGCCCGGGCCATAAACCTCGGCCGAGCACAAACATAAATATTCGATTAACAGATAAGCATAAACATTGGAGCATAAAACGCAGAACAATATTAAAAACCGACCAAACTGGCCGGGGATATCCAAATATTACAAAAACTATCCGGGCATCGCCCAACTAACTACTTTGGCACGCAGGCCACAAAACATTGGCACGCAGGCCACAAAACGGCGGGCACGCAGGCCACTATCAAGAAATTGGTTAGACATCACAATCCTCCTCCTCGGCACCGTCATCCTCACCCTGGGGCTCCTGCTCATCTTCCCAGTCCTCGAACTCCGGATTTGACTCAATCCGACCGTCCACAACCTTGTTGTACGGACCAATGCCCTTCGTCACCAAGCGCGGATTGAGGACTTTCAGCTGATCCACTGCGGCTTTAAATCCAACCCCCAGAGTAGCGACACAGTCAACCTCCAGCTCCCTCACCTTGCCCAGAAGCTGGGAGCGGGTCACCAAAGCTTTCTCGTCCTCATCCTCCTCGGCAGCAGGGAGATGAGACCTCTCCAGCTCGGCAATTCGCTCACGGAGCCTTTCCCCCTCAGCCTCCAAATCCCTGACTTTGTTCCGCTCTTTGCAGAGGTCTTCGACGATGCCGCTCTGAACCTCATACTTGTCCTTGTACTGTTCGAACTCGTGCTCCAGCTCATCATACTTGGTCTGCAGAGCATCATAGTCCTTCTGAGGGCAGACCCTTTGGGCATTGAGGGCCAAGGCCAGGGCGGCCACCCTCATCATCCCTTCAAGATCCTCGGACAAGTCCTTATCCCGGGCCGCCCGATCACGCCTGACTATATGCCTCACCTCCTCGCGCTCCAGCAGCACATTCCTCTTGGAGAAGATCCCCCTGTGCAGAGTATATGAGGGCAGCACAATGTCCTCCTCGGACGGGTTGTCATTGATAAGGGGGCGAAGTTCGGGAGTCCCCTCATTCTTTTGTTTTTTCCCGGCCGGAGAATTTCCCGAAGTCGTCCCGACCGACGAAGGGGAGCCACCGTCGGGCGCTCCCGCAGCAGCCGCCTTGACCTCCTCGACCCGCGATCGCTTCACGGTCAGCTTGATGGGCCCCTTGTTCTTTGCCCTCATCTTCACAATCTTGTCATGAAGGTCGGCCATTTTTCCTGCAAAATAAAGAGTTAGAACCGAAAGGATATTACTCGAACAAGAAATAGTTATCTCACCTAACAAAATTATCGCATCCCCATAACTCCAACACTCGAGGATGGCTTTTGTGTTGATATACCGAGGCTCCAGCATAGGGCCTCCATCTTCCTCGACTAAGGGATCCCCGTTGGGATAGGTACATACTGCCGGTCTAAACCCGTCCACGAAAGAAGCGAGCCGCTGATAACCCCCCGTATCGCGCTCATTGAGATCCTCGTCCCGGAAGATGTAATAGTCGGTCCCATGCTCGAAATGGTCAGGCTGCCACTCTAACGGGAACCGAGCAGCTGGGCCCACTCTCCTCACCCCATCCTCAATATACTCGCGTTCCTCGAACAAATGATTCTCGGCATCAGGAGTGAGCGACTTAATTATAAAATACCGGCTCTTGAAATGCTTGATAGAGTCCTGGTAGATGGCGAACAGCTTCTTCGGCTGCTTAAAGGACACCCAACTCCACTTGCCGTCCGGATCGCGCAACCTCTGCAAATGAAACACTCTGAAGAAAAGAGGCAGGGTCGCTTCGACCTCCAAGTACCCGCATACGACCTCAAAGGCCCTTAAGAACGCTAAAGCGTTGGGATGGAGCTGAGACGGGCACAGGCGCAACCAACTGAAGACACTCCGTTGCAAATGAGTGAAGGGGAGACGGAGACCAACCTCCTTAAAGACGAACTCATACATTGCGAAACGGGGACCGGGGAATTGCGAGCAGATCCTCTGATGAGATTTAGGCACAAAGGCGCCCCAAGAAGGCTCCTCGTCTTGGTCAAGGTCCTCGATGACGTTAAAGGCTTCCTTGGGACGACTTGTGAAGCGCGACGCAATCGTCCTCGGAGCAACGGCCACCCATTCCTCAAGTTTCCGCGGGGAAGTCTCGACGACGGGAACACCCTCGTCCTGCGAGCAACCAACAGCTTCATCCCCGTCTGATATGTCGAAGGCGACATCGTCTTTGTTCTCGTCGGCCATTTACCTGAAAAGCAGAGGAAACAGTGAATTCGACTGGTCAAATCCACCCTTCCACCGCAAGTCAAGTGAAAGGGCGAGGAAAAGAGACGAGGAGAGAATTCCACCCCCCTCGGACACTGACGAGCCAAATTAGAAGCACCCGCAAAGTAAAGCCGCCACGTACGGCAATGGACGGCAGGTGCATCTAGCTCCCCGGCAAACTCACACCCTAACTGAGGCATGCCGTCTCCTTCGCTCGTCTCAAGCAAATTGTTCACTATTAAATCTAAAGCATGGACGTCTAATTCAACTATTCCTGTCCCGCTCACTCAAATCTTACTCGGCAAACACATGAAAGAAATAACGATCTCCTACGACTACTCGGCAAAATCATGAAGCTTGCTCGACGCACTCATCAATCCTGCCCGCCGCACTCGAAGCTAAAACATAAAACTTAAATGAAAGCAAGGAGGAGACGAGGAACTTACTTGAAGTAGCAGAAGAAAGAAGTGCGAGACGAAGAGGAGAGCTGTGAGCGAGTCTTGTAAGTTTGCAAAATGTTAAGTGACAAATGAATGGTCTTCTCGCTCTTTATATAGGGAAAGGAGGCCAAAGGGTGTCATGATAGCCTAGGCAGCCTAGGAGACGCCATCATTGATTACACCCCCAAGGCAGCTCCATCCACGAAAGGGTGCCACGTCACGAAACAACTTTGGAAACCCAAACGGCGCAGTCTGCATTTATGCCTAAAAACGGCGCTGCAATGATGACAGTCTCCAAAACTGCCACCTGTCAGCCACACTCTGACAAACAGCAACCAAGCATGTCAAGAGGAAACCAAGGGACTGCCATCTCCTCGACGGGTCTTCGAGGACACCATCCGACCACCCTTGGCTCTTATCCCCAGCAGCCACCTTTTCCCTCGCAGACTTAGTCGTACGACGAGATCCCAATTGACGACCAACATTCGTGCTCTTGCTCGGCCAGCCTCTTGGCTAAAGTCATCACTCTCACAAGACTAATGACTTGGGGGGCTCCTGTTCTGGCCTGGGCCGAGCAGGCCCAACTCCTCTCACTAGCCGAGCAGGCCCAATTCATTGGGCCCATTTACTGGATAACCGTCAAGGAGTTATCCACGCGCGAAGACCACGCGTCACGCAGCGGGGGATTCGGTCAACCACCTCCGAACCCTACGCTATGATCATCCAGAACGTGGGTCACCTGCTGACTCAGCCCTAGCACAAGGACGTTCTGGCAGTTTCCTAGAACGTGGGCCTCCAATTAGATTCGGCCCAATTAGGAAACCTTGGCCCAGCGCTGGGGGCTATAAATACCCTCTCTCACCAGAGGGTCAGGTATTCTATTCCATTCTATTCACTCTCAACCCTCATTCTCTGATAGCTACTAACTTAAGCATCGGAGAACCTTGCAGGTACCCCCCCATCTTGCTCTCCAAGCCAGATTCTGCTGCCTTGACGATTCTTCTGATCAGGTACGATCAGAACACAAGATAAATTGAAATATATATCTTTTAAGATTTGGTTTCTATTATGTTCTATAAGAGATATATTTGTGTTAGCATGTGTTTGAATTTAGAAAAAAAAAATCAATTTTTAACAAGATTGCTTTTGGAGTTCTAATTTGTTCAAGATTTGTATCAATCAATGATCTTAATCATCATAATAAAGATTTAATTGAACGTTTGCATTGTTAGAAATATTTAATATGAAAATAATTCAACAAGATTGAATTTGTTATAATCGAGATTAAAATTAATTTTAGATATGATTAATTAAGATTGGCAATCAACATAATTAAAGATTGATTTCGTGTGCTTTTTGGAGTATCCACCGTATAAAACGACAACCCTATAAGAATTTGGAGCTGGACTTTTGTTACTATATAAGGAGATGATCTCCTTTGTGAAAACTTAAAACCTCGGAGAAAATATTTACTCCATAGGAGAGTTTTAGTTGAGTCTTGTTTTTGTAGTTTGTATACTTTATTTTTGGGAATTAATTCTAAATTAGCATAATAGAGTTTTGAGTTGTGTTACAGTCTTATCTTTCATCTTTGTATTTGAATAAACACTTGGGAGAGTGATAATGAGAGGTGCTTAGATTCAGGGGGAGCCCTGATCGAATCTTCAAGGATAGTACTACGAAAGCGACACTGGATGAAGTGAGTTCAGAGAAGACCAAATGTACTTCTGACTATTAGAGTGAAGTTCTTTCTATAGGGAGTCTTGAATGAAAATTCACGTGTAGTATTACAAAAAGATGCGTTGAACTAGGAGAGTTCAAATCAGACCAATTTGCATTTCTAACATTAAGAATGTATTTCCCTTTCATTGGGTTACCCCCTCCACACGTAGGTGATTTTGCATCGAATTGGTTTACCAATTCATGTGTTATTTATAGGGTTAATAGCTATTTACCCCCTGCCATATGGGGCCTTTACGAAAAACCCCTGTAAAATTATCCTTACATAAATGAATAAACACATGTGGCATTTAAAGAAAATGGAAAAAAACGGAAAAACAATGACACATCAACATTTTGGATGCCTTGGCATGTGGAAGGTTTTAATAGTGACTTTTTCAAAATTATAGGGTCATCCATGTGACTTTTTTTTACAGGGGGTGTAATACGGTGAACTGACTTTTTATAATTGAAATGTTGTGGTTAAGCATGAGTCGCCACCGACTTTTATTTTATCCAAACAAATTCAGAAAGGCTAAAAGAAACAGAAAAAAACCTTTTAAAGAAATCTAAGTTCGGGGGGTAATTTATGCAAAGGGAAGGTGTAAGGCACCCTTTGCATCCATGGTTTTCCATGGGCTCTTAATTGCTTTGCTTGCTCGTTTTTAGAAAATGTAGATGAAAGAGAAAAAATGGACTTTAGCTCGTAAATGAGCGTAGCCAGTTTTTGAAGAATTTTGAGAAAGAATATAGAAAATAGAGCATGGCAAGGCAATTAGGGGCAATTACCTTAAACTCAGATGATAGGTCTCTTTTTAGCCTTTCAGAATGAAAGGGTCAGTCCTTGCCATAAGTGGGCAGGAAGCCTTTCCTTTGGAGGTTGAAGGGTCGTCGAAACATCCTTTGCCATAAGACTGTCCCATGCCATAGAAGGGCAGGTAGTCTAAGGTAAGGATCAGAATAAGCCTTATTCGTAGGCAACCAGAGGATACCTCAGCCTTTTCCGTAGGCAACTTCCGAGGGTCGAGGTCATATTTGTGTATCGAAGGCAGCATCATTTAGGGTCGCATGACCTTTATTTATCGAGGCAGCATGGCTGAGGTATCCTCGTATTCGAGGGACATGGCTTATTCTGCAAAAAACCCAAAGGCAACAGGCAACAAGGCAACATAGAGGTTACCCCAAAAGCGTGCGTGTGTGCAACAATCACGTGGTTCAATTCGAAATATATTATCTTATAATTTAATGACTCTAATTCAGTTCAAAGTTGCACTCCCTAAATTACTAACCACGCAGTTTAACATAAAGCAGTAACAGTAGCAATATGGGGAAGGGGAAAATGAAGCCAGCGGATCCCCAATAGGGTTTGGCATAAGTAATAATAAAAGACAGAAAGTATCAGGGTTAAGGTTTAGGGTTACCAATACTCGTGGCATCGGCAATCGACAAACCCTGAAAATTGGAAAAGAAAGAATAAACAGAAGGGTGAGTGCATTATCAGTTCGAAGGCAAGAGAAATAACCCTAAAATAAAGGATAAATATTGTAAGGCAAAATAAATAAATAAAGAAAAATAGATACTTAGCTTTGCATTTGATCTGGCGCATAGTCGGAATAAACCTGTTGCTAACCCTGAAAAGGCATAAAGAAACAGAAAGTTTTCAGTGTAGGAATGATCCTCGCCAACCTTGATTAGAGCACAAATTAACCATGATTAATAGAATAAATGAAAACCAAACTCATTAATTATTGGTTTTCAACCTAATTAATTAAATCGGTCAAAAATAAAATTTCGATTTAATTTTAAAATGCTAAGATTGATTTTTAATCAATTATAAACAATTTTAATTAATTAAATAAATCAAATTATTCTAAAATAATTAACAAAACAAATTATTACTAAAATAAATTTATTAACTAAATATTATTAACATAAATTTTATGAGAAGGAAGGTTTTAAAATATTTTTAGAATAAATATTAATAAACAACGCAAATAATAAATAAAAGAAGAGATTATGTAATAAATAATTAAAAAAAATTGAAGAAACTTAGCTCTACTTGTATGTGATACAGGGCTGGGAGTCCATGGTGGACTACTGGATTCGCAAGCGTCGGATGTGCATACAGCATGATCGAACAATCGATTTGGTGAAGGAGCATGGCAAGTATGTACACAGGCGTAGCGTAGAATCTTGCATCAAATAGTGGCATGGCGCTTTATTAAAAATAATGTCTTGAGCATGGTTCGAACCGTAGCTCTCTTACTCAATAGCCAACAACCTTTGCCAACTGCGCCACATTTTGATCCTGTTAAGATAACGCACGCATCAGTATATAACATAAAATTGGCATATGAATTTAAAAATTAAAGAGCGCACGCCCCTGTTTCTTCTTCTTCTTCGTGGATTTCTGGAAACAACAATACTTTTGCCTACGGTTTTTTACCATAGCCATAGCCGTGATTATCCAATTTCATGATACGAAGCCGATGAACACCAAACGAAAATCCAGATCGAATAGAAACAATCTTTTAAGCGCAAAAACGTGATTAATTCCAACCAATTCGGCCTCTAACCGCGTACCCCCAAATCTCAACCTTGAAACCCTAACTATGGTAGATCACGAAACCTGTAACAAAAATCAAATTAAATAGCACAGGGAGTTTGCAAAACAAATTTTAAACATGAAAATACATTCAAACACGATTTATGATATGCATATGGATGAGTTCGGATTCGGAAAAAATTGGAGGAAAAACGTGAACACCAGGATACGTTTTTAGCGTGTTATGATCAAGGTGAACGTTCAGTCGTGTTCAAGAAACTCCAGAGGATTGATTGCAACGCCTTTATTGGTCTGAATCGATCTCCAATCCCCTCTGCTATCCTTCTGTGTTTCACGATTTTTGTGAGTTTGTGGTATGTTTTTCTGCGGCAAAAAAAAGAAGTCCCCTTAGCATCTGATAACGTTTTGTTATATATGGAGATGGATTAGGTCACTGAATTTGGAGAAGAATCAAGCAATTCCAATTGTTGAGATTTGATTTACACTTGATTGAAATTGATCATGAAATCTTTCCAAATTGGTCCAATTCTATATTTCACACCCTTTTCACGTTTTAGATTTATTCATGATATTGATTTGAATTGATTAAAATCAAATATATGACCCTTAATCATTAACTTATGATTTTTTTGATTTAATTTGATATTTAAATGAATAAATACAAAATTAGAACAAATAAATCACAAAATAGGCAAGGGTGGGTTTATGGGCTTCCTTGGAGGTAAGATTGGGCTTCTTCTTTTTGTACCTACACACATTAGTAAGAGCAAACAAACAATACATTTTAAAAAATAAAATATTAGTATAATGAATTAAAATGGTTTAATAGTTTTAATTTAAAATTCAATTAAGATTGAATTAAATATTAAACCCATAAACCACGATAATTAGTAAATAAAACTACAGCCATGAACGTATGTGTGAATAAATGCACAATTACGCAAATAATAGGCAAAGCCTAAACCCGTATAAATACAATCAAGAGGGCAAATTTTGGGGTATGACAGCTGCCCCTGTTCAATTATCTTAAACCTGAAGATGTAGAGTGGTTAGTGTGCCAGTCGGTATCTGAAGGTGGAAGATGATTGAACACTAGAATACCAAGAAATTTGCCCTAGCTGACATAGGGACTTTTGTCGGAGATGGGCTTAAAGATGCCATCTGACTTGATAAGCTTGAGAGTTAGAATGTGTCATATGTTAGACTGTTTGCATCCGCGGATGTCTGGAAAACCGTGCGTTAGGCTGAAGACAAGTCGTACGTTAGACTAATCATGATTGCATCCTCAGATGTCTGGAAGACCGTGCGTCAGGTTGATGGATAAGCCGTACGTTAGACTACCCAATTTGCATCCGTAGATGTCTGGAAGTCCGTGCGTTAGGTCGAAGAATAAATCGTGCGTTAGACTATTCTCAATTGCATCCTCGGATGTCTGGAAAACCGTGCGTTAGGTTGATGGATAAGCCGTACGTTAGACTACCCAATTTGCATCCGTAGATGTCTGGAAGACCGTGCGTTAGGTCGAAGAATAGATCGTACGTTAGACTATTCTCAATTGCATCCTCAGATGTCTGGAAAACCGTGCGTTAGGCTTTGAATAAGATTCGAATCTTTGTAATGTACCTGTCAGATAATATTTACTTGGTAACAATGTCAGTTTTATGCAATGTTTATGATGTATGTAATGCATGAGATGGAACACTTCGTATGTTATGTATGAATTATACCCGTATTCAATGTATGAATATGCATGTGATGTATATGATGTATGAATGATGTTGTTATGAGAAAATAAATCTCTGTATCATTGTGATTTGAATATTTGATCTTGTTTTGAAAATGCTCAGCTGGGGATTTATGGTTTCTGCTTGGGAGTGATCAGTAGTTTGATGTACCCTAATTTAGAGATATTGATAAACCATGTTGTAGAAGAGCTACATGTTGGATGACTGGTAGTATTGAAGATGTAAGCTCTGTTGGGGAGCCCTGTCTTTGTCGAGACGAGTATGTTTGAAGATATCTTCTTAATGATTACTCCGTGGGGATATGATCTTATGAACATGGCTCTGTGGGGAGATGTGGGTGTCTTGAAAGTTTCCCCTAGTATCATAGTAACTTACTACTTGATTCAAGACACGCCACTGAGTATTGATCAAGATGTTGAGCTGGACTTGCATAGATTTTCCCCAGTTAGCAGGAACTTTGGAAAGATTCGCCTCGCGAGGACTTTATGAGATATTTACTATGGGCGATATGCCTCTAGTAATCATAGGCTCATGACAACGTCTCACGTTAATTGGGGAGTAGCTTCAGATATACTTGGATGCATGCCCCTGGTTGTTCGAGCATCCATGAGAGATTCTCGGAATCTTGACTTGATTGCCCCAGATTGATTGGATAAAACATGTCATGCCCCTTGTATACGTAAGAGACATGGCTTCTTGGAGTAATTTTGTTTGTCGGGATAACCTTCAGTCATTAGCCATACCCTGTGCAAGTTTATTCTGATGCTAACATTTTGAAATTATGTAGCAGAATATGTTTAATAATGAATTCATGAGATGCAATGCATACGTCTGTCTTGAGTTTTTTGAAAAACATTAAAACTGGAGATGTAAAAACATGACATTTGTAAGAACATGATATTTATAACAACGTGCCGTTTGTAAAAACATGACATCAACTTGGCATTTATGGTAAACCTTAAGGAGTCAGGATACCCTTTTGGTGACAGTATGCTTTTGAACTAACCATGCTTCAATTAGGACTTTCAAGGGTTGTAACGTGGCTTGGTTCACGGTTTAAGAAACAAAGGATAAAGGCTCAAAATTTGATTGTACCCACCCCTCTTCGTGATGATCTTCAATCCTAAGCTCAGTTGATTCAGCTTATGCATTCAGGTTCCAAGAGACTTTTGGATTTGCACCTTTGATAATGATGATGGTTCACAAGCGGAGAGAACTTTTGAGATGGCAGTCACTTCTTCCTTTTGGTGGCCACAACTTTGAGTTGTTCAAGAATTTATTGACTTCATTTTTTTTTTTTCATCTTTTTGATATCCCTAACTTTTGCCTGAACTGTCTATTTTGAGCTTACAGTCAGCGGGAGGCCTTGATTTTTGCTTAAGTCATCTTTTGATTTTTTGACTTAGCAGGCTTTTCTTTGTATATATGTTTTTTCATTTTTTTTTCTTTTTGAGAGATATTGACTGCCTTGTTTGATGATTGATGAACCATCATTGTCTTTTGATTGACATTTCCAACACTTCTTTGATGTGTGCGGATGAACGCTTGTGGTTGAAACCTTTGTTGAAAGGTGTACCGACTGATTCTCTTAAAATAGAATACACAACCAAATTAACTGAGAACTACCCTGCCCCAGGTTATGATCAAGGGTTTTAATTAGTACAAGAAAGAAACTTCTACTTCTTAGGCTCAAAAGGGTTGACGAGGGATTAACATCCTTATATCTCCACTGTTTAGGAATTGAAACAATGCCTGTACATCGTCAGCATAGTCCGCTCAAAAGCATATTGTACGAGATTGCGGTATCATTTTCATCATCCTCCCTCAAAAGGTTTACAGCTTAGCAGAAGTTGAATATTATAAAACATACGCAAAGTAAAGACATAATTTAGAATGAGTGATAGCGAAATAATTTATTCAAGACAAATATATGCAATGCACTGATGATGATTATTAAAACAGATAATGTCTATCATGAGTCGAATGTTTAAACAAACAGGAAAGAACTTCCAAATGAAAGTAGATCTAATGATCCAAAAGTTCGTCCGTCGAGACGTCAATCAATCTTGTCATGACTAGGCATAGGAGCGGTGATCACCACAGGGGTTTCAGGAGGGTTGGATTTGATTTCTCCGTCATTGATCAGATCTTGAATCTTATTCTTTAATGTCCAGCAATTGTTTGTGTAATGTCCAAGACTGTTGGAATGGTACGCGCACCTCGCATTGGGTTTATAGTAGGTGTTAGAATTCGTTGGCTCGATTGCCCTGAGCGTCTGGATCATATGAGTGAATTGATTGTTGTGACTCAGTTGTCGTGATTCCATTATCGTGACTCAGTTGTCGTGACTCAGTTGTCGTGACTCAGTTGTCGTGATTCCATTATTGTGACTCAGTCGTCGTGATTCCATTATCGTGACTCAGTTGTCGTGATTCCATTATCGTGACTCAGTTGTCGTGATTCCATTATCGTGACTCAGTTGTCCTGATTCCATTATCGTGACTCAGTTGTCGTGACTTTGTTGTCGTGGTCTTTTCTGATTTGAGTGTCATGATTAAATCTTTAATGGCACGCTTCAACGGTTTACCATCCTTTACACCATAACCAGGATTGTTCGGATAATAAGCGCATCTCGCATTGTAATTGTACCCCAAGAATAGGAGTGCCTTTAATTCTACTTGCCCCTTGGCCAAGTGAAAGATTATTTTCTAGAACTGGTTGTTCTGAGCCTGAAGATTTCTAACTGATTGCTCGAGATCCATGATGCTGAAATAAACAGCGGAAAGATGAGAGACCTGTTTATAGAAACCTGTGGTGCGATGTTATGAATGCAGATGCAATATTTTCAAGGAATTTAGTTAGCAACATTTAGACAATGATTTGGTCGCTTATTTGTTTGAACAATTCTGACTCTTGTCTTTGAACGTCCTTCTTTGAGAATCAAGCTCACCATATCGAGTGGGTCATCGCCTCTGATTCGGGATACTTCTGAATTTAAAGATACATGGCTAGAGGAAAATAAATCCTCTTGCCCCTTGATAGGCATCGAGTCTCTGAATTGGAAGGTATGTGGCCAGAGGAAAATAAATCCTCTTGCCCCTTGATAGGAATTCAGCCCTTGATAAGAGTACTTGAAATTGCGCGCCCTAAATTCCTAAGATCCTTGAAAGAGTTAGTGAATTATGTTATGCTTATGATGTCATGATGTTATGCGAATGAAGTTCATTTGGCATAGTGTGAGATAGTAAGGGCAAACACGTCCTTTTAACAAAATCTGCGAAGAAACGAAGGTTAGTAGTGAACATCAATAAGTCACCCAAGTCACGCAAGTCACACAAGTCACACAATTTTCGGCTCAAGGCTTGCATGGAGTCTGATCAGGTGTCCTTCCCAAGGGTATTTCTATGGATAAGGAGATTTCAGCAACGGGTTCTACCGAGTTACCCAGAATTGTCAGCCCCTCTAAAGCACCCTCGAACATGATACATACATACCATGCAATGATACTTTGAGAAAAGGCCTATCTGAGTTGTAGTATCGGGTAGCGACTATGCTCTCAACATACATCAAGAGTAGTCCCCCCACTACGTTCCTAAAAGTCAGGATGGGTTAAAGGTAACTAAAGGTCCTTAAGCTCCGACTCACCCACGGACATCCGCACGAACCTCCCTCATACAAGAGAAGCATGCAAACACCCATAGAGGCCTAACTTAAGCGTGAACTCTCATATTGACCAATCCTCCACATACATGAAGGAGGTCGCCATGACTATGCCACTTCCTATCTTAGATGTACTTGAATCCGGGTGTAGGATTCGTCCTTCAGTTAATTCCCAAAACAGCCCTGAAAAATAAAGCAAGCAAAGCAAACAATAGAATACAATTAAGTGATCCTAAACTTTTAAGGTAACCCCTCTTTTATCGAAAAATCCCCAGCAGAGTCGCCAGTTCTGTAATACGGTGAACTGACTTTTTATAATTGAAATGTTGTGGTTAAGCATGAGTCGCCACCGACTTTTATTTTATCCAAACAAATTCAGAAAGGCTAAAAGAAACAGAAAAAAACCTTTTAAAGAAATCTAAGTTCGGGGGGTAATTTATGCAAAGGGAAGGTGTAAGGCACCCTTTGCATCCATGGTTTTCCATGGGCTCTTAATTGCTTTGCTTGCTCGTTTTTAGAAAATGTAGATGAAAGAGAAAAAATGGACTTTAGCTCGTAAATGAGCGTAGCCAGTTTTTGAAGAATTTTGAGAAAGAATATAGAAAATAGAGCATGGCAAGGCAATTAGGGGCAATTACCTTAAACTCAGATGATAGGTCTCTTTTTAGCCTTTCAGAATGAAAGGGTCAGTCCTTGCCATAAGTGGGCAGGAAGCCTTTCCTTTGGAGGTTGAAGGGTCGTCGAAACATCCTTTGCCATAAGACTGTCCCATGCCATAGAAGGGCAGGTAGTCTAAGGTAAGGATCAGAATAAGCCTTATTCGTAGGCAACCAGAGGATACCTCAGCCTTTTCCGTAGGCAACTTCCGAGGGTCGAGGTCATATTTGTGTATCGAAGGCAGCATCATTTAGGGTCGCATGACCTTTATTTATCGAGGCAGCATGGCTGAGGTATCCTCGTATTCGAGGGACATGGCTTATTCTGCAAAAAACCCAAAGGCAACAGGCAACAAGGCAACATAGAGGTTACCCCAAAAGCGTGCGTGTGTGCAACAATCACGTGGTTCAATTCGAAATATATTATCTTATAATTTAATGACTCTAATTCAGTTCAAAGTTGCACTCCCTAAATTACTAACCACGCAGTTTAACATAAAGCAGTAACAGTAGCAATATGGGGAAGGGGAAAATGAAGCCAGCGGATCCCCAATAGGGTTTGGCATAAGTAATAATAAAAGACAGAAAGTATCAGGGTTAAGGTTTAGGGTTACCAATACTCGTGGCATCGGCAATCGACAAACCCTGAAAATTGGAAAAGAAAGAATAAACAGAAGGGTGAGTGCATTATCAGTTCGAAGGCAAGAGAAATAACCCTAAAATAAAGGATAAATATTGTAAGGCAAAATAAATAAATAAAGAAAAATAGATACTTAGCTTTGCATTTGATCTGGCGCATAGTCGGAATAAACCTGTTGCTAACCCTGAAAAGGCATAAAGAAACAGAAAGTTTTCAGTGTAGGAATGATCCTCGCCAACCTTGATTAGAGCACAAATTAACCATGATTAATAGAATAAATGAAAACCAAACTCATTAATTATTGGTTTTCAACCTAATTAATTAAATCGGTCAAAAATAAAATTTCGATTTAATTTTAAAATGCTAAGATTGATTTTTAATCAATTATAAACAATTTTAATTAATTAAATAAATCAAATTATTCTAAAATAATTAACAAAACAAATTATTACTAAAATAAATTTATTAACTAAATATTATTAACATAAATTTTATGAGAAGGAAGGTTTTAAAATATTTTTAGAATAAATATTAATAAACAACGCAAATAATAAATAAAAGAAGAGATTATGTAATAAATAATTAAAAAAAATTGAAGAAACTTAGCTCTACTTGTATGTGATACAGGGCTGGGAGTCCATGGTGGACTACTGGATTCGCAAGCGTCGGATGTGCATACAGCATGATCGAACAATCGATTTGGTGAAGGAGCATGGCAAGTATGTACACAGGCGTAGCGTAGAATCTTGCATCAAATAGTGGCATGGCGCTTTATTAAAAATAATGTCTTGAGCATGGTTCGAACCGTAGCTCTCTTACTCAATAGCCAACAACCTTTGCCAACTGCGCCACATTTTGATCCTGTTAAGATAACGCACGCATCAGTATATAACATAAAATTGGCATATGAATTTAAAAATTAAAGAGCGCACGCCCCTGTTTCTTCTTCTTCTTCGTGGATTTCTGGAAACAACAATACTTTTGCCTACGGTTTTTTACCATAGCCATAGCCGTGATTATCCAATTTCATGATACGAAGCCGATGAACACCAAACGAAAATCCAGATCGAATAGAAACAATCTTTTAAGCGCAAAAACGTGATTAATTCCAACCAATTCGGCCTCTAACCGCGTACCCCCAAATCTCAACCTTGAAACCCTAACTATGGTAGATCACGAAACCTGTAACAAAAATCAAATTAAATAGCACAGGGAGTTTGCAAAACAAATTTTAAACATGAAAATACATTCAAACACGATTTATGATATGCATATGGATGAGTTCGGATTCGGAAAAAATTGGAGGAAAAACGTGAACACCAGGATACGTTTTTAGCGTGTTATGATCAAGGTGAACGTTCAGTCGTGTTCAAGAAACTCCAGAGGATTGATTGCAACGCCTTTATTGGTCTGAATCGATCTCCAATCCCCTCTGCTATCCTTCTGTGTTTCACGATTTTTGTGAGTTTGTGGTATGTTTTTCTGCGGCAAAAAAAAGAAGTCCCCTTAGCATCTGATAACGTTTTGTTATATATGGAGATGGATTAGGTCACTGAATTTGGAGAAGAATCAAGCAATTCCAATTGTTGAGATTTGATTTACACTTGATTGAAATTGATCATGAAATCTTTCCAAATTGGTCCAATTCTATATTTCACACCCTTTTCACGTTTTAGATTTATTCATGATATTGATTTGAATTGATTAAAATCAAATATATGACCCTTAATCATTAACTTATGATTTTTTTGATTTAATTTGATATTTAAATGAATAAATACAAAATTAGAACAAATAAATCACAAAATAGGCAAGGGTGGGTTTATGGGCTTCCTTGGAGGTAAGATTGGGCTTCTTCTTTTTGTACCTACACACATTAGTAAGAGCAAACAAACAATACATTTTAAAAAATAAAATATTAGTATAATGAATTAAAATGGTTTAATAGTTTTAATTTAAAATTCAATTAAGATTGAATTAAATATTAAACCCATAAACCACGATAATTAGTAAATAAAACTACAGCCATGAACGTATGTGTGAATAAATGCACAATTACGCAAATAATAGGCAAAGCCTAAACCCGTATAAATACAATCAAGAGGGCAAATTTTGGGGTATGACAGGGGGTTTTTCGTAAAGGCCCCATATGGCAGGGGGTAAATAACTATTAACCTATATATATATATATATATATATATATATATATATATATATATATATATATATATATATATATATATATATATATATATTGCTTTTATTTTGTTTGCTATGCAATTATCTTGTTTTACACATTGTTTACAACATTGTGTCTGAAATTTTGTCACGCGAATAACATATTTTCAACCTTATTACCTAATAGATGACCTCTCAACCTGTTAACCAATACGTCGGTATTAAGTTTCAACAGTGACACCAAATATTAACGATTGTTCCATTAATATCAACAGTAAATACATATATTAAACCTAAATCAATGTCTAGACGTTACCATCAAATAGATGACAAACTTTAATCTAGTAATTACTAGTACCATTAAAATATCAAATCATACAATGAAAACATGTTTTAGGTAGATAATTCAAAACAAACATTAAGAACGAAGAATCCATCAATATTAAAACTTAAGAAGAATTACATAGAACAACATGGTCGAGATCAAAACATAAGTAACAATAAAACCCCAACCAACCCCAACAAAAGAGAGAATTAGCTATGCTTACTCATTGTAGCTTTACAATCAAGCCCTAGAATAAAGAAGTTGAAAATCATCTCTTGACGATTCCTCAGACTATACTTCCTCCCTCGATCGTCCTCTCTTATTCTCTCCCATTGTAATTTGAGGTAAGAACCTAATATCACTGAGGAACGACCTCGAATCCACTGATTTCTCCAAATGAACTTCTTGGCACCCCTATTTATAGGGTTAGAAAGTGTAGGCTTGCTAAGCGCATCTCTCAGGCTCGCTTGGTGCGGCTACTTTCTTATATGTTAAGTAATGCTAGGTACCCTATGACTAGTCTTTCCGCATATGCTTGCTAAGCGCACCACCCACGCTCTCTTAGCCAACAAACATTTACTTCACATTGAATTAACTTAATCCTGAAGTCTTTGAACCGCCTTTGCTCGCTAAGCGCGTATGTATTCTTGGCTTAGCGAGTCTTAATTTGTTGGGAAATTCTTTGGTTTGGTCTCTTGTGTTGTTTTGGTGATTTCTTGATTCTTTTTGCCTATTTTTAATCAATGCACATTTAAAATGTCCAAACACGCATTTTATTACTTTTCATTGATAAATCAAGAGTTTTTCATTTAATTTCTTGTAAAATAAGTTAATAAATGTTTATGTATCTAATGTATTTTTGGCACTTATTATGAGGGCACCGAGATAGAGCATGAAGGGGACAAGGCAGTGGCAGAAGAAACTAGCAAGGAGGACGTTGCTTGTGAGGAGACCTCCTTCTAGGAAGGGAAGACCTAAGAGGATAGTTATTATGCGTGTGGATTTCATGTTGCCCATTTGTGTCTTTTGTAATTTTGTCCTTAAAGGTGCTTATGTAATGATTATGCCCTTAGGAGTTTTTGTGTAATGTTTTACGACGCCATTAAGAGCTTTTTCTGTACCTTTTACCTCTTGAGGGCTTGATTACTAAAGTTGTGGCATGAGATTCGCTTTCCTTACTTTTTTCTCGTGTTGCTTCCACCGTGGAGTGCCATTATACTTGCTAAATGTACAATCAGTGACAACCTCTAGTTGTGTAGGGCTGTTAGAGGGTTTTAGGGTTGTTATAGTGTTAGAGAAAGCTCACACAGGAAAGGTGAGAAGCTCTCTATATTGATATTTTATGGAAGTAATAACAACACTTCTTTTTCCAAGGAGCGTGAGAAATGGATAATTGTTTCTCCTATTATTTTGGAGAATGTTCCCTCTTTGATTGTCTCTCCCATACTGTTACGGGATAGAGACACATCATTCCCCAAGTTTGTATAAATGGGTGAGTGATATAAATAACAGGCGACATAACTAAATAACGGACACAAATTTCAACAAATGGGCGACCAGGAAGCCGTTATAGTTGCGTGGGTTGATCCTAAAACACGAATTAAGAGACTCTGACAAGAGATAAGTCTAGTGAGGAAGATGGTCGGAACAAGGTTAACGCTCAAATGCCGCTGGATGATACAAAAAAGTAAAGTTGATATTATAATCGACAACATTGGTTCATTAGACGACTTGAATGAACAATTTCTTAGATTTGGCGTTCTATAATCTATGGAGTTTCTATCATTATTGCCTCCCGCATAATAATTCTTATATCAGACTAGTGGAAGGTGATATTAATCTCAAGATTACTTGATCCATGAAGTGGATACTGATATTTTAAAATATAAATACTGTTATAATAATCTATTATTATTATATTTTGAAATAGTAACAAACAATACATGTCCATCATGCATATAAAGTTTTCAACTTTGCACAGTAGTCATGCACAATAAATGCTAAAAGCTCACTACTATAAATACCACTTCGTGGTATATGTAAAATACACCAATCGTTTTACGAGAAATTATATACTACCAGTCTCTTCTATCTCTCTGTATTCAGTATTCTTAACACGTTATCAGCACGATCGTTTCTATCAAAAGTGTTTACTACACTAGGTATATATTCTATACTTATCACTTTAATCTTTTTTATTTTTTTTTTATTTTGCCCCGGTTATAGAAAACTGGCATCCAATCAAGTGATTTATAACTAGTGTGGCTATTTTTATTATAAATTTTGTATGGAGGTTTAAAACCCCATATACCATTATTAACATTTATATTTATATATTTACTAACTTTTATATTTAGTGGAGGTTTAAAAACCACCATATGCTGTTACTAACTTTTATATTTAGTGGAGGTTTAAAAACCACCATATGTTGTTACTAACTCTTATATTTAGTGGAGGTTTAAAAACCCCATATGCAATTACTAACTTTTATATTTAATGGAAGTCTGAGACTCCTAATGCAAACACTAACTTTTATATTTCAGTGGAGGTCATAATCCCATTTGCAGATATTAACTTCTATATTCAATGGAAGTCTGAGACTCCATATGTAAATATTCTTTTAATATTCAACGGAGGTCTAAAATCCCATACGCATGTACTAATTTTTATCATATGTGTTCATTTACCTTATATGTTATAAATTATACTTATCTCCAACACTTATAACGGTCATATATATTTTTTTTCAACACACTTAATTTTTGGTTTAATATTCTTTTAATCAACCTTTTTCTTTTTCTTTTTCCTTTTCCCCAACGGTAATATAACAACCATTTTTACCTCTATAAATACTCCAACTTCTTTCATAATTTTCACATCATTCTCAAAACATCTACCTACATTTTTTTTTTCAAATGGTTGATTTTCTTATTTTGCTCATCACCCTCATTGTAATCATTTTTTTAATTTTCAGTCTTATTATGCATGAAGAATTAGGTAAGAATTTTGTAGCTTTAATAATAATTCTCGTCTTACCATTACTTATCATAGCTTTGTTTGTTAGTAGAGGTTTTAAATAATGTGTAATCATGAATTTTGTGATTGAATAAATTGATATTTCTTTTAGTTTTTAAATATTGATTATGTTCATCTGAATTATAGATATAATCATGTCCAATCTTAAGCATCAATTCAAAATTCTAAGCATAATTGGGGAGAACTTCAAAACCTGGAACAACAATTTAATAGAGTACCTTTCATGCGAGGGACTTAACAAAATCCTTGAAGGAGACAATTCTGGAAAAACAACAGATGACCCAGAAGAAATGGAAAAGAAAAAGTCAAAAGTTAATAGAATAATAAAGCACCATCTTGACGATGGATTGCAAACAGAATACTCAAATGCTAAAGATCCCAAGATTTTATGGGACAAAATTAAAGCAAGATTTGGACATCAGAAGAAAGTCCTGTTACCCTCATTAATGGATCAGTGGAACAAGTTACAGTTCCAAGATTACAAAACTGTCATTGCATATAATTCTGCTATGCACCAGATTATAGCAAAGCTAGAATTTTGTGGCAAAACTATAACTGAAAAAGAAAAGTTGGAAAAAACTTTTTCAACTTTCCATGCATCTCAGGTATTATTGCAACAACAATATAGAATGAGGGAATACACTGAGTATTCTGATTTAGTTGCAGCTCTTCTGGTGGCAGAACAAAATAATGAGCTCCTTATAAAAAACCACCAGGCACGACCCACAGGAACAATGCCATATCCTGGAATTAATGCCACGACCTTTAATCGTGGGTGTGGTGGCTTTAATCTTCTTAAGAGACGTGGTGGTCATGTTCGTTCTGATGGTAATAATGGTCATGCTCGTTTTGATGGTCAATATCAAGGAGGATATCATGGTCGAAACCTTTTCCACGGTCGAAACTATTTTCGTGGTAGAGGACGTGGACGAGGTCATATGAATAATTATAGATCCCCCATATATGACCAAAATAATTGGAATCGCAAAGGAAAGGGTAAGTATATCCAAGAAGGTCCCTCAAGGAATTATGAAGATATATGCTACAGATGCGGAAAGAAAGGCCGTTGGTCTAAGATGTGTAGAACACCAGAACACTTGTGTAAAAGACCAATGGCATATGCTGAAGAAAAGAGAAAAGAAGTGAATTTTAATGAGATTGAACCCAGAAACAATAATACCTATTTTGAGACTGCTGACTTTGTTGGAGGTGAAACTGATTAAGTAACTATTTAAAATATGTATTTGAATAATGTTTGGTGTGCTTGTTTTATATTTGAAATATGTATCAACTTAAGCATTTGTATGTTGTTGAGATGTATCTTATGTTTGCATGAAATAATAATGTTTAATATGTTGTTAATTTACTCTATTTAATCTTATGTCTATTTTAAGAAGGTTATACATGGAACATGTCAAAGACATTTGCATTCCGGACAGTGGAACTACACACACAATCCTCAAAAGTAAGAAATATTTTACTGACATAAATCCCACTAAAGGTATAATAAATACAATCTCAGGTCCTGCAGATTTGATTGAAGGAACAGGTAATGCTATGTTCATATTACCAAATGGGACAAAATTTGTCATTAATAATGCTTTATACTCTCCAAAATCAGAGAAATTTGTTGAGTTTTAATGACATATATCGTCAAGGATACGATACTGAAACTGCAACTGACGGTAATATGAAATACATTAATATTACTTCTAATGTTTTGGGAAAGAAGAAAATTTTAGAAAAATTACCAAAATTGCCTTCTGGTTTGCATTACACATATATACATGAAATTGAATGCAATTTAGTAGTAAAAGAAGATCCCAAAATTGTGATTTTATGGCATGACCGTTTAGGTCACCCTGGTTCAACAATGATGCGTAAAATAGTTAAAAGTACACATGGTCATCCATTGAAAAGTTTAAAACTTACACAAGATGATAAACCATGTGAAGCTTGCTCACTTGGCAAACTAATTGCAAAGCATTCACCAGGAAAGATTCAGACAGAATCGCCTGCATTTCTTGAAAGAATTCAAGGAGACATATGTGGACCTATCCATCCACCGTTAGGATCATTCAGGTATTTTATGGTATTAATTGATGCTTCTAGTAGATGGTCATATGTATGCTTGTTGTCAAGTCGTGATATGGCATTTGCAGAATTTCTTGCACAAATAATTAAACTTAGAGCTCAATTTCCTGATTATACTATAAAGAAAATTAGACTTGACAATGCTGGTGAATTTACATCTGAATCATTTAATAATTATTGCATGTCAATTGGTATTACTGTTGAACATCATGTTCCTCATGTACATACACAAAATGGTTTAGCTGAGTCATTAATCAAATGTCTTCAATATATTGCTAGACCATTAATAATGAGAACTAAACTACCAGTTACTGTTTGGGGTCATGCAATTTTACATGCTGCAGCACTCATCCGTCTAAGGCCAAGTGCTGATCATAAACATACCCCTTATCAACTTGCAATTGGTAAGGAACCAAATATTTCTCATTTAAAGATTTTTGGATGTGCAGTATATGTCCCAATATCACCACCACAAAGAACAAAGATGGGTCCTCAAAGGAGATTAGGTATATATGTGGGGTATGAATCACCATCTATTATTAGATATCTTGAACCTTTAACAGGTGATGTTTTTCAGGCAAGATTTGCTGATTGTCATTTTGACGAAACAATATTTCCAACTCTAGGGGGAGAGAATAAAAAATCAGAAAATGATATAACATGACATGTACCTCATTTATTACATTTGGACCCATATAATAGATCATGGGAAGAAAATGTAAAGAAAATAGTTCACTTACAAGATTTAGCAAATGAATTGCCAGATTCATTTACTGATTTAAAAAGAGTAACAAAGTCACATGTACCGGCTATAAATGTCCCAGCTAGGATTGATATTTCAAATCAAAATAATGAAGCAAGTACATCTAAGGAACACTTGAAACGTGGCCGACCTATGGGATCCAAAGACAAAAATCCCCGAAAAAGAAAGGGAATAGAAAAGGTGAATATGATTGAAAGTGATCTTGAAAAGACACTAGATAACGATAAGTCCAAAATTGAAAAGCGTGCTCTCGAAGAAGCACAAGATGATGAAAATGAGATCATTGATAGTGAAACTAGAAATAAGAATGATCTTGAGATTTCAATTAATTATGTTGATACGGGAAATTTGTGGAACCGAAAAGGTATGAATATAGATGAAATATTTTCATTTTCCATTGCATGTGAAATTATTAATGATGATCCAGAACCACGAACTATGAATGAATGTCAAAATAGACATGACTGGAAAAATTTGAAAGATGCTATAGATACTGAGTTAAATTCTCTTAATAATCGAAAAGTATTTGGCTCTATTGTGGCTATACCTAAAGGTGTGAAACCTGTTGGGTATAAATGGGTTTTTGTAAGAAAACGAAATGAGAAAAATGAGATTGTCAAATACAAAGCTCGTCTCGTTGCACAAGGTTTTTACCAAAGACCAGGAATTGATTATGAGGTAACATATTCTCCTGTTATGGATGCCATTACTTTTCGTTATTTAATTGGTTTATCAGTATTTAACAATCTTGATATGTATCTTATGGATGTTGTTACTGCTTATTTATATGGATCACTTGATACTGATATATACATGAAAATCCCAGAAGGATTTAAAATGCCTGAGACATCAAAACCTAGAGAAATGTATGCAATTAAGTTGCAGAGGTCATTGTATGGGTTAAAACAATCCGGGCGCATGTGGTACAATAGACTAAGTGAATATTTACTTAAAGAAGGCTATGAGAATAATCCTATTTGTCCTTGTGTTTTTATAAGAAAAACAATATCCGGATTTGTAATAATTGCTGTTTATGTTGATGATTTAAATATCATTGGGACTAATAAAGAAATCAAAGAAGCAAGAAATTATTTAAAGAAAGAATTTGAAATGAAAGATTTGGGAAAAACCAGATTCTGCCTTGGTTTACAAATTGAGTACACTAATGTGAGATATTGGATCGAACTCTAGTATTGTCGAAAGGTAGCTTCTTGGTTCGACAGTTCGACAGAGTTAAGCATGAAGTCGAAGGATTGTTCACATGCTGGTGTCGAAGTGTGCATGCTGTAGTCGAAGATGGATCTAGCATGCAGATGTCGAAAATGCTAGGGTTGTTAGCATGTTAAATTAGGTTTTAGTGTTTAAACCCTAATTTGTTAAGTTAGCTTGTTTATTAAGTTGGCTTGTGTAATGGGCCTTGCTGAAAAAGCCCATTAGTTAGTATGTTAGGTTTTATTATAAATAGCATACTAGTCTCTCATCATTGCTAAGCTGCAAATCCTAATTTAGGGTGAGAGAGGTTATTTGTTATTCTTGTAAACTTGTAATCTTGTTTTAAGAGAAAGTGAAAGAATAGCAGTTATAACCAATTCTTGTGTTCTTCTTATCCTCTCTAATTCCCTATTATACTTTGTTATTGGTATCGTTTTTCACAACAAATTGGTGCGGTGAGCGTGGAGAAGATGCCTTCAACAAAGTATGAGATTGAAAAGTTCACCGGAGTGAATGATTTCGGTCTGTGGCGCTTGAAGATGAAAGCCCTACTGGTTCAGCAGGGTTGTTTGGAAGCGTTGAAGGGAGAGGCAGCCATGAATGCAGAATTGACGGCAGCGGAGAAGACGAATATGATCGAGAAAGCACACAGCGCAATTTTGTTGAGCCTTGGTGATAAGGTTCTCCGGCAGGTATCAAAGGAGACGACGGCATCAGGGTTATGGGTGAAACTTGAAAGTTTGTATATGACCAAATCGCTGGTAAATTGACTCTACCTGAAGCAAGCTTTGTATTCATTCAAGATGATTGAAGACAAAGTATTGGCTGAGCAGTTGGATATGTTCAACAAGCTGATTCTTGATCTTGAAAATATCGATGTAAAGATTGATGATGAAGATCAAGCGCTGTTACTATTGTGCGCTTTGCCTCGATCACATGCTCACTTCAAAGAAACTCTCTTGTATGGAAGGGAGTCCCTGACGTTTGAAGAAGTTCAATCAGCCTTGTACTCTAAGGACTTGAATGAACGAAAGGAGCATAAACCTTCGACTGTTGGCGAAGGTTTGGCCGTTAAAGGAAAACTCTTACGAAAGGATGGTAAGTTCGACAAGAAGAAAGGCAAAAGTCAGTCGAAGACTTACAGTGGCGAAGCATCTGGCATTCGATGCTACCATTGTAAGAAGGAGGGTCACACAAGAAAGGTGTGCCCTGAACGCTTGAAATATCATGGAGGTAAGGATAATGGCAACGCTGCCATTGTTCAAGATGATTTCGAATCATCTGATGTTCTTGTGGTTTCAAGCAGTGACTCTAAGAAGGAGTGGATTATGGATTCAGGTTGCACTTGGCACATGACTCCAAACAAAGACTTGTTCGAGGAATTATGTGATCAAGATGGTGGATCAGTATTGCTGGGAAACAACAAGGCTTGCAAGATTGCAGGTGTTGGATCTGTGAGATTCAAGCTCCATGATGAGTCAATAAGGTTGTTGACTGAAGTCAGGTATGTTCCTGATTTGAAGAGAAATCTGATTTCTCTTGGTGAATTCGACAAGAAAGGATATGTTTTCCAAGGAGAGAAAAGTATCCTAAGAGTCATGAAGGGTTCGAAGGAAGTCTTGAGAGGCGTGAAGAAACAAGGCTTGTATACCCTTGAGGCTGAAGTTGTAAGTGGTTCGACAAATATTGCATCCACGAAACCTTTGTCGAAAACAGAAATCTGGCACATGAGATTAGGCCATGTCAGTGAAAGGGGTCTGGTCGAATTAGGGAAACAAAATCTGCTTGGTGGAGACAAAATCGAAAAGCTGAAGTTTTGTGAACCCTGTGTACTTGGAAAATCTTGCAGAGTGAAGTTCAACAAAGGCAAACAAAGAACACATGGATCCCTTGATTACATCCATGCTGATCTTTGGGGGCCTGCAAGGTGTCCATCACATTCAGGAGCAAGATATTTTCTATCCATAGTAGATGATTATTCCAGAAAATTATGGGTATTCATCCAGAAGACTAAGGATGAAACTTTTGAGAATTTCAAAAGTTGGAAGACTCTGGTTGAAAATCAGACTGGCAGAAAAGTCAAGAGGTTGAGAACCGACAATGGCCTTGAATTTTGCAATGAGGCATTCGACAGTTTTTGTGCTGCCTCTGGTATTGCAAGGCATATAACTACTGCAGGTACTCCACAGCAAAATGGTTTGGCTGAAAGGTTTAATCGAACTATTTTGGAGAGAGTCAGATGCATGTTGACTAGTGCCGGTTTAAAGAAGGTGTTCTGGGCTGAGGCTGTTTCGACAGCAACATATCTGATAAACAGATGTCCTTCGACAGCGTTAGATATGAAGACACCTGAAGAAGTTTGGTCGGGACATCCACCAGATCTCGACAAACTGAGAGTATTTGGCTGCATAGCCTATGCTCACATTAGGCAAGACAAGGTCGAACCTAGAGCTCTGAAATGCATGTTCATGGGATACCCTGAAGGAGTCAAAGCTTATAGGCTATGGTGCCTAGAGCCAGGTCACAGGAGGTGTATCACCAGTCGAGATGTAGTTTTCAATGAAGCTGAAATGGCTTTTAAGAAAACTGATGATGTTGGTCGAAGTACAGAAACATCTAACGAAGAGCTGGAACAGGTAGAGATTCCTGTTGAGGTGGAGCATGTTGATGCTGAATTGCATATCCCAGATGAAGTCGAAGCAGAAGCAGAAGATGCTGAAGTTGAGGAAACTGACGATGACTACCTATTGTCGAGAGATAGGTCGAGAAGAGTCATCAAGCCACCTCAAAGACTTGGATATGCAGATCTTATAGCTTATGCCTTAATCTCTGCAAGTGAGGTTCTAGACGAAGAACCTAGAGACTATAAGGAAGTTATGAGGAGTCGAAATAAGACTGAATGGCTGAAGGCCATGGATGATGAGATGAAATCTCTTCATGATAATCATACTTGGGAACTGATCAAGAAACCTGATGGGGCAAGGTTAGTCAGCTGTAAATGGATTTTCAAAGTTAAGGAAGGAATTGAAGGAGTGACGTCGAAAAGATACAAGGCAAGGTTAGTTGCAAGGGGTTTCACTCAGAAAGAAGGTGTCGACTTCAATGATGTGTTTTCTCCTGTTGTGAAGCATAGGTCCATTCGAATGTTGCTTGCCATGGTGGCACAGTTCGATCTTGAACTGGAACAAATGGATGTGAAGACTGCGTTCTTGTATGGTGATCTAGATGAAACGATCCTGATGAGGCAACCTGAAGGGTATGTCGAAAAGGGGAAGGATGATTATGTGTGTAAGTTAAAGAGATCCTTGTATGGGCTGAAACAATCTCCTCGACAGTGGAATAGGAGATTCGACAAGTTCATGGCACGCATAAGTTTCATTAGAAGTCAGTTCGACCACTGTGTTTACTTCAGATTTCGACCTGGTAATTCATTTGTTATTTTGTTGCTTTATGTGGATGATATTCTCATAGCAAGCAACAGTGTCGAAGATGTGATGAGGGTGAAGGCTGAACTCAATAAGGAGTTCGATATGAAGGATCTGGGAGCTGCTTCCAGGATTCTTGGAATTGACATTCGAAGAGATAGAAAGAAGTCGAAGTTATGCCTATCTCAAGAGGCATATCTACGGAAGATTCTTGAAAAGTTTGGTATGTCGAATTCGAAGCCAGTTGTGACTCCAACAAACCCTCAATTCAAGCTGAGTATTGATCAGTGTCCCAGTACTGATGTCGAAAGAGCCTATATGAATAGCATTCCGTATGCTAATATAGTTGGTTCTTTGATGTATGCTATGGTCTGTACTAGACCCGACATAGCATACGCAGTAAGTCTTGTAAGCAGGTACATGGCGAATCCTGGAAAGGCTCATTGGCAAGCATTGAAGTGGATTTTAAGGTACATAAATGGGTCTCTGAATAGAGTCCTAATTTATGGTGGAGCCTTGGGTGAAGATAGTAAAGCAGTAATAGAAGGATATGTCGACTCTGATTATGCAGGTTGTATGGATTCCAGAAAATCTATTTCTGGATATGTTTTCACTATGTTTGGCACTGCAATTAGTTGGAAAGCAACACTTCAGAAGGTTGTTGCTCTATCAACCACTGAAGCGGAGTATATTGCCCTAACTGAAGCTGTGAAAGAAGCATTGTGGCTTGAAGGTTTTGCGAAGGAGCTGAAACTTCAAGGTCGAGGTATCACTGTTAAATGTGATAGTCAAAGTGCAATACACCTGTCGAAGAATTCAGCCTATCATGAGCGAACTAAGCACATTGATGTGAGGCTGCATTTCGTCAGAGGAGTAATCGAGCGTGGAGAAGTCCAAGTGCTGAAGGTTTCGACTGAAGACAATGCTGCTGATATGATCACCAAGACATTGCCGAGTTGCAAGTTTTTCCACTGTATGCAGTTGATAAAGCTGCATGAAGAAAGCTAGTTTGTTCCTTGACGTTGTAGAGTTAGGTCCAAGGTGGAGATTTGTGAGATATTGGATCGAACTCTAGTATTGTCGAAAGGTAGCTTCTTGGTTCGACAGTTCGACAGAGTTAAGCATGAAGTCGAAGGATTGTTCACATGCTGGTGTCGAAGTGTGCATGCTGTAGTCGAAGATGGATCTAGCATGCAGATGTCGAAAATGCTAGGGTTGTTAGCATGTTAAATTAGGTTTTAGTGTTTAAACCCTAATTTGTTAAGTTAGCTTGTTTATTAAGTTGGCTTGTGTAATGGGCCTTGCTGAAAAAGCCCATTAGTTAGTATGTTAGGTTTTATTATAAATAGCATACTAGTCTCTCATCATTGCTAAGCTGCAAATCCTAATTTAGGGTGAGAGAGGTTATTTGTTATTCTTGTAAACTTGTAATCTTGTTTTAAGAGAAAGTGAAAGAATAGCAGTTATAACCAATTCTTGTGTTCTTCTTATCCTC
This sequence comes from Vicia villosa, assembly GCF_029867415.1. Taxonomy (NCBI): domain Eukaryota; kingdom Viridiplantae; phylum Streptophyta; class Magnoliopsida; order Fabales; family Fabaceae; genus Vicia; species Vicia villosa. The sequence goes on along the minus strand of NC_081180.1, from coordinate 80,460,457 downwards.
TCTAATTCCCTATTATACTTTGTTATTGGTATCGTTTTTCACAACAACTAAAAATGGTATATTAGTACACCAATCAAATTATACAGAAAGGGTATTGAGAAGGTTCAACATGGACAAGGCAAATCCTTTGAGTAGTCCAATGATGGTTAGAACCCTTAATATTGAAAAGGATCCTTTTAGGCCTAAGGAAAGTAACGAAGAGGATCTTGGCGCAGAAGTTCCATACCTCAGTGCCATTGGGGCACTCATGTACCTTGCTAACTATACAAGATCCGATATAGCTTTTGCAGTGAATTTACTAGCAAGATTTAGTTCATGCCCTACTAAAAGACATTGGAAAGGAATAAAGCATATATTTCGATATCTTCGAGGTACATCTGATCTTGGTTTATTTTATTCTAACAATACAAAACCAGTTTTGCTTGGTTATGCAGATGCACGATATTTGTCAGATTCACATAATACTAAATCACAAACTGGATATATATATTCACATATGGCAACACTGCAATATCATGGAGATCTCAAAAGCAAACTCTTGTAGCAACTTCTTCAAACCATGCAGAAGTAATTGCCCTTCATGAAGCAAGCAAAGAATGTAGATGGTTACGATCGGTAACTCGACATATCCAGGGAGCGTCTGGTTTACCAATTGATAATAATCCAACAATTTTGTATGAAGACAATGCGACATGTGTTACCCAGATGAAAGAAGGTTACATAAAAAGTGACAGAACCAAGCATATTCCTCCGAAGTTTTTCTCATTCACACAAGAACTAGAAAGAAACAAAGAGGTTTATATTCAGTATATTCGTTCAAGTGATAACGTGGCAGATCTCTTTACAAAGGCACTTCAATTTTCAAGAAGCATGTACAAAATATTGGAATGCGTCACCTTCGAGATCTTTAAAAAGAACCTATATGTGTTCTGTTGAGGGGGAGCATAATGTTGTACTCTTTTCCCCTTATTAAGGTTTTTATCCCAATGGGTTTTTCCTAATAAGGTTTTTAACGAGACAACTTATGTTTCCATAGGATTCGTCTCAACAAGAAATCAACGGAGCACTGCGGCAAATATTTCAAAAAGGGGGAGTGTTATAATAATCGATCATTATTATATTTTGAAATAGTAACAAACAGTGCATGTCCATCATGCATATAAAGTTTTCAACTTTGCACAGTAGCCATGCACAGTAAATGCTAAAAGCTCACTACTATAAATACCACTTCGTGGTATATGTAAAATACACCAATCGTTTTACGAGAAATTATATACTACCAGTCTCTTCTATCTCTCTGCATAATACAGTATTCTTAACAAATACTATGTTAACCTTCCAAAACTTTTATGCATAAAACAAAGCTTTTGCATTGTATGGTGTCATTTGGATTACAAAGGAAAACGGGACAATTAGGAGTATAAGTACTCTAATGTTTCTGAAATGCAGTGTCATTTCTTTACAAGATAATATATGCTTAAACAGCTGAAATGCAGTGTCAAGGAGTGAGCCAAGAATTCGTTTTCTCACTGAAGTGATTATTAAGAAGTGACAAATAATGAGAATGATTGTTTGATTTCGACCGAACATGAAACTTATAAAATCAGCAGCAAAGAAACATGCTTTAAACAACTTCAAATATAGCAAAGGAACTTGAAACACAAATAGAATCAAGAATATGTAAATCTATACAATCTATATAAAGGATCAATATTCCAATAGCATGATGCTTCGTTGTATATACATGATAGATTGTAAACTTTTTGTGCCTAAACCAACAATGACCATTCCACCATCTTTTCTCACTAATTGTTGTTCTTCATGGCAGCTTTTCTCTGAGTCATCTTCAAAGTACTTGTAGCAGGTGTTCTTTTCAAAGCTTTCACTCCAAATGGATTATCTTTAGTCAATCGGCAAGTTCCGGCTTGAGAATCACAGACGGGGTAGTCGGGAGGACAGCAGCTAGAACCGTCGTCGCAGCAAGTTGCAGACTGAGCAGGGCAGCATCCCCATGCAAAGCAATAGTTTCCATACTCAAAGAGGCAACAACATGTGGATCCAGTTGAGCAAGAGTAATATTCATCACAAACAGTTGAAGGCTTTACAGGTGATGGAGGAGTAGGACCAGGGTTGGGAGGGTTTAGACCCTTCTTGGTAGGATAGGATGCCATCATTGCAATTCCACACTTACCAGTATTGTTGGCAACTACAACATTCCTCTCCAACTTAATGTAACCATTCTCTCCCCATGATGGTCCCCATGAGTTCCTCACAATCCAATAATCAGTACCGTTTTCGGTTCCGTATCCAACCAACACAACACCATGATCAAGATCTGTTCCACATAGGCCAGTAAAAACACCCTGCATCAATAAAAAAAGTCAAATTTATGACAACATTCATTCAAACAAGTTTGAAAGAATGAAGAAACAGATAGATATATTACAGATTGGTAAAGCTGAAATGCCCTGCCACCCGCTTCAATGGCAACACTAATAGGTTGATGTGCAGCAGCCTTCTTCAAAGCTTTCTCATCATTTTCAGGCACATCTTCATATCCATCAATAGATACCACTCGAGCATTTTTCTGAAAAACCAAAATTCACATAGTTAGCTAAAATCAGGACCGTCTTTGAGGGCGATTGCAGATGGACCAGAGTCTCTAATCAAACAATATCTAAATAGGCTTCATAAAATATTTGCCACTAGTAAATCATTATTAATTAGAATGGAGTCTCTAATTGTTTTGTTATGGTTGAAACGCATCTAACCTACCTATAAGACCTCTAAAAACTCAAGACATCTCAGGATCAAGATCAAACAATATGATAAGAATAAAAGACAAATGATATAAGCAATGTTTCATAAATTACCCTGTTGATATCACAAGTATTGTCCTTAGCGCGGTAAGGATAATCCTCTTCGGTATCAATGCCACCATTTTGTATTATAAATTCAAAAGCATTATCCATGATACCACCATTGCACCCCATGTTATAACCTTTATCACAATCCACCAATTCTTGTTCAGATAAAGATATGAGTTCACCAGTTACAATTTGGTTGATCCCTTCCACCGCACCAACGGTTGAGAATGCCCAACAACTCCCTTCACAAATCACAAACATAATTCATATAACATTCATAAACAAAATCAAAGACAAAACAACATAAATTCAACCAAAACCCGAAAACTCACCACATTGGCCTTGATCTTTGACCTGATTAACAGCACCTTTCTCCCTCCAATCAACAGATTCCGGCAATTCATCGCTATCACGAAAAGCATAACGGGTACTCTTCTTCGCCCCAGATAACAACCCTTTGGATTTTCTACTTTTTGTACCCAATACCATGGAACGGTATTCCTCATTGGTGAGATCAGCAAACTTCGTGAGACCCAACTTATACGTTTGACCCTCCAAACTGTTATGACTTTCGACGAACCGCAGGTTATCTTTAAAGATTTCAAATCTACTTTCTTTCTCACCCAAAGCATTATAAACCTTACCATGTTTCACCAACCACGATTCATAAACTTTCATGAGGTGAGCATCTGTCTTCGCAGCCTCAAGTTTTGCATCGTAATCAATGATGGACATGTCTAGGGAACATGCAAGAGACAAAAAAGAGAGAGAAAGAACGATGGCAAGAGAAAGATGAGCCATGATGGTGAATTGATGAAGGTGAACGTGAAGAGGTTATTGTGAATATATTGTAACGGTGATGGTGATGGAATGTGAAACGGAAACTGGTTTAAATAGGGAGAGAGATTCGTTTGTTTGAGTGAATATAGTAACCTCGGCAAAATATGCGCTAGAAACAACGGAACGTGCGATTTTGACTCGTTTAAGGATATTGATTACCTTAACTGGATTTGTTTTGACGAGGATACAACACGTCAGAAAACAACAACTGTTTTTTAGGAAAAAAAAGTCTACTATATTTTGCATTTTTTGTTTTGTTTTCCTTCTAATTCTAACTAACCGTAATTAGGTCATTGATTATTTTTAGAAAATTATCAAAACTTTGTCAAAGAATAGAGTAATTGATATTTTGGTTTAAAAATATTGGCTAAATTACAGTTTTGGTCCCCCTATTTTAATGTTTTCACGATTTTAGTCCCCCTGTTTTATTTTTAAACAGTTTTGGTCCCCCATCCCCACTTTGGCTACCAAAAACACCTATGTGGCAATTTTTAAATTACGTGGCATTATTATTTCGTTATTTTTTTCCATGTCATTATAATTAAATATTAAAATTATAAATATTAATTACAAATGGGTTATTTAAGAAAACATGTTCTTCTTCGTGTGTTTGAGAGTGCTAGGGTTTCACAACTAAGAAGCTGCCTCTGCCTCTTCTTCATCGTGTTTTCAGGGTTTTAGGGTTTCACAACTAAGAAGCTGCCTCTACTTTCTTCTTCTGTGTTTCATTGCAATCCCTCATTCATATGGCATCTGAAGCATTTAGCATTTCAAGCAACCTATCTCATTCTAGGAGAAGAAGGTTGCAGTGTTACTGTGGGTTGGACGCCCCCCTGGTTACTTCTTGGACATCTCAGAATCCAGGTCGAAGGTTCTATGGTTGTGGGTTATACAAGGTAATTCAAAATCCCTAATTTTTTTCGTCCTTGTATAAATGTTTTAATTTTCTCAATCACTGAGCAATGGTCGTATGTTATACAGTTACAAGGAAGGAAAGGATGTGCATATTTTGAGTGGTACGATGAGCAACTGGAAGAACGTTCAAATGAGGTCATCAACTCATTATTGAAGAAAGTTAACAATTTGAAGAAGGAATTATTGATAAAGAAGACTGATGACAAGTTGAAAAAGAAAGTCAAATTTTTAGTTACATTTTTGGTTTTGTCTTGGGTTCTGATATTAGTGTTGCTGCTAAAAATTGTGGTTGGATAATATATTGTTGGTTGGATAATGTATTGTTGGTTGGATAATGTATTGTTAGTGTTAGTGTAATGATTATGTAATATAGGTGTAATGTATTTTGCAACGAAAATTATCAGTACATGGTTCTCAAAATTATCAATACATTGTTCTATTTCAAAATGGTTCTATGTTGTTTAGATTGCTTATCAATACATGGTTCTATTTCTTATGGTTCAGAAAGATTGTGTATCAAAATGGTTCTATGCTGTTTAGATTGCTTATCAGTACACGAAAGATCCAATACTGCATTCAAAATAATGGATCAATTTCAATACATGGTTCAATTTCAATTACATGGTTCAATTTCAAAATAATGGATCAATTTCATAATAATTGTAAGCTGCATTGCTTAATGAAAGATCCAAAATTGCATTCAACAATGACAGTAACTTTCAAAACAAGATTTCTTTCATTTCTTTCATCAGTTGTTAATACATTTTCCCAAAATAAACAACAATGACAGTAACATTGGTCAATACATTTGCCCAAAATAAACAAGAATGACAGTAACATTTGTCAATACATTTTCCCAAAAGGTTTATACATTGCCCATATGATATCATATCTAGTTGCTATCTATTACATTGGCCAAAAGGATTTCCTATCTAGTTGTTTCTTGTGTTAGAGGCGCCTGCGATCCTTGTGTCAAAACAGTAGGCGCTTCATCGGTTGATGACTTCTTTTGCTTCTTTGTTTTGGTATTTCCTGAGGTTGATGCTTTCGTCTGCTTCTTTGTCTTATTACTTCCTTTGGGCAACTGTCGATCCGCCGCTGTCTTTCCCTTGCACATCCTTGAATTGTGCCCAAAATTCCCACAGCTTTTGCACTTGACAGTTGTCAAGATTCTAGGTAACACATTGCTTGAAGTGGGCTCATCATTAGACTTGTTTCTTTTCTTTTTGGGTCGTCCTGGAGCTCTCCTCATGACTGGTGGATTAATTGGTTCACCTTCCGTTGTTGGCCAAAGTCTTGGACCATTCGAAGGTAGAACAATATTAGAGTATGTTTCCATGAAACTTGTTTTCCTGTGCACAATATAAGAGTAGAGCACCAGTTCAGTATCACACTAGTTTAGTTTAGCATTCAGTTCTATAATACTAAGACATTCAGTTCAGTATAACACTAGTTCAGTATATCACACCTATAATACTATAACATTCAGCAATACTAGTTCAGTTCTATAATACTAAGACATTCAGTTCAGTGTAACACTAGTTCAGTATAAGACATTCAGTTCAGTATAACACTAGTTCAGTTCTATAATACTATAATACTATAACATTCAGTGCAGTATTTAGTTCTATAATTCAGTTCAGCATACTTATTCAATTCAGTTCAGCATTCAGTTCTATCTTTCAGTTCTATAAGAGTATATCAATAAGAGTAACAGTATTTCAATGCAGTAAGTATAAGAGTATATCAGTTCAATTTTGTATTTCAATTCAGTTCAGTAATTATAAGAGTAATTATAAGAGTATGTAGTTCAGTATTTCATACCTATAATACTGTGACACAAAAGGAAATGTGTCAGCCTTTTTGTGTAAAATACAACCAATGGCGTGAACACATGGAATGCCGCTTAGAGCCCATTTACGGCAAGCACAATGATGTAGTTGTAAGTTCACCTCGTAAGTGTCCGTACCATTGGTCACACTAAAGATATTGAAAGCATCATCTCCGTGCCATGTTGGTGTCCAACCACCAGCCTCCCTCTTTAATCTTTCAATAGTTTGTTCCACCCTAGGACAAATATTGCCTCTGAATCGAGTAATGAGATTTTTCTGCTTCACTATCCTTGTTGTAATGTAATGCTTTATACCTTCGAGTAAAGTGATGATGGGCTTGTCTCTATACTCCAATATAGCCATGTTGAACGCCTCACACATGTTATTTACCTGCAAATCACAATGACTGTAAGTGCGGAATGCAGACCTACTCCACATGGCAGCCGGAATGTCCTTCATGTCTTTACAAGCAGCTGGATCGATAAGTTCAATCTTGTTCATGGCTCTTTCCCAATCTGGAACTACAGTTGCCCTAGCTGCTTGCCATAGTAACTCTTTCATATGTGCGCCAGGGTACTTCTTCTTCCAGTTTCCGTACAAGTGCTTAACACACAGCCTGTACCAATCCCTATCATAATACAACAATGTTAATATTGTATAACATAATAAAAAAGGAAATAAATAATGAAAAAAGTAAGATAACAACCTTTTGTTGGTCTGAAATAAAACCATAAGACCTTGGAAAAATGTTGTTCAGATCTGCTAATAAAAGATCCAGAAACCACTTCCATGAGTCTCTTGTCTCGGCTTCCACCACAGCATAAGCAATTGGATAAATTTGATTGTTCCCATCCATTCCCACTGCCGCCATTAGCTGACCACCGTACTCACCCTTCAAAAAACATGCATCAAGACCAATCAAAGGCCTACAGGTATATGCAAATGCTGCTTTACAGGCCTCTAGACAAATGTATATCCTCTCAAAAACAGGTCCAACATCAGACATCCCACACTTGATTATCACAGTGGTATTAGGATTAGACCTTCTGAGCTCCTCACCATAATTTCTCAAATATGCGTATTGCTCAGTCTCAGCACCATGTATTAGTTCCAATGCTCTTGTTTTGGCCCTGTATGCTTGTGCCGACGACAACTTCACACCCCACTTTTCAAGTGACTCTGCAACCAAACCCTTTGGCCTCATTTCAGGTGTATGTCTCAAGAGGGGTATAAATTTCTTAGCCAGCCATTCTGTTGTAGCTTGCCTATTCTTAGCAGTCCTATGACAAGTGTGATCATCAGTCATGTTCACCAACTGCCAGTATTCGTTCGCTACCCTTTTACTAAATCTCATGTAAAAGGGACAGTCCTTATCACACCTAACAACAACTCGCTTCCTATCGTTTTTCGTGATATGTAGGTTTTTTATCTTTTCCATTGCAAATGACTTCACTGCCTCTCTAATAAGACTTTTTGAGGCAAATGACATTCCAAGCTCAAATCTCACATGATCACCACTTTCGGGCATTTTAAACTTCGGAAAAGTAGGTTCATCACCATCGTCATCACTTCCTCGGGGAGTATCAAGTTCATCTGATTCAACATCATAGGCTTCTTGAAAATCAGATGCTTTGGTTGGTTCTTGGGTTGACGAGACTTGGGTTGCATCGTTGTTTTCTTGCGTAAATGTGTGGCTTGGTACTTCGTGTGTCCAATCCCAATCATCCTCAACTAAGTCATCAAATTCACTATCCCCCAAATCATCTATTTCATCTTGCACAAAATCTTCGTCTTCCTCACTTTCATCCTCATTTACTTCTTCTCCCCCCTCTTCCACATTTATTTCTTCCCTCTCTTCCACATTTATTTCTTCCCTCTCTTCCATATTTACTTCTTCCCTCCCTTCCATATTTACCTTTTCCCTCTCTTCCACATTTACTTTTTCCCTCTCTTCCACATTTTCTTCTTCCATATGTACTTCAACATACTCTCTTACTTCTTCTTCTGTTAAAACTTCGGGTTCATCTACTACATGCTCAACATAGATATTACCAATATCGTAGCCATTCATTTCTTCCCCAAATTTCAACACATCTGCATCACTGTCAAAAGGTCGTAGCCCACGCTCAAATGATAATTTTGGGTGATGATACCACATGCCCTTGATTTTTACATAACCCAACTCGTTTATAACCTTCATAAAGTCCATATAACACATATAATCCACATCAAATTCCCAATTGAGTTCTTCTACCTTTCCATTAACATATATCTTGCAAGGATAAAGAACAAAGTACCCCCCATGATTAATCCTTAACCTAACTACATTTTTTCAGCTGGCCTATAACATACAAACAAACAAATACATCTCAGGATAAACAAGCAAAATCTCAGCAAATAATCAAAATATCAGAAACATGAATGAATATCAAAATCTCAGCAAATAAACACAATATTAGAAACATGAATGAATAGCAAAATCTCAGTTCACAACAACAAAATTCTAGTTGACAACATACCTACAACAAAACTTCTCCTCTGGCTTAGACTTAGAAGAAGACATTTCTGCATATGAAATGAATTGAAGGTCTGCGGTGAAAATTAGGGTTTTCAATCATAATATTAGGGGTGAAACTCAACACAGAAACTCGAAACTACCTGGAAAGGATGCTTTTTTGTTGGATGCGATTTGGACGCTTTCCCTTTCGTCATGCTTCTGCCCTGAATCCTCCTTCGTTGCTTTCCCTTTCGTCATGCGTATTGCTCAGTAACCTCCTTCGTTCTTTTCCTTCTTCGTTTGGCACTGTGTCTTTTGTTTTTAACTAAAAGAATAAAATAAGACTTTCATAATTACTTAATTTTTATTATTTGCTAATAAATGACCTGGCATTTGACAATAACGAAATAATAATGCCACGTAATTTAAAAATTGCCACATAGGTGTTTTTGGTAGCCAAAGTGGGGATGGGGGACCAAAACTGTTTAAAAACAAAACAGGGGGACTAAAATCGTGAAAACACTAAAATAGGGGGACAAAAACTGTAATTTAGCCAAAAGTATTCTTAGAGCTTTAATTTTATGGGCTTTGACTGTTAAATAATAATAATAATAATAATAATAATTATTATTATTATTATTATTATTATTGTTATTGTTATAATTATTATTATTATTATTATTATTATTATTATTATTATTATTATTATTATTATGGATAATAGACATTTACCCTGTCATATAGGTGAGATTCGGGTTACCCCTATTAAAATTTTTTTTTATTACCCCCTTGAAATATGAAAAGTTCTATGATTTACCCCCCTAGGACCCCCTCTAAACTTATTTTTTTGATTTATCCCCGGGCTTTTCACTGTTTTTGACACGCTTAGGGGTACCTTAAAAATACATGGGGTAATCCAAAAAAAAAAATTAATAGGGGGTAACCCGAATCTCGCCTATATGGCAGAGGGATAAATGTATATTATCCCTTATTATTATTATTAGTGTTGTTTATAGTATGGTTTACTATGAGAGTCAAACCGAACCGAATCATAATAAAAACTCGAACTGAACAGAACCAATTGTTTTAGTTTATTCAGAATCGAACCGAACCATAATAATCGTTTTGATATACCATTTTGAAATTTCGAACCGTAATGAACTGTTAAAAGTTATTTTTTCTCAAGCTGAACCGTTTATTAACCATTAAATTATTTATAATTTTTTATAAAAAAATTAATTTTTTTTTTCATTTTCAGTTTTCGTTCGGTTCAGTTATAATTTTGGTTCAATTTAGTTACAGTTTTGGTTCGGTTCTAAAACTATTTATATAGTTTGGTTCACTATCCAAATATAACAGTTTGATTATTTTAAAATCAGTACGATTCGATTCGGCGATAGAATTTGGTTCATAATTTTGTTTGAACAACCCAAATTATTATTAGGAAGTATGACTTAGTTTTCTCTCCAGAATTCATAGTCTCCACATTATAAGAGTTTGCAATATGGTTGCATCTATTTTTACATTTTTTTAATTTATTTTTGAATTATGTGTAATACTATATATAATCAATTTTTTTTTTAATAATAATAAGACATTCTACTGTAAAATTAGTATGGTAGTTGTTGGTTTAGCAATTGGTACCTGATCTCTATTATTGGGGCATGAAACGTAGTGAGTGAGTGAGAAAAACAATTGTGGTGAGAAAAATAAGTGTATCAAGAAAAAAATTGTAATTTTTTCAAGTAGGAGTTTTGAAGAATGGCGGAAAGTGATAGTAGTAGTTTCGTACAGTTTGTTATTCCCAAATTTGAAGGTCATTATGGCCATTAGGCGATGTTGATGGAAAATTTTCTTCGTTCGAAAGAATAGTGAGGTCTTATTGAGAACATGATATTGGTTGTGGCAGCAGGATAGAGCCAACAGAGGAGCAACACAAATTGATTGAAGAGCAGAAGTTGAAGGACTTGAAGGGAAAAAATTACCTCTTTCAAGCAATATCTCGTGATGTGCTTGAAACAATCCTTAACAAAGACACGCCCAAAAGTATATGAGATTCAACGAAGCAGATATTTCAGGGTTCAAACCGAGTCAAAAAGGCATAACTATAAACTTTACAAAGGGATTTTGAGATTCTTCATATGAAAGACGGGGAAATCGTTATGCTTATTTCTCTTCCACTCTAACCATTGCTAACAAAATGAAAACTCATGGTAAAAGTATGAGTTAAATAATAGTCACTAAGAATATTTTGATATTAATGGTCTCAAAATTTGATTATGTGGTACGCTCAATTAAAGACTCCAACAACTTGGATATGATGACTATTGATGAGTTGCAAAGTAGAAAAGGGCGACAACCATACAACAAAGTTGTTGTATAGTGTTTTCGGTGTCATCCTTTATGACACTATAAATAAATATGAGTGTCTTGATTGGGAACATAAGGCCAACTTGAAGGTGGAGAAAAACATAAGAAGGGGGTTTGAATTATGTCTTTCATATTTTTTATTTCCCTTTCTATAAATCTTTTCTTTCTTCTAGTATCTCATTTTCTAGATATGCTTAGATCATTGTTGCGGAAGCATGTTAGAGATAACACGACATAACCAATGAGATATATATTCAATTTAACTTCTTAACTCCATCAGAACTTCTGACTTAGTCACGGACAGTTCTAAAGATAATCATTGTGAATGTTATGTGTTAAATGAAAGATGCAGAACATAAAAGACACATTCATTTTTATCCCGGTTCACCTTCTCAACAAGGCTACCTCCAGTCCACCCTCCTCAGGTGATTTTGCCTCTCTCATCCGAGGACTTAATCCACTATAACCAAACTGATTACAACTGCACGATCAACTGTTGTGACTAACTTCCTGCACAAGCTACCCGCGAGTGACTAACCCTAGATGATGAATCGTTCAGTGATCTCAGCAAGATATAACATTCATCAATCTAGTAACTCTTACACAAGCCAACTTCTCGTGACTAACCCTACACAAGCCAACTGCTCGTGAATAACCCTAGACAATAAACTGTTTAGTGATCTCCACGAGATATAACGTTTATTGACCTAGAACCCTCCAAGAGTCTAACCAGATATCAAGGACTTCTCAAGTATTCATATCAGAGGATACCCAAGGAACACCAATTCTATCAGAATTGTTCTTCTGGAGATTACAAGTGTTCTTCTTAGTCAAGCATATTTTCTCCTATTCTAGGTACATATGTTTACGACACACTGACTAGAAGTCACTTCTGGTGCCTAAACAATCTATCAGAAGTTTCCTAAGATATAACACAATACGAGCAACAACTCTATGTATTTTACATATAATTACAAGAAATAAAAATATTCTTGTAGTCTTCTTTTCTTCAACTTCTGGATGAGATCTTCTTCTTCTGAAAGCAGATTAAGAGCAGTAGCTCTTGAATGGATTGCTTCTTGTTCATTGATCTTCATCTTCTTCATCTTCTTCTTCAATACTGATCATAAAGCTTGTTACAGCTGATAACACATTGATGATCATAAGTGACATGAAACACTGTCGAGCAACAACTCAGTGTATTTAATTTCTTTGGTCATTTAACATGAGAAATGTATGGATCGATCAAGTATTTTTGGATTTCTTATAACTTCATTGGAGCATACTGCAAAACATGCATGATTTTATTTTTCACTCTTTTTTTATTTTCTTTTCATAGGCTTATGATATGTATTTCAACATATTTGTTTCATCACACACTTTGTGTGTGTTGCCTCTAATGAAGCAGCTTAATTAATCTTGTGCTTATTTGCTTGCTCACACTGTCTCGCTCTCATCTATTTCTTGTATCATAGTTTTGTTCTTTTTATAGAAGTTTATTATTACCGTTGGAATATTTTTGTTGAACTATATTTGAACATAGCATTTAATGCTTGCCGTAGACTAAATGATGACACACCTATTTCCAAGGCGAATCTTATCTTTGGTAGCGTGTCTTCCTTGTTTTTCTTCTTTCAAGATAATTTCTCTTGGTAGCGTGTTTTCTTACATTTTATCAAAATGCAGACAACAATAGATGTCATAATTTTGTCTTTGCATTGAGTAACGTGATTTCTTGCATGTGATTTAATTGGAGCAATTTATGCTGTTCTTCGAAGCTTCTGAATACAGAGTTAAAACTTCTGTTGTTGTGAATGTTGATGTCACTTGTACTTTTGAGGAAGCTTAATATTATTTGTAATGTCAAGCTTTTTGTTTCTATGATGACTTATGATCTTCTGTCGCTGATTGTTGAATTCTTGTTCCATGTGCAGAACTTCTGATCATTTACTCATGTGATCTTCTTGTTGTAATGAGTTCTTCATGTATCTGATATTTCTGTTTAATTCCTTGAAGCTTGTCTGAATTTCTATCTGATGCTGTCGTATAAGGCTTATAGCATACTACCTGCACACTCAATGAAAGCATTAGTAGAAAAATTGTTACTCACAAAATATATGCTTGTTATCATCAAAACCAGATTCTGAACATAGATTTTCAATCTTGTTCTAACACAACTATGCTGAATTTGAAGAGAAAGAAGAAGAAGATATATCATTTATGTCCTATGTTGAAATCAAACATGGTGATAAGGAACAAGTGTGGATTCTAGACTTTGGTTGCATCAATCATATGAGTGGAAACAAGTAGTGGTTCTCAAATTTAGAAGAAGGCTTTAGACATAATGTAAAACTTGGAAATGATAGCAGAATGGTTGTTATTGGAAAAGGAAATGTTCGTGTGCAAGCGAACAATTTTACTTAGGTAACTTCAAATGTTTACTATATTCATGAGTTAAAGAACAATTTAATGAGCATAAGTAGACAACTGACTGCATCCTTTACTCCTCAACAAAATGGAGTTACTGAGAGAGAAAATAGGATGATAATGAACATGGTGCGCTATATGTTGGTCGAGAAGCGAGTTCCTAAAATGTTTTGGCTCGAAGGTGTAAAATTGAGTGTGCGTATTCTCAATAGATGTCCTACATTGGTGGTGCAAAACAAAACTCAAAAAGAGGCATATAGTGGTGTGAAACCAACAATTAATTACTTTCGAGTTTTTGGATATGTGGCTCACGCACATATTCTAGACCAGAAAGGAAGCAAGTTAGATGATAAGAGCAAGACATGTGTTTTGTTGGGAATAAGTGATAAATCAAAGGCCTACAAACTATATGATCCAATTTCCAAGAAAATAATCATTTGCAAGTATGTGATTTTAAAAAAAGATTTATGTTGGAACTGGGAAAACAACAAAGATGAATGCAAACTATGTGCTTTAGAGTGGAAAATGATTATGAGAATGACATTGAAGAGAGAGAGTATAAGGCATTGAAGAGAGAGACAACAATGATGATACAAAAAATTCCTTTGAATCTATTTCATCTTCTAGGGAATCACATGAGGATGAATCATCAAATGTAGTTGAAGGGAAGTTTAAAAAAGCACCTTCTTATTTGGTAGATTATGAGACTGGTGAAGGCTTATCATATGAAGATAATTTGAATGCAAGGATGATGCTCACTGAAGATGATCCACTCTAATTTAAGGAAGCTAGCAAGAGAAATAAGTAGAGGGATGTAATAAGGGCAAAAATAAGAAAAGAATAATACTTGGGAGCTCACTATTATACCAAATGGAATTAAACCAATTGGAGTTAAGTGGATTTATAAAAATAAGCTCAATTAGAATGAAGAGATAGATTGGTACAAGGAGAGACTAGTGGCGAAGGGGTATGCAAAATAATTTGGAGTTGACTACACTAAAGTATTTGCTCTAGTGGCCAGATTAGATACCATTTGATTGATACTTGATTTGGCTGCTAAAGACAGTTGGTATGTTTCTTAGTTAGATGTTAATACCGCATATTTTCATGGTGAATTTAATGAAGATATATTTGTGAAGCAACCATTAGGACATGAGAAAAAACTTGAAGAGGGCAAAGTTTACAAGCTTAAAAAGGATTTGTATTACCTTAAGTAAGCCCCAAGAGCACGGTATAGCAAGATAGAAGCATACTCTATTCAACAAGTTTTTAATAGTAAGTCTTTATATTGATGATTTAACTATACCGAGAATGATAGGAATATATGTAATGAATTCAAAAATTCAATGAAGGTAGAATTTGACATGAAGTGTTAACAAGGTTTGGAATGAATAATAGTAACTCAAAACAGAGTCCTATTGTGCCATGAACAAAGTTATCGAAGAATAATGAAGGAACCAAAGTTGGTGCAAGTTTATACATGAATATGGTTGCAAGTTTCATGTATTTGATTGTAACAAGACCTGATTTAATGTATAGAGTAAGTCTCATTAGTAGATTCATGTATTGTCCAACTGAATTTCACTGGCTTGTAGCAAAAAGGATACTAAGGTATCTCAATGGTACAACTGAATTGGATATTTAAAAAAAAAAAAGACAATTCAAACTTGATGGCATACACTAACAATGACTTTGTTAGTGATTTACATTATTAGAGGAGCACTTCTGAATTTGTTTTTTTGCTTGGTTTTGCAGTAGTGTCTTGGTTCTCTAAAAAATAGTCTGTTGCAACATTATCCACTAATCACTAATGAGGTTGAGTATGTAGCTGTTGTATTTTGTGTTTGTCAATATCTTTAGTTAAGGAGGGTGTTAGAGAAGCTTGGTCACAAAGAGAAAAGGAGCGCTATGATTCGGTGCGATAATGACTCTTCAATAAAGCTTTCAATGAATTTAGTTTTTCATAATAGAAATGATAGAAACAAGCACATTGATATAAGATTTCAATTTTTGAGAGATTCGGTAAGAGATAAAGTTGTGGAATTGAGCTACTGCAATTATCAAGAATAGATTGCAGATATAATGACAAAGCTCATAAAGTTAGATCAATATTTAAAACTTCGTAAGATGATGAAATGGTTCAAGCTTCAAATATAAACTAAATGCATTTCTTCAATATTTGACACATCTTTTTCTTCATCACCCTCTGAGCAAAAATATCTAAGGTGCTAAAGTATTTCTTCAAATCATCACATTCTTTGTCTATGTCCTATTGTGTCCCACTTTCTTGTGTAATAACTTCATGCTCTTCAGAATGTAATTCCGTCCAAAATATAAGAATGAGAACCAATGGAACATACTCTCCTTGTACTTAAAGAGATGCAAGTTCATATGCATAAAGAGGATTATGAATTGTCATTATGAAGCGTCCATGGGCAACTTTGTCAAATTCACTCTTTCAAACTCTTTTGAATGTGATGTTTACGCTTTCTTAACACGATGCATATAATCTTGCGTAAAAAAGAGTATTGTGGCGATACTCAATGTTAATGATACTTTTCTAAAATGAGATCTTGATTGAACCAAGTTGAAGCTTCAACATGAAGTTAAATACATCTCAACTTCCATAGAGATCTCATATGCTACTATCCGCAACATATATCAACCATATTAAACAAACAAATATATTTAAGAATGAACAAAATCAAATAGATCAATCATAAATATCAACTGACAACTATTTATAAAATCAAACAAATCATAACAGTTGAGGGATTGACAACCCTCCTAAACTTATCCGATAACCATCATAAAATGATACTCACATTCATCTATTCTAAGGAATATTAGTTCTCATAAAGACCGTTCATATTCTTGCCTATGCCATGTCCCAAATTCATCACAAAAGCAAATGCATTTTATCTCACTACATTATTTTATTCAACTATATAGTAAAAACTTCCTTGCTAATGTTTATGAATCAACGAAGTGCTCAATTTTGAACAAACTATTACAATTTCGTGTATATGTATTATTTTGATGTGAAACACCTATAAACTGCTTAGCTTCTTAATGGTCACAAGAAAGCAACTTCATGATTATCACATCACGTTACATGTATGTCATTTTCCTACAATACAAAATAAACCTGTGAGCTGAACTCATTAAGCATATAAAAAACATAAGAAACAAATGTAGCCTATATATACTCACATGTTACCATTGTTGGCTCTCCTAAGCCTCACTTGATGATCTTCAATGGTCTCATCATAGCATTATCTTCATGGTCCAATATCTACATAAAAATGACAATATGTCATGCATTGCAATGCAATAACACAATAATAAGTATCAAAATACAAGTATAGTTTTGTTAAGAATAAATAGCAACTTACATGACAATGATAAGCGTAACCAGGTCCTGAGGTTGCATCAAACTCATACGATGCATTGGTATGTATGTAACCAAACCTCACAACAATCTTAGTAACAAACCCAGGTCTCATCTTAAACACATTCTTCCACCCTTTCTCATAATTCGGCACCTTAACTTTCTTCCCACTTGCATACTTCTCCACGTGGCACTTCACAGCATCGTTAACTTTCGTCATACAATCCTTAAAATCATCCGCTTTCACCAGCTCCGTCTGATCCAACACCTTAAACAACCCCAAATGAATATGAAGCGGGTGATTATCATCCGTCAAATTAATCACATACCACACTTCAGTGGACCCAGCCTTCGGAGTTTCCGTAACTGGATCATCATATGGTTTCCCATTCAGATACAAATGAGTGGGTTCATCAATATTACTAGTATACTCATACATAGCAATGTACCGTGTCTGCGTTACACTCGATAAATCAGCAACCGGATACTCCACAAGTTTTTTCGGTATCCGTGACGTGTCAACCTCTTTATCCGGTGAGATTATAAATTTCATAACATTACCACTTAACTCATCAACCGGATCACCGGAAGGGTAAGGATACGGTGCATCATTAGCTAGAATAGCTACATTACTCTTTGATTTCGAAAAATCAACTATAAAATCTGTGATCTCAGATGGCCCCACGAGAGTCTTATTACTTGCAGCTGGTTTTGTAATATAAGCAGAATCAGATGCCACGTGGACCAATCTTAGACCGTTGGTGAAGAACAATCTAAAGAATCTAGCGTTGCTTGCGTTGATTATACGGAATCTATATTTACGACGTCGTACGGTTAAACGAGGCCAAGCTTTTCCGTTAACGATAATGGCGTCGCCGAAATACTCCGGTTGCCACTGTGGATGAATCGAAGGGTTGTTCCCGGTTGAGTTCATGTAAATCGAACCGTCGGTTTTGAAGCTACGGTCGAAGAGAACCAACGGTCGATCGTATTCGTCACCGTGAGGTAATTGTAACGGGGTTTCGATGTTAGGGTGACGTATGATGTAGGACCCGATTAAGCCAGCGAGAAGGTTGACTCTGGTCAAACCCATAGCGTGATCGTGATACCATAAGTTTCCAGGGTGTTGGTTATTTGAATAGTGATAGGTTTGGTTTGTCCAAGTGGGTCCCTTGATTTTGAAGCTTGAGGTGAACCATGAGTTGGCGTTTCCGTCGCTTTCGGAGTGGTGGATTCCACCGTGGAGATGGACCACGGTGGGGATGCCGTGGGTTGTTTTGGTCAAGGCGGTGGGGATTGTTGGGTCCCATGGAAGTATGTGGTTTGGAGGGAGGTGATTTTGCCACGTCACGTGGGTGGTGATTCTGTGGAGAGCTTCGATTGTTGGGCCAGGAATGCTTGCTTTTTGTTTGGTTAATCCGTAAGCGTAAACGGTTGTTGGTGGAAGATCTCTGTGGAATTTCTGCAAATAAAATAAAAGTTGTGGTGCATGTTAGATTTCATAAAGTCAAATAAATTCGAAATGAATTCAGATGAATACGGTATTTAATGTTGAAATTAATTCATTTAAGACTACGACAACAGCATGACTAGAAAACTAAACAATGCTCTAAAGTGGAGAATGCATTTCTCACTATCAGTGTCAGAGCCTGAGTGGATGACACTCAGAAAGTTGGGAGGAACTAATTTTTTCTTAATAATTATTATTAATTAATTAATGTAAAAGATCATTTTAGAGCATGTGGTCCACTATGCATGGTGAATAAAATGTCTTATTTTGAAAAAACAATTTAAAATTTGAATTAATTTATTAATTAGTTTACTAAAAATAATTTAAAAATAAAAAACTTTGTATTATCAATAATCATGTGAAGTGTGAACCATGTAAAACTACAAAGAAAAAATATCTATCAAAAAAGTACTATCATCAACTGCTATCAATCTATCATCACACATAACTTGAAGATAAGAACTCAGAGCGAAAATTCATGAAATTTGTTTGGTATAGTCTTGGCAATTATCGATAAAAACAGAAGACACTTAAAAGGCGGAGATATTCACATGAAAAACTTCAGCTCAAAAACAAAATTTAATAGAATAAAGTTTACTAAACAAACAGATTTAATGAGTTAAACAATTAATAAAAAGTAAAAAACAACACATACCCATTTTTTCTTGAACATGCCAATCTTGAAAGACTTTGATTTGGGGACGCCATCTACAACGTCGTAGCCATAGATTTTTGGCATATGTGGAAGCTCATCAACAAACATTTCAAGCTTCGAAGCATTTACCAGTTTGAGTGTATCTATTGATGATGGTGATGCCGATGATGATGAAGTAACGAAACATAATAAAAGTGCTGAAAGAGTGAGTAGTTTCAAGAACAGTGTTTTCTCCATAGCTACCTTGTTGTAACTTGAATTTGTTTGCTGAAAGAGAGAATGAGAAGGCTTTTGTAGTCAGAATTCAAAACACGGTAATTGAATCCAACGGTTGGTATTGTTTCGTCACAATCACTAACTTGAAACGTGATTCGTTGGATTTGTATTCAACGAATCTGATTCACAGATTGCGTTGGTTTGTGACTTAGCAAATGAGCTTGGAAATGGAAAAGGTATTTATAGACAGAAAATTGGTTTAGTTAGAAAGAAAAAAATGGGCCATATTTGGCAATTATAAAATTTATTAGTATATCATTTTAATGCATGTGAAACGTCTTTTTGCTATGTATATACAATTTTCTCTTTGTTATTCTTTTTATTAGTATGGATTTTTTTAATTATACAATTTAATATTTTAATGTATTGTCTATTTTAATATATTTTCCATAATAAATTTAATATATATATATATATATATATATATATATATATATATATATATATATATATATATAGTATATTGAATAGCGAATTTTGAAATTGAACATTCTAGATGTTGAAGTCAACATTTTCCTAGAGAATTTAGAAAAACATATTATTAATATGGAAAGAATTAGACTATTCATTTAATATAAACTAATATTTAGAACAGGAGATTTGTTCTAAAATATTAAGAATTTTTTTCAATATTAACTACTTTATGATATTGTTGACAAAAAGATGTAATGTAATCAGAATGGAATTGATTTTAAACCAAGTTCAAATAAATGTAAAATGGTATATTGCGAAGTAAAAAAGTTTTCTTTGCCATAAAGGTCGATTTGTTGAAGGCATGCGACTAATTGAGCTTGTCAATTTATATGGAGAGTCTTAGAGGAAGTTTAACTACCTAGAAAGATGATTGCAACTATTATGCACGGTATCACTACTGTTGAAACAAACATAAAATGGAATGGCGCAACGTCGGAATTCTTTCGGTCTAGCAGAGGGATCCGTCAAGGTGATCCAGTATCTCCTTACATCTTTGTGTTTTGTTTAGACAAACTCTCCCATATGATTTCTCAGTCTGTAGATGAAGGCATGTGGAAAACAGTCAGAGTTGGTAAGCATGGACCTTCAATTTTGCATCTAATGTTTTCCGACGATCTTCTTTTATTCGGAGAAGCAACTGCACCCCAAATGCAGAAGCAAAAGATTAGAACTTGTCCATATGTCAGGTTTTGTTGAAACTCTGAATCTTGGCAAGTATCTAGGTGTTCCTTTAACTGGGAAAGCGCCAAGGCGATAGGATTATTAGTCAGGGTCGGCTCAAGGACTAAGCTACCCAAGCTAGGGCTTTAGGCCTCAAACGTTTGGGCTTAAAAAAGGCCTCAATTTTTTTTCATTTAGTTATAAAAATATATAATTACACTTGAGTTACATATATTATTGTCGTTGAGTTGGTAAAATATAGGCCTCTTTTTCTTTTGTTCTTGAGTTCAACTCTTAGCAACTACAGAATTAATATTTTAAAATATCTTTTAAAGGCTTTACTTTAAAATTTGCTTTAGACCTCTAAACGGGTTGGACCGGCCCTGTTATTAGTACATCATTGATCAAGTTAACGCTAAACTTGCAGCGTGGAAGGGAAGCCAGTTGTCCTTTGCGGGAAGAGTAACCCTTGCCAAGAATATCATTGTAGCTCTCCCAATTTATCCTATGATGACAACTAGACTTCCTAAATCCTGCATCGAGGAAATCCATAAAATTCAACTAAACTTTATTTGGGGCGACAGTGAAAATAGCATAAAACATCATGCCATAAACTGGAATGTTCTCACAAGTTCGAAAGCAATCGATGGCTTGGGCTGAGGAAGCTTAACACTATAAATAAGGCATACCTTATGAAATTCGGTTGGAATCTTTAAAACAACATTGGGGGCGTTAGTGTGAGGTTCTTTGGGGAAAATATGAC
Organism: Vicia villosa; assembly: GCF_029867415.1. NCBI lineage: Eukaryota > Viridiplantae > Streptophyta > Magnoliopsida > Fabales > Fabaceae > Vicia > Vicia villosa. Next base: position 80,438,980 of record NC_081180.1, on the reverse strand, counting down.
AGGAACATGGATAGACGTCGAGTGGTTTCGAAATAATTGGACTCACGTTTCTGGAAAAATATTGTTAATATATGGCCTATGCTTGATAACATGTGCACTTGGTTCGTGGGCGACAAAACCATGTAAAGGCATGGGAGGATAGATGGATCAACTCAGCGGTAAGAATTAAAGATATGGCGCTCCAGATTCCTAATCGGCTACGAACAACGAAAGTTACAGACTTATGTTGGTATGGGGTCGACTAGAATTGAGAAGCTTTAAATCAATGGTTACCTCAAGATATTATGAAGAGAATTGCTAGCATACCACCTCATTCAATCGACGCTGGTCCTCACAGAAGATTAAACATTGACAATGGTGAAAGCTTTTCGGTCTCGAACATTTATTGATTGTTAGATGTAGGAGACAACAATCAAGATGGGGAAATGTGGAAAAGCGTTTGGAGGCTGCAGGTCCCAGAACGTATCAAACACTTTGTTTGGCTCCTGCACCATGATGATCTGCTCACGAATAAAAAGAAACATTGAATGCATCTTGGTAGTGCGATGTGCAAGCTCTGTGGGGACGTTGAAGAAGACACGATGCATGCCCTCCATGATTGCACCGGAGTGTTTACGGTGATTTCCGGTAAACAACCTCTAGTCTTCCAAACTATAATAAATATGATTTGGTTACTCGCAGGATCGACTAGATTGATCCTAGGACACATAGTCAAGAAGATTGTTATCAATGTTCATTCGAACCATATTCATGATTTGTCTTCTTCAATAAGCGTTGTTCGATTAAAGAACAAATAGTCTTGATAATCACTTTGTTATATATAAATGTGACTTCAACGAAAAGATAAGTAACATAACATATGAAATTAAAAGGACTATTAAAACGTAAAGAATCTTAAACTGCAGAAACGTTAAAGACTTTGAAAGTAAATAACATGAAAGTAATTCGAAAGTAAATGACATTAAAGTAAAGATACAGAAATGTAAATGGCAAGAAGTAAACGAAATGCAGTAATTCTGGAAGATATTTGAAAACAAAATATAATACACATGTATTAAAGTGGTGGTGTCATACGTACATTTTCTCAGCGAACTCTTTCTCTTAACGCTTGATACTTGAGTAAATATGTGAGTGATTTGTACAAAATGAACACACAGAATCCTAACATTAAGACTCCTATTTATACTAGTTTCGACCTTAACGGTCCTACACTAATCTGCTGCCACGTTTCTCATAAGAACTTCTAGCGACGCCATCTGTTACTTGGACAGTTACGAAACCGTCTTCGAATTTCAAATCTTCCCGCCTGAGTCCGTCTTCGACGCGTGGCAGTGTATTAAAAAAAAAACACTACGAAAAACACGCTAAGTAGTAATACTTGAATATATTTATAAATTTTGTCTAAGTCCCCGAAGACACATACTTTTCACTAGCTTTCAGTATTCATTATCTTCATAGCGAACTTAGAAATCTTTATTCTCGAAGCATGACCATCAGTAGCCATTCTTTTATTTTTAAGGGATGGCTATCAGTAACCATCTTTCCTTCGATTTTCTACTTCTTCGAAGGACAAATTCTACAAAACGAAATCTTCAGCTAACAAATTGCCCCCAATAAATGCCTGTTTCGAGAGTCAACAGAAATAGGCGTTTCTTGTCATTATAAGATTTCGTTCTTTATTGATCTTTGAAAGTTCCAAGACTGCTGACTAACGTCATAATCATTGATGACCCTGTTTCCGAAACGTCTTGTCATTTTCAAAGATGTCTTTTCATAACTTACATTCCCACGTTTTAACCTTACTTCTTGATCATTACTCCTACATACTAGGAGTGAAGCTAACTTATTCGACCGCCGTTGGATTAAATCACCAGCCGCCACGTGTTCTTTGGATTTTACCCAAAAGATTTAAAAAGGGTTTCCGTTAAACCTTTAAATACTTGGTCTTGCACTTCTACACAACCTTTCATTCCTATTTCTTCATCTTCTTCAACAAAAAACCAAACATCTTTAATTTCTTCAAAATCTCGCTCTCTTAATTAGAAATTTCTCTATGGCTTCATCTTCAAATGTTCTTCAACCTGCTCTGAAGCTCCAATCAACAACACGGTCTGGGGAACAAGAGCACGTTCAAAACCCTAACACCGAAGAAATACGCGCTATTTACGCTTCCCAGGTAATCATTCCCTTTGAACTTTCTGGAAAATCTCTCGCTTTTATGGGTCCATTACCAGGTGAAAATATCCCATCTCTGAATAAATTCTTCCCTGCTTATTAAAAGACTAGACCATTAGTTAGCAAAATTAGGATAGATGAAGATGGCTGTTCTCCCTCAGGAAAATCTGCTAACATGGAAGAAACTCCAACTGTAACTCCTTTAGCTTTAGCGAAAATTAGGTTAAACTATATGACCAACTCTATAAAAGTGTTTAGGTCAATTCCTTTAGCCAAAGATCCTGATTTGTACTATGCCTGGTTAGAAAAAGTAGAGAAACAGAAAGAATCCTTCTGGAAATCGTTAGGAATATACGATTTGATTCAACTATCAAAGACAGGTTTAGAATACAACCAACCCATGTTAGTAGCAG